>NC_091846.1:13188704-13491485 GCF_037783145.1 Equus przewalskii | reverse complement strand
CCAAAAGTTTTTAAGTATTGGGAAACTCTCAAGCCCACGGTGGTGGATGTGAGTTTCCAAAAATTCTAGTTTCCCCATGAAATCTTGTTTTATCATTGGCACCAATTTCTGTGATTACTTTTCCTTGAAGTGACAAGCACACTTTGTTCATTTTTCAAGAAGATATCTGCAAGTATCCAACGTGAATGATGATGATTTGTCTATCAGTTGTTCTTTTAAGTAAAAATGATGTTCCGTGAAAAAAGTGGTTAGCTGAGCTTGCAAAGCAAGCAATTGCTCAAGTGTATTTCAGCATGTGACAAAGTCCTTTATGTATATTTTCCATTTTATCATCTAGTGTATTATAAAAACACGTACCTAAAGGTTGATATTTAAAAATAAAATTAAAAATTGGTACTGTTGCCACAACTAGAAGGACCCACAACTAAAAATATACAACAATCTACTGGGGGGATTTGGGGAGAAAAAGCCAAAAACAAAAAGAAAACATTGGCAAGTTGTTAGCTCAGATGCCAATCAAAAAAATAAAATTGGTACTGTTTCATTAAGGACATTATTAGGTGAAACTGGCTCCCCTCCCTTACCTTCCTGCCCCCTGTGAATGTGTGGCAGCGAGGAATACAAGACTACTAGTACAATTTGGTGCCATTGCTTTGATTTGTGCTAAGACACTAACAGTTTAATCCACCATTGCTTTTGCGCCATCACTGCAAGTGTCAATGTGGTGAAAAAGTCAAATAATACTTGAGTATTACAAAATTTTTTCCTTGAAGTGACAGGCTCACTTTGTTGGTCTGTCCCTTTAGTGAACACCTTGTAGGCACCCTGCAAGGGTCTTTGGGACTCCCTGGAGTTTATGGACCACAATTTGAGAAACACTGCAGTAGAAGACAAGATATTGTCAACTATTGAATACATTTTGAAAGATTCGATTATGTTTTAGATATAAGGTATAAGAAAAATAGAGTAGGCCAGGATAACTCCAAGGTTGATGGCCTGAACAACTGGTGTTACCATTTGCTGAGATGGGGAAGACTGGGAAGGGAGCAGATGATGGGCTGGGGTTGGGGGAATGGGGATGGGAGGGATGTGTTGGGTAGAGAAGATTAGCAGTTAGGTATTCAACTTTCTGTCTTGGGAAACCTTGTGCTCTGCTTCTAGTTTTTAATTTTTGGTTTTATATTTTCAGAGTAGGAGAGACTTTAAGACTTATTATGGGTTTTAAGCATTTGAAGTATTTCTGATAATTTAAATAGCCATCTTTTGTAAGTTTGTGGAAGCTCCCTGACTGTTCTTCCTAGCTGATGTGGCTTTCTTAGTTCTCACTTTAGGAACTTTCTTTCATTTGGGAAACTCTTTGCTTAGGACTCTGTAGAGCAGTGTTCCTCAATGTTAGTATTTGGGTCAAAGAACCCTTTGAAAATTTGACAAGAGCTGTGGACTCAGTGTACTGCAATGCAATTCTGATGTTAACCACCCAGAGTTAGTGTCCGACTCTACAGGTTTAAGGGCATCATCTTCCACAAGGCTACCCTCACTTCAGATGCCCATTGCAAGTTCAGGGTCCCTAGGCTACCTGCCCTTCAGAGCAACTGGCTAAAAATTTTGGGATTTTGATAATTCCACTACAACAACTCACAGAATTCAGGAAAGTGCTATACTTACAACTACAGTTTTATTATAAAGGAGACAAATGAGAACCAGCCTAATGAAGAGACTCATAGGGCAAGGTCTGAGAAGGTTTTGAACACAGAGTTTTCATTGTCCCCTCTCCATGGAGTCAGAATGCATCACCTCCTGCACCTCCATGTATCAATGTGTTCAACAACCAGGAAACTCCCAAGTCTTGGTGTCCAGAGTTTTTATTGGTGTTTCATTACATGGGCGTGATTGACTGAATCATTCGCCACGTGGTTGAACTCAATCTTTAGTCCTCCTCCTCTCCCCAGGGGTCAGGCTGGCTCAAAGCCCCAATCTTTCAGTCACATGGCTGGTTTTTCTGGTGACCAGCCCCTCATCCTGAGTCATCTTGGTAGTGTAAACTCAGGTGTGATCTAAGAGACTCATGAACAACAAAGTCACTCTTCTCACTTTGGGAATTCTGAGTTCTAGAAGCTCATTGCCAGGAACCCAGGGCAAAGATCAGATGAATTCTGTATTTTACAATTCTCTTCACAGAAAATGTCCCAAGTTTTGCTTAAAATGTCAAGGGTTAATGGATACCTAGAAAACTCCAGGGTAAAAACTTCTGGTTATAGAGTCAAAGACAGGATTTTCAAATGGTGCCTTAAACGTATAGGTGCAGGAAAAGATTTCCAACCTTGAGGTCCAAAGACAACATTCAGAGAGTCATAGGAATGCTTCTACTAATCTAGGCAAGGATAATTACAAAAAAGTACTAGTTCTTATGCTGCAGTATGTAGGTTAATAAAATTTGTAGGACAAAACTGTTGGAAGGAGCAAAGGCTTTTAGAATTCTGATTGATCTAAATGTTAAGCGTTTCAGAGGTTCTGCATGTGTAAAGTCAGAGATTTTAAGCAGGATTCACAGAAACACAGCTTACATTAAATCCCGTGTGAGCAGACCCTCCAGCACAGTCGATCAGGCTTTCTTCACATGAGGCACTCAGTACCTTTCTGCTGACTTATTACAGAGGAATTTTTTTTATTAATTTAATTTTTATTGAGTTAATGATAGGTTACAATCTTGTGAAATTTCAGTTGTACATCATTGTCTGTCAGTCATGTTGTAGGTGCACCCCTTCACCCTTTGTGCCCACCCCCCACCCCATCTTTCCCCTGGTAGCCACTAATCTGTTCTCTTTGTCTACATTTTTAAGTTTACAGAAGGAATTTTTGATAAATGAGGTGAAAACCATTCTTCCCACTGGCCTAACTGGTGACTGGCCATGCCCACTAGACGAGGAATTGCATCTGACTTGAGAGGGCATTTTCTTGAGGCAATTTGTATTTAAGGTCATGAAAGCTATTGTACTCCCTAAGCTTATGGGTCTTGTGGCACATTTTTAAAAAGCTATGGTGTTAACTTAGCTGGACTAGCCAAATTCCAGGCAAGTTAATTACATTCTTTCTAACTTAAATTCCGTTAATTTTCATAAACTCCTATGAGGTAGACATTTTTGATACTTTAATTTTTTAAAATTTTACGTCTTGGAAAACAGACACACTCTATGTGTGAGGTGAAGTAGAGAATGAGGGTTATTATTCTGGTCAGATAATTGATGTAAAGTTGCTTTAATTTTGCTTCAATTACACAGATAACGAGCTTACTTTTCTATTTTACTCTCCCTCAGGAAATTGATTCTGTCTGAAGTGTAAGATACATTTTTTAAAAATGTGAGGAGAAAATCTCACAGATACTACTCAGTGGAGGTGAGAATGCTAGGCTTCAATTAAAAAGGAGGCACTTGTGTGACTGTGTCATGGAATACACACTTCATTGAGCTTGTGTCGATCTTATGTGTCTTAGAAAGTTGTATGGAAGTGGGCATAACTCTGAATATCTTCTATGTCTAACAGGATTTTAATGATTCTACACAACCGAAGTAGAGTGGTCCTTTGAAGGGAATTTATCATCTTAAGACAAATAGTCATTTATGTCCAGAGAATATATATGACTATTCTTCTCTCCTTTTTCTGATTTTCAGAGAGAGAGAGTGTGTGTGTGTGTGTGAGTGTGTGTGTGTGTGTGTGTGTGTGTGTAAAACAAGTCATTTTTAGTGATGGTAACTTCCTTCTCTCTTGCCTCACTCCCTTGTCTTGCCCTTTGAGTCCAAAACTCTACAACCCCCTTGGTGTAGAACGCAGTTAGGGATCATAAATCTTAGTTACTGCAGCATCTTTTCTTGTAGCAACGATATGCTCTCTGTGACTTTGAGAAGGCATTGACAGACATCCCCATGATGCTTCCCGCATGACCAGCTTATTTGTTCAGAATAATACATTTACATGCCAATGCATGAGTGCACTCGCATTTATCCGGTAAGAAATGCATTGTGAATCTTTTGCCTTTGTGCTAACAAGCATTGATTGAGACAATGTCTCTTTCGACTTTTTTTTCCTTTTTTCTATTTGTTTTACTTGTTTATCCTGGTGACCTTGCTGACTCTCTTGGCCTTCTGTGTAACTGAAGATTGCAATAGTAGAACAGTCATGAGCTAGCTCACGTGAGCTCAGGAACCCGGTGGGGATGGGCAGCCTGCTGCTCCTGCCAAAACAGTCAATGGAAACGGGAGTGTTATTTTGGAGGAATGTCTTTTCTCTTTTCATGATCCAATTAAGTGTGAGACTAGGAAGAGTGGAGATATGGAAGAGTTAGTTTTCAATTATTTAAGAGGTACTTATATCTATATATTTAGTACTTATTCTATTTTCTTAAGCAAAAAGGATTTCTTTACTGAAGATCATTTAGGGGGCTCACCTCCCTCTTGGGGTTACTTCTATTTTATAACAACTAAATTCTAAGCTTTTGAGGGAAGGAATAATATCATATTTTTAACTCTCATAATGCTTTAAACCTAGCTACTATTAGGTACTTAAGGATTATTAATTGATGAAATAGATGACACTTGAAAACAGAGCATCTGGATCAAATGAAATGAACGTCTAATGGTGAAAGTTTAGTTATCATAAGAGATAAAAATTTTTGTCAAGGCATTCTCCTTGAGGGGCTGGCCTGGCAGCCGAGTAGTTAAAGTTCTGTGCATTCCACTTCAGTGGCCCAGGTTTGCATCCCAGACATGGACCTACCCTACGCATCAGCCATGCTGTGGAAGCATCCCACATACAAAATAGAGGAAGACTGGCACAGATGTTAGCTCAGGGCTAGTCTTCCTCAAGCAAAAAAAGAGGAAGGTTAGCAATAGATGTTAGCTCAGGGCTAATCTTCCTCACAAAAAAAGAGATTCTACTTGATATTGTTAAATCACATTGTCTGCTCTGATCATCCCTGAATGAGATACTTGCTCTAAAATCTTGGGCATGCAAGAAAACCTTTTGTTCAGATTTTCCCAATTCCCTGATGTTTTTTGAGGACTCACGCTATTAAATGGAATAATGGCATCTGATACAACTTTAATTTTTAAAAAGATCAAGCAGAGAAATTATTTAAATCTTGTCCTTTTAAAAACAGAATTTGAGGGCCTCCATGAGCATGTGACAGTAAGCCTCTAAGCTAGTCTCCAATAATTCTCACCTTCTAGAATTGATGAGCTTGGGTAGTCATTTCCCCTTGAATATGGACTGGACGTATTGACTAATTTCTAATGGATAAAGTGTGATGGGATGTCCCTTCTGAGATTAGTTAATAAAAAGACTCTGGGGGCCGGCCTGGTGGCACAGCTGTTAAGTTTGCAGGTTCTGCTTCTTGGCAGCCCAGGGTTCACCGGTTTGGATCCTGGGTGTGGACATGGCACTGCATGGCACACCATGCTGTGGTAGGTGTCTCACGTATAAAGTAGAGGAAGATGAGCATGGATGTCAGCTCAGGGCCAGCCTTCCTCAGACAAAAGAGGAGGATTGGCAGTAGTTAGCTCAGGGCTAATCTTCCTTAAAAAAAAAAAAAAGACTATGACATGTCTTGGGTGTTCTCTAGCTCTTGCATCACTCACTCTGGAGGAAGCCAGCTGGCTACTGTATCATGATGCAGCCCTGTGAGAAGCCCCATGTGAGTGACTTTGGGAGTGGGTCCTCCCCCTGTTGAGCCTTTGAGATGACAGCATCTTTGGTCAACACCTCAATTGTAGTGTCATGAGAGAACTTGAGTCACAACCACCCACTTAAGCCGTTTCCAGATTCCTGACTCACAGAAACCATGAGATGATAAAAGTTTATTGTTTTTAGCTGCTAAATTGTGAAGTAATTCATTACACAGCAATAGATAACTAACATAGTGCATATTAGGCCCAGCAATTGAGAGAGAACAGATAAGCAAAGCTCATAAATCCATCCTTCAGTTGGTTTATCCTCATCTGAACACCTGCCGTAGCTTTGACTATTGAGTTGTATTGAATTCGTTCGTTCATTCAATGAATATTTATTAAGCAGTCTTCTGAACTAGGCGCTCTTCTCGATCCTGAGGATATAGTAGGGAACAAAGTAAAGAGAAATTCCTGCCCCCATGGAGTTTATATTCTAATTGGAAGAGAAAGACAGTAGAAAAACACATTCTGCCTGTTGTTACAATAATGCTGCATAACAAATTATCCCGAAGCCAATAGCTTAAAACCACCGCTATTTTAAAATTATTTCTCATACGTCTAATGGTGGCAGGGTTGGGCTTGGGTGATTTCACCTGGTCTCGCTCATGCATCTGGGTCTGATCTGGGCCAAACTTGTGCTCATGGCAAAGGCAGAGGACAGAAGCGAAAGAGAGAGCAGAAGTGCACAATGCCTCCTGAAGACTTGAAACTGACTCACTGTCATTTCTTTGGTGTTCTGTCGGCCAAAGTAAATGATAAGGCCAGCCCAGGTTCAAGGGGTGGGGAGACAGAATCCTCCTCTTGATGGAAGGAACTGCTAAGTCACTTTGCAAAATGTGTAAATACGTGAAGACTAATAATTAGAGTTGTCAGTACAATCAATGCAACACACTACATAAGTAAAATACAGAATATGTCAGAGAGTGTTGAATATTATGTATAACACAAGGCAGAGAATTGGGTAAGGAGTGGAGGTGCATGACATTTGGGTAAATCTCTGAGAAAGAAGTAAAGGCAAGTCATAGGATGTCTGGGGCATAAATGTTCCAAGAAGAGCAAGTCAAGGCACCTGAAGTAGAAGTGTGGCTGACATGTTTGAGTAGGAGAAAGAAGGCCAGTGTGATTGGACTATGGACTAGGAAGGCCTTGAAGGCCATTGTAAGACTTGGGCCTGTATGGGGAAACCATTGGAGAGTCTTGAGGAAAGGAAGGCCATAAGGTGCTGGGGAGGCTGTGTTAAGAATAGGCTCTAGGGGGGACAAGGGAAGGAGGAGGGAGAACAGGTGGAGGACATTGTAGTAATCCAGGGGGCAGATGATGCTGGTTCCACTAGAGTGGGAGCCATGGAGGTGGTGAGAAGCCATCAGGCTCTAAATATATTCTGATGGTAGATATCATGACTCAGTCACTCAGTCTCTCTTGTATTTATGTTTAGAAATAGAACATAGTATGAAGAAAAACAAGCCAGTTGATTGCTTTCTTTTCCAAATATAAAGATCCCCAATATCCTAAACAAAACATGTTTTGATATTTTTTAAGCTGTAACTAAGTATACTTCAATCTATATTTTAAGGTTTCATTTATCTCCCAAACGTGACATACTATCTTAAATTTGTTAATAAATTGTGTTTATCTCATATAGTAAATTTAAGGTAACTTAATGTGTGTCATCTATTTAAAAAATGAAGTAAAAGATTGCTTTTATGTATATTATAAACAGCAAAGATTTAAAAATAACTATTAAGATACTATCCTTAATAACTTGCTCATCTCTTAAAATTAGTTCTTTGATTTTTTACAGCTTTGATGTAAATAAACTGCACATTTTTAAATTGTGCAATTTAATAATTTTTGACATATATATATGTATCCATGAAACCATAACCATGATTAGGATAATAATCATATTTATCTCTCCCAAAAGTTTCCTTACACTTTTTGTAATTCCTCCCTGTCTTCCTCCTTCAATCAACCACTAATCTGTTTAATGTGACTATAAGTTTCAATTTCCTAGGATGTTATATAAATGCAATCATACAGTATGTACTCCTTTTTATCTGGCTTCTTTCACATAGCATAATTATTTTGAGATTTGTTTATGTTGTCTCATGCATATGCAGTTCATTCCCTTTTTTTATTGAGGTCACATTGGTTTATAACGTTATGTAAATTTCAGGTGTATGTCATTATATTTCACCTTCTGTTTAGACGACATCGTGTTCACCACGAAAAGTCTAGTTTCCATCCATCACCATACAAATGTGCCCCTTTATCCCTTTCACTTCCCCCCTCCTCCCCCTTCTCCTTGGTAACCACAAATCTGTTCTCTGAATCTATGTGTTCGTTTATCTTCCATATATGAATGAAATCATACAGTATTTGTCTTTCTCTGTCTGACTTATTTTGCTTAGCATATCACCCTCAAGGTCCATCCATGTTGTCACAAATGGCAAGATTTCATCTTTTTCATGGCTGAGTAGTATTCCATTGAATACATATACCACATTTTCTTTATCCATTCATTTGTTGAGGGGCACTTAGATTGTTACCAAGTCTTGGCTATTGTGAATAATGCTGCAACGAATATAGGGGTGCATATATCTTTTCCTTTTTATTGCCAAGTAGTAAGTATTCCATTGTATCAAAATTTGTTTATTCATTCACTTGTTGATAGACATTTGGATTGTTTCCAGTTTTTGACTATTGCTAGTAAAACTGTTATGAATATTTGTATATAGGCATTTATACAGGTCTATGCTTTCATTTTTCTCCAGTAAATAAGTAGGCATGAAATGACTGGGTCGTATATTAGGTGTACATTTAACTTTTTGAGAAAATACCAAATTGTTTTCCAAAGTGATTTTACCAATTTGCCTCTCACCAGCAGTGCATGAAAGTTCTAGTTCCTCAACATCATTGCCTAAATGCTAAATTTTATCATAATCATATCTCCTTGTGGTTTTAATTTACATATTCCTAAAGACTAAAGATGTTGAGCATCTTTCATGTACATATTTGCTATCTGTATATCTTCTTGGGGAAGTGTATACCTCTTTAAGCTATTGTTTAACTGTGTTTTTGTTGACTATTGAGTTTTAGGAGTTTTAAATAAATTCTCTGAATCCAAGTCCTTTGTCAGATATATGAATTTGTAAATATTTTCCCCAAGACAATGGCTTGTCTCTTTATTCTCTTAGCAGTGTCTTTTGAAGAGCATGCATTTTTAATTTTCATAAAGTCCAATTTATCATTCTTTTCTTTCATGAATTATAGTTATTGTGTTGTATCTAAGAAATCTTTGCCTAATGTAAGTAAAGAAGATTTTCTCCTGTGTTTTTCTTTTTTTTCACAAGTTTACAGTTTTATGTTTTATTTTTAGGTCTGTGGTCCATTTTGAGTTAATTTTTGTATATGGTATATATCGTATGAGGTTTGGGTTGAAGTCACATTTTTGCATATGAATTTTCAGTTGTTCCAGCACTATTTCTTGAAGACTATCATTTCTCCTGTGAATTACCTTTGCTCCCCTGTCAAAAGAGAGTGGTTTTCCATTTCTCTGCATAGGTCTATGAACTCTCTATTCTATTCATTGATCTATTGTCTATCTTTATAACCAAACCATACTGTCTTAATTACTTTAGCTTTATAATAAGTCTTAAAATCAGATAGTGTTATTGTTCCAACTTGGTTCTTCTTTTTCAAAGTTATTTTGGTGTTTTATGTCCTATGTATTTCCATATGAATTTTAGAATGATCTCATTAATTTCAACAAATAATTCTGCCTAGACTTTGATTAGCATTATATTAAGTCTTCAGATCATTTTGGGGATAATTAACTTCTTAATAGTAGTGAGATTGTTAATGGCAACTGAAAATGATACAGCTGCTGTTGAAAACAGTATGATGGTTCCTCAAAACATTAAAAGTAGAATTACCATATGATCCAGTAATTTCACTTTGGGTGTATACCCAAAAGAATTGAAAGCAGGATCTCGAAGAGTTATGTGTACACCCATGTTTGTAGAAGCCTTATTCACAATAGGTATAATGTGGAAGCAACCCAAGTGTCCATCAATGGATGAATGGATTAGAAAAATGTAGTATATACATACAATGGGATATTATATAGCCTTAAAAATGAAGGACAGTCTGACATACGCTGCAACATGGATGAAACTTAAGGACATCATGCTAAAAGGAATAAGCTGGTCACAAAAAGAAAAATACTGTATGATGCCACTTATATGAGGTGCTTAAAGTAGTCAAAATGGTAGAGATGGAAAGTAAAGAAAGGTGGTTGCCAGGAGCTGGAGGGAGGGAGAAATGGGGAGTTATTATTTAATTGGTACAGAGTTCTGGTCTTGCAAGATGAAAAGAGTTCTGAAGATGGATGGTGTTGACGGTTGCACAACATTCTGAATGTATTTAATATCATTGAACTGCACAATTAAAAATGGTTAAGAAGGTAAATTTTATGTTATATGTATTTTTACCACAACAAAAAATTGAAAAAAAAAGACAGGAATATTCAGATTATTTCTTCTTGAGGGAGCATTGGTATTCTATGTCTTCCAAAGACCTTGGCCATTTTATCTAAGTTGTTGAAGTAATAATACTTCCTTTAACATCTGTGAAATCAGTAGTGATGTCACCTCTCCTTTACAATAGTAATTTGTGTCTTCTCACTTTTTCTCATAATCAGTCTGCTAGAGATTTATTAATTTTGCAAATTTCAAAAAAGAGATTTTGTTTTTCTGTTTCATTGATTTTTCACTCTGATTTTTATTATTTCCATTCTTCTGTTTACTTTATGCTTCATTTTCCTTTTACTTCTCTAGTTTCTTAAGGTAGAAGTTGAGGTCATTGATTTGAGCTCTTTCTACATTTCTAACATACAGTTTTAGTGTTGTGCATTTTTCTTTTAGTGGCAACCCACAAATTTTGATACCATGTATTTTCCTTTTCATTAAGTTGAAAAAATACTTTCAATTTATGTTTCATAAAACCACAGGCCTTATCTGTTATTTTCATCCCAGCAATTCTTGCACATATTATATGAATAATAAATATGTTTTCATTGATAGAGACTAAAGTTAGATTCTTGAAATGGTTGTAGACAGATCACCTGAGCCAGGTATAGGTAAAATGGAAGGAGAGCCAACAGTCGGAACTTTTCCAGGTGTCTGGTGTCAGAAAGGAGTTTTAAATAAAGGCATGAGACCATAGCAAGAACCAAGGGCTGAGAAAAAAATTTGCAATCGAACTTTGTAGGAACCAATGGAGAAACAAGGCGGGACATACCAGAAATCACATAAGAGAGTGCCCACCAAAGCTATGTGAGTGGTAGTCTGCTCTGCAGAGACTCTCTTTTGGTGGCCCCTGGTCCTGCCACCAGGGCTGTGCCTCTACTGCTCTGAGAAACATTCATTATCTATTTATTCAGTGAACATTTGTTGACACTTTTTTGTTCTATGAAGATTAATGCAGGGTTGGCACAGCTTGGTAAGGAGACAGATATCTACATATACAGATAAATTCTTATAAGTCACCATGATGAGTAGAATAACAGGTGTATGTTTACCTATCTGGGGTAGAACTGTGGAAGCCTAGAAGGAGATTGATGGCCTTTTCCAGGGAGACAGGTCAGAGAAGACTTCGTGGAGAAAGTCTTAAAGAATGAGCAGGAGTTTCAAGGTGAACAAGGCAGTGAATGGTACTATAGGACGATGGAAGAAAATGCGAAAACCCTGAGGGCGTGAAATAGCATGGCATAGTCAAGCTATAACAAAGAGATTAAGAGAACCACAGGTCTGCTACTTATTAACTGTGTGTTCTTGAACAAGTTACTTAATATCTCACAGCCCCACTTCTTCTAGCTGTAAAATGGTAGTTATAATACCTGCCTTGTGTTTATTCTGAGGATCAAATGTGGTAAAGTAATTTTTTTTTTTTGAGGAAGATTGGCCCTGAGCTAACATCCACTTCCCATCCTCCTCTTTTTGCTGAGGAAGACTGGCCCTGAGCTAATGTCTGTGCCCATCTTCCTCTATTTTATATGTGAGATGCTGCCACAGCATGGCTTGATAAGTGATGCTGGGTCCGTGCCCAGGATCTGAGCCAGCAAACCCCAGGCCACCAAAGCAGAGCATGCAAAGTGAACCACTACGCCACCGGGCTGGCCCCTTAATATTTTATCTCTCATGTAACTGATGCTTCATAAATAATCACTACTATTACTATGACTTTTCTACTACTGCAATTCCTTTTGGTATTGCTGTGACATAAAACCTAAAGAGGGAGCAAGGGGAGATCATACTAGAAAGGCAAGCAAAATCAAGACCAAGAAGAGCCTCGTGTGCAACACAAAAGAGCTTCAGCTTGATGTTGTGGCTTCTGGAGAACTTGTTCTTAAAGAGTTTTAGCAGCAGATCAACATTTTTTGAAATTGCCTATTCAGAGCCCTATTCCTGACACCATTACATGAGAGATGATTGGGAGGGAGTGAAGAAGGCTGGGTGACCCTAGAATATATGAAATGTCAGAAGAGCCAGCTCACAATGGAACACTTGCTAAAGACAATGTACAAAGTAGATGGTTATAGGCTATATAGGTTATGCAGTAGATGAAACGTATAAAAACTTAACGAACGCATATATAGAAAGATAAGTAGATAGAATTTCAGTGCTGACTCAGTTTCAATACGTGATTCACAATTGTCCCAAGATCTCTTTTCAATGGAGTTAGATGAATCAGTTATTCCTGTCGTATTTCTGCCTCCCTCCACCAATATAAAAAAGATATGCTATACTATGCTTGATTAAATGTTTGGCCACTTCTAATTGTAAAGTTACACTTAATCAGAAATGCTGGATTCACACTGAAGTAACTGACTGGCTAATTACTCTTCTGGGCATGTGGCCTTAGATTAATCATTATAAGTAATGGGAAACCAGATAAGCTTGCTCTGGTTTCAGAGCCTGCATCTAGAACAAGGAAGAGGAAACAGTATTATTTTTATGGTTTTAGCTTCCCTCACTTTCTAGATGCTGCAGCTGTGTCCTCATTGTATTTTATAGCCAGAAAAAAAAAATCACCCCTCAGCAGTTCCTATAATTTCAAATTTATAACTATGTCCAGGATAATTCACCCGTAAGCCAACTAGAAATAAAAATAGAGGAGATAGGCCCATCTGTTGGAGTGATTTCTTAACTGCAGAAAACATTTTCCTTTCTTTAAAAGCAAAGCTGTAAAATCTGTATAAATTCCAATTCGTAAACCATGAAACTCTAATTTTTCCACTTCTCTAGTCACTTTGAATAAATGGTTTTGCATATGTGGGATGTCAGAAATCAACAAAATGGTCCTAGGGAGTGTGAGAGATTGATTTTGACTACATGAAAGTCTTTTAAGTGATAGCAAAAAGATTCTTCAGGTAAATTAGGATCAAAAAGAATTCTCTGCCGCTTGGTACTGAAAGATCCATATCTTCAGTTAGTATGTTTTTGTGCTGTATAAGTGAGTTTTAATACCTTATTTCATTGTTTTTAGTTAACTATGTATTTCCTCAGTAATTTTAAAATAGGTCCTCTCTTCTTAAATCTTTTATCTTTATTCTTAAAATGTCTCATTTAGAAATACCGATGGGGCTATTTAAATAGCCCTGGTCAAGCCATTATTTAAGGAGAGAAATCCCTTATCCTGAATAATTCAGACAAGAGTAATTGTTTTGCTTAAATATTCTGGCTATGATTCTATCAAATTTCCCCTTGTTCTTCCTGCGTAGAATAAACTCTAGCTGGCAAAAATGGCTTTGTTTTATATGGAGAGTGTGACCTTGATTCCTCACGTGATAAATCCAAGGGCAAGTCATATGGAGCAGTTACCACTTGCACAGCAGGAACTCCTTTGATTGAAACCCTCGCACGTATATTCTGTGAAATGAGGGGTTTGACCATAAAGCACCACATAATGGCAGTCCTTTCACTTTCTGCAAGTGGGTAAAAGCAAACACAAAGAAGCACAAGTGCTTTTCACATAATGTCTTACACCACCACGTAATCGTTCCCATCAGTCGCAGATCTTCTCAATGCCACGAACAAGAAGGCTGAGAAATTCCAGGTGGTCGTGCTATGGGTGCACTCGCACTGTTGGTGGAGACAGGCTGAGAAGTACCACTTTTTAATGCAACTGTTATCACTCCTCCTAGGCGTTCCTGACTTCATGGTATGTCTCACCAAGTGATGGGGGCTGACACAAAGGGGGAAACTTTCGTTGTATTTAAAGCCTATGGCTCTTGAACAGTTACCTATGGAGAAGGATTTTACTATCGTTGGATTGTTTGCTTACCAGGTTGCTTCTGCTCTTTTTTATCTTCTTTGGTTTCTTTGTTCTTTCACTTATTCATTCATTCATTCATTCATTCGGTTAATTTTCCAGTGCCTCCATAACTTGGAGGGCCCAGATTGTCTTAGTGGAATTCAAGACTATTTGAGGAGGTGGGTTTGTTTCTTCTTCCCAGCTCATCAAAAAGATAACTGAATTGAGAATAATTGATTTTGCATCATGGGTTGAACTTCAGAAACTTCACACAAGCACTTGATTTGAACACAAGTATAAATACAGCTAACTAGGGTTTCTATAAAGACTTGATTATATGTGTAGTTTGGGTATCAGTTGCAATCCTTTCTCACTGGAACTCAAGTAACTGACAGATAGAAGGGTGGGGTCTAAGATTGAAAATTTTGGGGAAAAATTCTGCCAGCCTTCTAGTCAGTGAAAATCCTTGGTAAATGCAAATAAAGAGAAATTTACCCTCACTGTTCGTGTCCTTTCATCATGAATTCTTCGAGGTTCTTGGAGTCAGCTGTATAATAGAACAAGTTTTCCTAGGAGAGAGTTGCTATTAATTATTTTTACTTTGGTGTGAATTTAGATTTGTGTATTACCTCTCCCAGAACTACTTGCATTTTAACAAGAATTCAGAAATAAAAGACGATCTTTTGTTGAAGGAAATTCAAGAATAAACAGCTGTGTTGGTCCATTCCCAGTAATAGCAAATGTTTTTTTTTTATATAGGCATAAGATTAGCCCTCTCTCTAGCACTCATTGATGGGTTAATTGGTATAATGGGCTTAATTTCCCTTTTGTTTGATGTGGAACTAACCCTTGGGATCACACAACTATTTGTATCTTCTTTAAAGCAGTATTTGATGAGACCTATTCAATGAAAAACGTTTCTGAATTAGTACAGAACATACGATTTGTCACAGATCTAAAAATAGTGGCAGAGATGTGTCAGAGTGACTTCAAGGAGGAAATGATTGATTGTAATTAGAAAACAAACCACACATAAGCACTCAATCGTCAGAAATTTTATAGAAAAGGAAATCTCTATTAGGACATAATTACACATGGTGCTCACACACCTGTTATTCCATTTATAGAATCCTTTGTTTTCTAAAGAATGATTGGAGTGATACAGGAAACAATGTATGTGTTCTAACAAGAGACGAGGGAAATAGTAGCACTTTAGCTAGTCCTGATTTCCCACCAAATGCTTCTGCAAAAAGTCAGTTTCCTGTACCAGCACTTCTAACGTCAACCAACTGCACAAAAACTCTCTCACATGATACTTCATATATTATTTATTTATTTTGAGGAAGATTAGCCCTGAGCTAACATTTGCTGCCAATCCTCCGCTTTTTGCTGACGAAGACTGGCCCTGAGCTAACATCCGTGCCCATCTTTCTCTATTTTATGTGGGACGCCTGCCACAGCATGGCTTGCCAAGCAGTGCGTATGTCTGCACCTGGGATCTGAACTGGTGAACCCCGGGCTGCCAGAGCAGAACCTGAGAACTTAACTGCTGAGCCACCACCTGGTCGGCTCATTCTACTTCGCATATTAAGAAACCCTGTGCCTTATCAGTTTGTATCCTCAGTGCCATGCATGGTACCCAGAATTTATATTCTCATTTAGAGTCTCCTGAAAGTTGAATAAATGGATGACTGCTGAAAAGAGTCAACCAAAATTTGTATGAATAGTTATGAAGAGAAGCAGTATGAGAAAAAAAGAAGAGGCAGGGGATTAATGAAGTAAATAAAATAAAATAAGTTCTACCTACCCCAAAATCAAATGTATCTCCATCAATATTTGAAGTCTCTGAGGTGGAAAATCTTCAAGTTCTCAAATCAATTGATATCTGAGGGTGAATTCTGGGTAGGGGATGCTCATAAGTAGTTAGATTTTCCATAGTCAGATTATTCTTTCTTCTTTTTCTTATCCATATGATTTATTAATTTCTCTCAAGCAAACAATCAAGCACCATTTTATGTTTCCAATTTGCTCAGCACAGTACTGACACGTGGGATGTATCCACAGAAACAGAAAGCAGTTTCCATGCTGAGATGCACACCCTACCTGGAAAACAGGAGCAACAAAGGTAAGAGTAGAAAACAAGAGAAGGGAAAGAGCGTATACAGTGGAGAAGCATGCACATCTGGATAGCCTTACCTTCTCTTGCCAAAGGCTTTTCTGGAAAGTCAGGTCCCTGGCAATACTGATATTATTTGAGGTGTTAAAAATCATTAGGACGATGGAGTTTTGATCAGAAGCTATTCTGACTTTACTTGCCACTTCAGTGATCAAATTCAAGATGTTCAGTGAGGTTTCATCTCTTTTATCATCATAGTATTTTGTACACATTTTTATTTCAGTTTCAAAATAAGAGACTGTCACAAAAAGAATATTGGCTTTATCATGTTAAGAATGCATACACGGGACAGGACCCGGGGTCGAGTGGTTAAGTTCGCACGCTCTGCTTCGGCAGGCGGCCCAGGGTTTCACCAGTTCAGATCCTGGGCACGGACATGGCACCACTTGTCAGGCCACATTGAGGTGGCATCCCACATGCCACAACTAGAAGGACCCACAACTAAAATATACAGCTATGTACTGGGGAGATTTGGGGAGAAAAAGCAAAAAAAAAAAAAAAAGTGGCAACAGTTGTTAGCTTAGGTGCCAATCTTAAAAAAAAAAAAAAGAATGCACAGACACCCCAAAAAGACTGTGGAGGACCAAGTTTTTTGTATACCAACAAAATTAGGGCCATTGAGACAGATAACTTATCAAGATGCAACATGACAAATGGATGCTCTATTTAATCTGTAAGTTACCGGCCATCTCACTGATGGGATTTCCTAAATCTCCTTTAGCTTGGATTCCTTATCTTCTCTTTTTTTGTCATTTATGTTAATTCATAGCAAACTTTTGTTTTCTAAATTTAAGTGTTTCAAATGTAAATCATTTTACAGCTGATCAAATTTCCTCATAATTTGCTTTCAAGTAACTTTTTCATCTCATTATATGATTGTGATTTTTATTCATCTCAGTAGTAGAAACACCAAAGTGTTAAGTGAATAACAAACAACTGAAACACTGTGCTAAATATGTGAATCAACATGAAATGGGGCACCGAATATTTTAACAGAGAACTAATGGTTCCTAAAAAATAGATCCCTTGCTTTGGTTGTGTAATCTTCCTCAGCCTTGTAAAGCCCCAATTATTAAATGGATGATTCGAGCCCTGGGGCCTCAGGTTCCTGTGAAGTGCAGCTTGGAGAGGTCCTTGACAGTTTCTAGAGTGGTATATTTCTAGGAGATTATTGATCACATGATCATAGTCAGCATTCTACACCAATTTCTAGATTCAGCTTCCTCTACTTTAAGAGAATGAGCCTGCAAGTGTAACCTTCTATGTACTCTGTTGGGAACTTATTTTTGTATTAATCAGATATTTATTAATCACCCACTCTTTCTCCTTTCACCTGCGTCTTCATTTGGTGTGGTGGGGGAAGCTATCTGTTGCTTGCAACCTTTTGATCTTGTTGAGCTAAGACCAACCCAGTGACATAATTAGGGAACAATTTATGCAAACTATGTGACACTTATTTTATTTGCACTTGGAATTCAGGGGAGAAAATGATGACAATTAGTGAAGTCAACACATGCTTTGTGGAGATCCTTGGATCTAAGCTTTATCTCCAAGGACTGGTAGAGTTTTGATAGGCAGAAGGAAGGAAAATAGGCATTATGTGTGGCAAGATTGTCAGCAGGAGCATGGCTGGCAATAAGCAAAAGGCAGAGAGAACGAGGGTGAAGAATGCAGTAACTGGAGAAAAATTGCCTATCAGGGGCTGTGGAAAATAATTTCAGTTGGCAGAGTTGTGCCTGATTATGGAGCCTTGGAATCCAAGCTGAGGAACTCAGGATTAATGGGACACCAAAAAGGAGACATGGAAGGTTATAAGTATAGAGGTAATGTGATAGAAGCCGTGTAAAAGAAAGATCAGAGTGACAGATGGAACAGTGGCTAGAAATCAAGTATATAGCACTATTAACAACCAAGGCACCGTGTGCAATAAATAACCACTGCACCGTGCTGTGCACCAACTTTGTCCTTTGATTTCACAATGATTTATTTATTATATCACCACCCTCATTATCTAAAACAGAACACCAAAATTTCATATGCCATCTGCGAGCTCCAAATGGTCATAATTAACAATCACAAATGTTCTAAAAAGGTGATGTGCTAAAAATAGCCTTATCATGCTTGTCAGCAGGCTGTTTCTGTGAGTACCATGACATTCAATGAAAGAACATTCTATTATGCCTTCACATGATTACATTTCATACACAGATTATGAAACTATGAAAACATACCTCTCTAGTTAAACATCTTGATGTTTAATATTTTGACTAATGGCCGATTAAGGGCAAAAGTAGCAATATCATACCAAAAGCAAGAGTCCTTCAAATGAGATCCGGCTAGTGTAATATCTAGAACACAGTAAATATCCTCCAAAATGCTTGTTGAATGTAGGAAAATTGTCAACTCTTTCAGTGTATTTGTGGCAAATGTAAAGGGCTGTTTCATTATTTTGTCACCATGTATTTCCATCCTTCCTGATTCCTTAAGCAGAACCCCATGGTATGATGCTGAAGGAGAGTGGCCGCCTTTCGAGAGTATGCACCCACAATTCCTGGAGAAGGTGGATGGTCTTAGCAAAGTTAGGATCGAGAATTTGGAGTTTAGTTTTCACCACTGAAATGGCTATCCTTATTAGACGTACTTATAGCTGTCTAAATTGTTACAGCTAACTAGAAAAGCAATGAGCCAAAAAGTACATTAAATTTCATCAAATTGAAGGTGCCACTGATTGTAAGATGCACCATTATCTTATATACTAAGAAAGATAAGACGCTTCAAATTAAACCGTGGCACAATGCTTCTGTCTGATTTTTAAAAATTTATTTGATACCTAAAGATATTGAAGAGCTCTTTTAGACTTATTTAACATAGTTTTTAAAAAGTCATGCATCACTCTTTCCTTTAAGAGGGAAAATATAAATGCAATGGGTTGATTAAAGTATTCCTAAAACTTTTGGTTCATGGTCTGACTTTTCTAAATGACTTTTGACTCAGATCCATCAATGCCTGTGTTTCTCTCTGTAGTATCATTCTCCATGTCATCAAGAGTCTTGATCATACAACATTTCTTAAAAGAATGCTCTACTATTTTCTCTGAGATTTTCTGTGGGATCAAGATGCTAGCACTTTGTTGTTCTTGATAGAATTGTTTAGACACGTGTCTCAAAAGCATCAGGAACTAACACACTTGATGCGTCACCTAGTGCTTCTGAGCCTCTCTGATGGAAGGTAGCCTCTAGTCCTCCATCTGTTCAACAGTCGGGCATCTTTTTTGAAGGAAAGTAATACGTATTGGGGGGAAATCTTACTCTTAGATTTTTGTGGTTTACCATTAAATATGGAGCCAAACTTTTGGTCATTGGTAATTTTGCATAAAATCCCAGTGATAAGCCACGTTTTGTTACCCAAACTCATGATTTTGATTTCCTGATTTCATGGCATTGATAATATAATTTTAAAGCATGTCAAAGAATGCCAGGATTTTCTATCTGACTAAATCCAATTCGTATTTTTCTCAGTTACATCACTTGTGTTGGAAGTTAAGTAGTTCCCATTCAAAGTCAGAAGGGAATGTTGACAAAATTGTGTTCGATGCCTTAATGCTAGTCCCACTGGATGCACAAATCACTCACATCAGATTTCTCATTGCTTTCAGATTTCCTTCATCCATTCTGATGGTTTTGGCAATTTCTCCCGCCTTTGTATACATTGCGTAGGTGTAACTGTCAGTTCTTTTCCATGTATCTCTGTAACAAAATGTAACATAAATTCCTTTATTTGTGGGTATCTTTCTTTCTCAGTTCTTACCAAATATTTGGTTACTATTTTTGCAAGAAAATATGAAATTCCAGTCATTCTTCCAATGACAAATTTTTGCTTTCCTAAGACCAAATTTATGTCCCATTTGTGTTTCCATTTCTTTCTTTGTACACAGTAGCTTTTCATATCAATGCTAAATCATAGTATAATCTTCCTAAAGACATTTTAAATGGCAATTCAATCCAATATGTTTATATGACAATACACATCACTTAACTGAGGTGACGACAATACGAACAGCTCTGACCAAGTTTGTGTAGGTACAGCTACATCACAACTAGGCAATAGCTATTATAAGATACAATCAATGTAAAACTTACATTGGGTCTGAGGAACCTCCTGGGGAAAAATATAACTCAATTCATATCCATAAGAGACAAATTGGATGGGTCCAAGGGTGGGTGCTGGTAGATGAAGATGAGAGCTCCGCAGTAGAAGTCACATTGCAGGAAGGGATGGCCAATTCCCTGTGGGAGAGCTGTCCCATAAGATCTGGCTGATATAACCAGAGTGATTCAGTAACAAGGTGTACTAGTCAGTGGAGAGGAGCCAACAACCCTGTTATGTGGACCCCTCCACCTTATGTAAGTATAACACCGAGGAGAGGAGGCTTCTCTTCATTTTGTACAAGCTAATGTGGTCATAAAGATGGAGAGAAGCTATGACCTTGGGTGGGCAGATGCTGGCAGAGAAAAATGATGGTTAGTGAGACCATCTTGACTCAGGACAAAAGAGATTACAGGCAGCCTGGACTAATTCAAGGATTACAGGCTCTTCTTGAAGACTGTCCAAACAAATATTTGTTGAACGATTCTTGCAGGCAAGGTATTGTGCTTCTTAGAGTACTGAAATTCCTGCATGAGTCAAATTCCTGTGTAGATCTAACAAGGGTATAAATGCAACATGGCCTCCTCTCTAGCCATGGAATGGTGATGTTCGAGAGGAGTTGGATTACCCTCTTTGGTATTAAATCTCTGAGAATTTGCAAAGAGCACAGAAAAGGATTTTTCTCTTCCTTTCTTTTTTCCTTGTAAATAAATTTCCTTGTAAATTAAATTCTGAATTTTTGGGGCCGACCTGATGGCACAGTGGTTAAGTTCTCACGTTCTGCTTTGGCAGCCTGGGGTTCGCCAGTTCAGATCCCAGGTGCGGACATGGCACCTCTTGGCAAGCCATGCTGTGGCAGGCATTCCACATATAAAGTAGAGGAAGATGGGCACGGATGTTAGCTCAGGGCCAGTCTTCCTCAGCAAAAAGAGGAGGCTTGGGGGCAGATGTTAGCTCAGGGCTAATCTTCTTCTTAAAAAAAGACAATTCTGAATTTCCCCCCCAGTTTTATTGAGATATAATTGACTTATAACACTGCATAAGTTTAAGGTGTACAGGATAATGAATTGACTTACATACATTGTGAAATGATTACCACGGTAAGTTTAGTTAACATTCATCACCCCATATAGATACAAAAAAAAAAAAAATTTTTCCCATATGATGGAAACACTTAGGATCTACTCTCCTAACAACTTTCAAGTATACCATACAGCAGTGTTAACTATAGTTATCATGTTGTACATTACATCCCTAATACTTATTTATCTTATAGTTGAAAGTTTGTACCTTTTGACCACCTTCATCAATTCCACCTCCCCGCACCCTCTGTCTCTGGTGACCACAAATCTGATCTTTTTTTCAGTGAGTTTTTTTAGATTCTACATATAGGTGAGATCATACAGTATTTCTTTCTCCTTTTGGTTCGTTTCACTTAGTATGATGCCCTCATATTGTTGCAAATAGCAGAATTTCTTTTTTTATGGCTGAATAGTATTCCCTTATATATATACACCACAACTTCTTCATCCATTGATGGACAATGTTGACTGAAAAAACATTATTTACAACTATTTTAAATAATGCCGCTATGAACATGGGGGTGCATATAACTTTTTGAGATAGTGATTTCATTTCCTTTGGATATATTTCCAGAAGTGGAATTGCTGGATCATATCGTAGTTCTATTTTTAATTGTTTGAAGAACGTCCATACTGTTTTCTACAGTGGCTGCACCAATTTACAACCCCCCAGCAGTATACCAGGGTTCCCTTTTCTCCACATCCTCACCAGCATTTGTTATCCCTTGTCTGTTTCATGGCAGCTATTTTAACAAGTATGAGGTGATATCTCAATGCCGTTTTGATTTGCATTTCCCTTATGCTTAGAGATGTTGAGCACATTTTCATGTACCTGTTGGCCATTTGCATATTTTCTTCGGAAAAATGTCTGCTCTAAATCCTAAATTTGGATGCTGCGTTTATATAGAGAGGAGTCATCCATGTGTGTATGGAGAAATGATAAGAAATCTTCAGACCCCAACATGTCCCTCCCACTGATTCACTGCTAATGTTTAAAATTTCTCCATCAGAAATTCCTTCCTACCCCTCTTTCTGGGATCTCTTTTATAATCAAATTATTCTGAGAGAGGTTAACACAATACATGCCAGCCATCGGAATGCACTCATTAACACCATAGTGTCAGCTACTTTCACTGATAACTATCCTTTGGGATGCTGGGGTGGGCAGATATGAGGGCAGAGATTGCCTTAATTAAGGTAAGAGGAATGAAAAGACATACAAATAAGTAGACTGATGGGAACTTAGATAAAATTTAGCTTTAAATTTGCTGCAAAATGAGACCCCAAAATACAGTGGCTCAAGGAATAGAGAGGTTATTTCTCTTCCACATAAGAATCCAAGGTGACTGTCCAGTCTTATGGGTGATTCAGTTCATTCAGGAACCAGGGTCCTTTCATCATGTCACTGCTTTTGTCACCATATATAATGACCTGTCCTTTTCAAAATCCAGTCTAAGTCATAAGTACCAAACATCCAGAGCAGTGCCTCCCAGAAGAACTTTCTGCAATGATGGAAGTGTTCTCTATTTGCACTGTCCAGTAAGGTAGCCACTATACACATTTGACTATTTAGCACTTTAAATATGGCTAGCACGACTGATAAACTGAATTGTAAATTTTGCTTAATTTTAAATTTAAATGGTTACATTTGGCTAATGGTACCATATTGGACAGCGCAGAGCTGAATAATAGGCAAGTATATTACACTGTAAGCTCAGGAGGGCACAGGTGACACGTGTCACCACTGTATTCCACTGTCTTCCAGTACCAGGTCCCTGAGGGAGAATTAATTCACCATTTTATCTTGCTCTTAGAGACAGACTCAGACATGGTAACAAGGCCTCCATTTGGTGGGGGCCAAAGATTTTTGGTAGAGTATGGTAGACAGCACTTGAACTTCTTCCAGCTCAGCTATCCCGGCAGCGGACGTGAGTCTCGATGGGAAAGAGGTCTGGATCTGCTTGTGTATTTTTTTTTCTCATTTCCATCCTTCATGCTTTGCAATTTCTCTGAAAATAACCCACAAGGTATTCTGATTATGTTATTCCTTTCATCATACTAGTCTTACTGACATGGCAACTCAAGGTTTGACTTAGTGTTTTAATCCGTTAGAATCACTTGAGTTCTATTTTAAAGTAATTTATACAAGAAGGAAATATTTTTAACTATGTTTTATTTTCAGAAAACCTGCACAGTCCCTTAAAGAAGGAGAGTTAATTAGCACTAGTTTGGTGAGATCATAGAGAGATATAAATTGGTAGTTAAAATTAACCTCCTTTGACAACTGTGGTTTACCACATGATAGAACACACACAATTTTCTACCATGAACAGTTTAAATAAGTGGTTTCCTATAGAACCCTGTCTTGTGTCAAGGCTACAAATCAACCATTCTTGGAACTATTAAAACCCTTACGTATTAGGAAAACTCCTTTCCTTTGTGAGCAAACAGGCTGACATAGAAATTCAACTTTATAATGATGAGTTAAATAATATATATACATTTATTTCAAATTTTAGGATAACAAGTATGGAAAATTTCACTAAACTTTTCCTTATCTGTCTAATAAGGCATAATGGCTAGCTAAGCATCTACCCTCTCGAAGAACCTATTTGAACAATACTTCATTCTTTCATTAAATCTGCAAACTTTCTGGTTTCAGTTACACTTTTTAAATCAAGCTCTGTAATATCCAGGAGAAACACACCAAAGTAACTAGGAAAGGGTACAAATGAAGTGAGAGTCAAGGCACACTCAATAAATGCAAACAAAATGAAAGCAGGAATGACTCTAGAAATTTCTAAAAAGTAGAATTCAAGTTTCAAAGAAGTAAGTGGGATAAGGACGGTTATAATATAATGATAAAGGATATAATCTATAAAAATGTTGTTATTTTAAACTTTTATGTAACAATGTAGCAGAAAAACACACAAAATAGAATGTCTTAGAAACACCAGAACTTGATAAAGCAGAGTGAATTATATAGAAGTAGACCTCAAATTAAGAACACAAGAAAATCCAAGGATATAGAGCATTTTTAATTGTTACTTTTTTGTTTCTGAGGAAGATTAGCCCTGAGCTAACATCTGCCCCCAAGCCTCCTCTTTTTGCTGAGGAAGACTGGCCCTGAGCTAACATCTGTGCCCATCTTCCTCCACTTTATATGTGGGATGCCTGCCACAGCATGGCTTGACAAATGGTGAGCAGGACTGCATTTGGGATCCAAACTGGCGAACCCAGGGCCGCTGAAGTGGAACGGGTGAACTTTTAACCACTGTGCCACTGGGCTGGCCCAAATTGTTATTTTTTATTTCAAATAAAAATATAATATATGCTGCAATGAACATGGGGGTGCATATATCTCTATGCCTTTGCGTTTTCAAGTTCTTTGGATAAATACCCAGCAGTGGGATAGCTGGATCATATGGTAGATTTATCTTAATTTTCTGAGGATACTCCATACTGCTTTCCATAGTGGCTGCACCGTTTGCACTCCCACCAGCAGTGTACGAGGCTTCCCTTCTCCCCACATCCTCTCCAACATTTGTTGTTTCCTCTCGTTAATTATAGCCATTCTGACCAGAGTGAGGTGATACCTCATTGTAGTTTTGATTTGCATTTCCCTGATAGCTAATGATGTTGAGCATCTTTTCATACGCTGTTGGCCATCTGTATATCTTCTTTGGAGAAATCTCTGTTCAGATCTTTTGCCCATTTTTTAACTGGGTTGTACTTTTTTTATTGTTGAGATGTATGAGTTCTTTGTATATTTCTGATATTAACCTGTTATCTGATATATGGTTTGCAAACACACACAATAGCCAAGACTTGGAAGCAAACTAAGTGCCCATCAAGGCACGAATGGTTAAAGAAGATGTGGTATATATACACAATGGAATACTGCTCAGCCATAAGAAATGATGAAATCCCGCCATTTGTGATAACATGGATGGTCCATAAGGGTATTATGCTGAATGAAATAAGTCAGACGGAGAGAGTCAAATACCATATGATCTCATTCATAAGTAGAAGATAGAAACAATGACAAACAAAACATAGTAATGGAGATTGGATTGGTGGTTACCATAGGGGAAAGCGGGGAGGGCAAAAGGGGTGATTAGGCTCACATGTGGGGGGATGGACTATAATTAGTTTTTGGGTGGTGAACAAGATGTAATCTACACAGAATTCAAAATATATTATGATGTACATCTGAAAGCTATATATTGTTATAATCCAATGTTACTGCAATTAATAAAAATAAGAAAATAATATGTGCTTATTGTACAAGTTTTAGCAATACTGAAGGATAAAATAAGAAAAGAGAACATCTCTGTCACCCTCTCCCAATTCTAAAATCTGCCTGGATATGACTTCTATTGCTCTCTATGTATCATTCCAGAACTTTTTCTTATGCATTCACAGATCTCTTCAATTCATAAAGATAAACTTCCTTGAGTCATAGTAGGGATTTACCATAATTTTAAAAACTATCTTCCTAGTGATAAATTTTAAGTTGTTTCCAAAGTTTCTATTATTAAAAATGCTTCAGTGAACATCTTCATACAAATATCCTTGTGCACGTGTGGGGTATTTGTATGACAAAGAACAAGGAAGCAGAGTTGTTGTGTCAAAAATACGATATGGGACAAAGCCAGATTTGATAAGTGATTGTCATGAAGTGTGAGCAATAAATCTATGTTGTCATAGGAACTGAGAATTTGGGGCAGTTTTTTACTCCTGCACAACCTGGGGTGCACTGAACTTCTTATTTTACTCTTGAAATTAGTAGCAACTCTTCTAATGTTTCACTATGTAGTTTGCTGAAGGCTTCTGCCTGCCACCTGTTGTCAAATTAGCTGTTATGATTAAGGAAAGTCGAACTCACTTAAAAGTGTTATTGAATTCATTTATATTATCTTATCCTGTATTTTCTCAATTAGCATTAAGATATAATTCCTCCATTACAAAAGTGAGGTGAAATTTATTAAATTTTTTTGTCATCTTTCTATGGGTTTTTCTCCTTTAATCTATTGATGTAGATTTTTTCTAATATTAAAACATCTTGGAATAAGCCCTACTTAGTCATTGTGTATTATTGTTTAATAGAAGATTGAACTTAATTTATTAATGCTTAAAGTACTGTATATTTGCATTTGTATTCACAAGTTATATTGGTCTATGATTTTCTTTATTTGTTCTTGTCCAGTTTTGGTATTTGGATTATGCTAGTTTTGAAAAATTAGATGGAAAACTGCCTGTCTTTTTCAATTCTCTGGAAGACTTCGAATACAACAGAAATTACCTCTTATTTGAAGGGAGAGCCCCTTCGGAATGTGGCAACTTATCAACTTTTTAAATATTGTCTATCTTCAAAAGCCATCCAGTTTTTCTATTTATTTTTAAATTAACTTTGATAACCTGTATTCCCTGGAAGGGGCTGTAAATTGTTCTATAAGTTTTAATATGTAGCTTTCTTGTACATTTTTCTGAAATGTTGTATTTGATTTTCACTTTAATCTAAGTATTACTTAGAAGAATGTTTTTAACTTTCTGTGGTGTGTCTGGGCCGCCCCATACACCCTGGCTCCCTCATCTTTTAGTTTAAAACTCTGTAGTCAGAGAAGGGAGCCTCCAATACTTATTAATACAGTACTTCCAGTTTTCAAATATAAGAATCTCATTTTAACAATTAAAAAAACTGTGCACTTCTCAATATAGAAGAGTTATATTTTAAAAGTTACACAATTGAGAAAATATAAAATAAGATACTGTAGATGAATTTAATAGTACTTTTAAATATATATGAATTTACTTAATCACAATAGAACTTAATACATTTGAAAAATAGTCATATTATTTATGTATGGGGTACTATTTAGTCTATCTGCCAGGAGCCTGAAGAATTTACAAAAATCCAATTGTGTACTTTCTGCTCAGGAGCCTCATCTACATTTACAGTCCTCTGTCAACAACTGTTTAGCCCCGGGTCCCAGGCCCATAGGCTGAGAATTGCTATTCTAACTTTTTCTCTTCCCCTATTAAGGCTGATTAACTGTCCCCTGCTGCTTATGTCATTCCTGTGGCATGGAATGTTCTCCTCACCACCCTCCCAGGTTTATTGAGATATAATTGATATATTGTGCAAGCTTAAGGTGTACAATGTATTCATTTGATACACTTAAATATTGCAAAATGATTACCACAGTAGCATTAGTTATGTCACATAATGACCATTTCTTTTTGGTAGTGAGAGCATTTAAGATCTAATCTCTTAGCAACTTTCAAGCATAAAAAACAGTATTGTTAACTATAATCACCATGCCATACATTAGATCTCCAGAACCCATTCATCTTCTAACTGGAAGTTTGTACCCTTTGACCAACTTCTCCCCATTTGCCCCACCCCCAGGCACTGGCAACCACCATTCTAGTCCTTGT
Organism: Equus przewalskii; assembly: GCF_037783145.1. Taxonomy (NCBI): domain Eukaryota; kingdom Metazoa; phylum Chordata; class Mammalia; order Perissodactyla; family Equidae; genus Equus; species Equus przewalskii. The sequence continues at coordinate 13,463,604 of NC_091846.1, read as the reverse complement.
TTCTGTGAGTCTGGCTTTTGTTAGATCCCAAATATAAGTGAGATCATGCAGTATTTGTCTTTCTTTGTCTGACTTATTTCACTTATCAAAATGCCCCTAAGACCCATCCATATCCATCCCAAATGTCCGGATTTCCTTCTTTCTCATGGCTGAACAATACTCCTTATCCATTCAAAACCACAATGAGATATCACCTCACATCGGTTAGAATGACTATTATCCAAAAGACAAGAGATAACAAGTGTTAGCTAGGATGTGGAGAAAAGGGAACCCTTGTGCACTGTTGCTGGGAATATAAATTGGTGCAGCCACTATGGAAAACAGTATGGAGGTTCCTCAAAAAATTAAAAACAGAAATACCACATGAGGCAGCAATCCCAAAAGAATTGGGATTTATCTGAAGAAAATGAAATGAGGGTCTTGAAGAGATATTGCCCTCCCGTGCTCATTGCAGCATTGGAATGCACTTCTTATTAGTATCTGCTATCTATCTATGTCTGTCTATCTATTAGTATCTGCTATCTATCTATCTATGTCTTGGGATCCTTCCTCACCCTTGCTGACTCCTCCTGGAGGTCTTCCCTGGTCATTTTAGTCAGCCCAGATCTCCCAAGTTCCTGACAAGTGCTCTGTAACATTTGATGATACTCAGTTCAGCAAATCTCCTCATGCTGAAGTCATTCACTCTTCAATGATTTTATAGCTATGTCCTGTGGATTAAAAAACACTCAGTAAGTACTAACTATAATTATTCTTAGATTAGAAAAAATTTCAAATGCTGCATAATTATGAAGTCATGAGTAAAAGTTTCTTGACCACCCTCACTTCCACCTCTTCTTAACTTTTTGATTTCTGTTAGTACTATGATGAAACTAATTTTACGTAAAAGTTTATAAAGGTTACTTTTGATTCTGCAATTATGGTTAAGTCTTTCATGCTTTGTCTCTACCTTTTTTCTAAGTAAGAGGTCAGCAAACTATAGCCCATGGGCCAAATTTGGCTTACTGCCTGTTTTTGCATAGCCTGTGAGCTAAGAATGTTTTTTTACATTTTTAGAAGATTAAAAAAAATCAAAAAAATAATCTTTTAAGACACATGAAAAATTTACAAAAATCCAATTGCAGTGTCCACAAATAAAGTTTTACTGAAACACAACCACACTCATTCCTTTAGGTATGGTCTATGGCTGCTTTTGTGCTACAATGGCAGAGTTGAATAGTTGCAAGAGAGACATATATTTGCTAAAATATCTACTGTCTGGCCCTTTACAGAAAATGTTTGCCAACCCTTGATCTAAGCATTGAAAATCATAAAGATTGTTTACAATATTAGCATTTCTTATCTGAACTACCCAGGTGGCCTCCCACTTGGTCTTTCTGTGTTCTGCTTTCTTCTCACCTATCCATTCTCCACGTGGCAACCAGAGGGATCTTGCTAAAACATCACCGAGACATGCATGGTGCTGCATTTGGATGGATTGCGTAAAGCTGAGGGCTTTTGGTAGTGGAAATCCCCATATTATAAAGAAAGGTGCTAGACCATTTCTGCAGATGGTACCTCTATAGTCCTGAGCAAGAGGCCCCATGCCTTGACCTTGCTCTTCTGGTCCTTCTCCTGACCTGCTCCCCACCACGGAGGAGGAGTCTGCAAAGCCTAGGAGACGTGTTTTTCCTGGAAATTTTATTTGTCATTCTTCTTTCATTATGACACAAAGGTTGTCCAACTTACTTATATTGTTTGTTAAAATAAAAGTACTTCCTTTTTGAAGATGGTCTTCTAAGCAGCATCTAATTGAGGTCAAGAAAATCCTTGGTCACTTCTGTTTTTTTGAGGGCCCTGATATATTTAAAAAAATGTGACAGATATATATTATGCATTTGTCAAAACCTATAGAACCATAGAACACAAAGAGTGAAACTTAATGTAAACATAGAGCGTACTGCCTATGTTTTCTTCTAGAAGTCTCATGGTTTCCGGTCTTACATTCAAGTCTTTAATCCATTTTGAGTTGATTTTTGTGCATGGTGTAAGGGAATGGTCTACTTTCATTCTTTTGCATGTGGTTGTCCAGTTTTCCCAACACCATTTATTGAAGAGACTCTCCTTTCTCCATCGTATGCTCTTGGCTCCTTTGTCGAATGTTAGCTAAGTACTTCCTTTTTGAAGTTTGTCTTCTAAGCAGCATCTAATTGAGGACAAGAAAATCCTGGGTCACTTCTGTTTTTTTGAGGGCCCTGATATATTTAAAAAAATGTGACAGATATATATTATGCATTTGTCAAAACCTATAGAACCATAGAACACAAAGAGTGAAACTTAATGTAAACTATGGACTTTAGTAAATAATAGCCCATCAGTATTAGTTCATCAGTCATAACAAGTGTACCACAGTAATGTAAGATGTTAACGGGGGACACATAGTGTGTGTTACAGGGAAAGGGTATATAGAATTCTGTACTTTCTGCTCAATTTTTCTGTAAACCTAATGCCGCTCTAAAAAATTGTCTATTATAAAAAGATGAATAAGTACCCAAGTTGGATTACCTACACAATATTACATTTTCCTTACAAGTAGAACTATAATTCTCTTGCCATGACACTACACTCAGTTAAAAAAACTACATTTTCTAGCTTCTGTTGCAGACAAGGTGGACTCGAGACAGAGGCCTGCTCAATGAGATTTAAGTGGAAGTCATTTGGAGGGAATTTGGGCACAGTTCCTTAAAGGGAAGGCAAGCCCAGCTAGCATCTTCCCTTTGGCTCTCCCCTTCCCCTTCTTCTTGCCTGAAATGTTGCATGAAGAGTTAGGCATGACCATGAGGGGAGACTAGACATTCTCAGAGTTCTCAGCCTAGACCCCCTTGAGGAGCTTGCTGCATTGGCCAACTGTTAGGGGCTGCCAACCTCAGGATTTTTTATTTCATGAGAAAAAAATAAACCCCTATATTATTTAACTGCTATTATTTAAGTTTTCTGTGAGGGAAGCTCAAACAGTCAAAAATTTCAAGAGTTCAACCTCATAAGTTCATCAGTACAACTCCGTTACCGTGTGTATAACCTGCTTTGGAGGTGGAATGGGGGGCCCTTTGTGAACAAGAGGCCACAGCCAGAGGGCCACCCTCCCTGCACCCCCAGGAGTGGCTTCCCCACACTGACCCCTCTAATATCCTTGACGCAGTGGCCAGTGTATTCTTAGGTGTGCATCATGGCTGGCATGCCAGGATTTAGATTTCGTTTTATTGAACTCCTGGGTTAATTCCATTATAATATGAACCAAGATCTTTCATGGATTTTTAATTTTTTTTGGTGGAACACAACTTGGAGTAAGTTTTTTTTGTGTGGGCAGCAGGTAAAGATTTTAATTGCAGGTATATATATAAAAAAGCATTTTATTTTTATCTTCTCGTTTGAGTGATAGAGAATTCTAGTTTCAAAATTTTTTTCTCCCAGAATGTTGAACATTTTGTTTCTGTACCTACTAGGTAGTGTTTACTGGTACTTTTGGTTCTAGAATCCAATGTTTCTGATGAGAATTACCAGAATTGTAAGAATTATGATGTCAATCTGATTATTATTCCTTTGAAGAAATTCACTTTTTTCACTTTACTGGAAGCTTTTAACTTCTCATTCTATTCTTGGTATTCTGAAATTTCATGGGAATAAGTCTAAATGCATATTTACTTATTTTCCCACTATTCTTGACTGCACTTTCCATCTGAGGATGCCCAGGGTTTTCCCTTAGCTTGAAGCCTAGTTTTTGCCTATTGGCTTCAGTACCAGCCAGTACTTTAAGTCTGAGAAAAGAGTAGGCCAACATATATTGCCAAAAAGAGAAGTTGCCGGAGATTTGCATTTGCCTTGTGGTCAAAGGAGAGTTTTTAGATGGCATAAATGAGAAATGTCGGTGGAGGGGTAGAGACCCTTTTTCAAGTTTGTCAGCACCAAGATTTAGGGATAAGTGTTTACCTAAAAGTCATGAAAACTGGGTTCTAGGCCTGTCCCTACTTGATCAAGTCTGGAATGGATTTCACTTTTTCCATCTACAAAACGGCAATGTGGAACTTCCATGGCCTCGAAGTTTCTCTCTGGAGATTTAAAGTTCTACACAGTGATTCTCCACAGAGGGATACCATCCTTATTAGGGAGAGTTTAGAAATGTGAGAGGGGTCTTTGGGTTGCTGTAATGACTGGAGGTCACTTTTGGCATTTAGTATGCAGGGGTCATCAATGACAAACAGCTTAGAGTAAATCGGAAAGCCTTGCAAAAGAAAGAATTGTCCAGGAGAACAAAAAGCCAGTTAGTGTCCCACTGAGAAACACCATGAGACACAGGAGCAGTCAGCCATGAGGTGATTTCTTCTGCTTCCTGGAGTCTCTCCTATCGGAGCCTCTCCTGTGGCGGTGGGGGTGTGTTGGAAGTTCGCTGGCCAGCTTACAGAACAGTCTAACCTGGGCTGCAGAATCTGCACGTTGCTGCCGCTTTGCATCACAGATTCCTTGAATGGAGCCACTCCATCTCTTTGACTTGCAAGGTCGGCCTGCTGTCTTTCTCTAACCATCAACAACTATGCCACATTACAAGTTTGCATGTTTTTGTGTCATTTTTCCTATCCATCTGGATATGCTCATTCCATTATATCCACTTTCTTCAAACTAAAGACGATGGAGCTCAGAGGTCATTCCCCATGACTGAAATGGAGAAGACGCACGTATATGAGGCCGGTTCTTAATACTTGGAACCTGGGGAACATCGACAGCTGTTTAGATCGAGGAGGCCTCGAAGTAGGACAAGGTCTTTGGCATAATGATTTTACACTTGCTCAGCATACCTGAGGGGAAAGAATTTCAGATTTGGTAAGGCAAGGCATGGATGATTAAGAGCTACTAATTGGGTCTCGCCTTTGCTACACTTTCACTAGTTTTGTAACTTGTATTGACTTAAATGTAGTTTGGAGATGCACCATTTCACCTTAAAGTATGTGTTTTGTATGTTGAAGCCTGCTACTGGCTTGGCTTAAATCCTCCTTAGAGATACATTTTAGCTGAAAATAGCCATTCCAAGGGAAATCTAATTATTCAAGAATGGACTCCTACAGTTCTCTGTATAGCGCAACCTGGGATGCTGAGGCGTCGGCGGAGGGCGGGGGGGGGGGGGGGGTGGGGTGGGGGGGGCGGGGCGGGGGGGGGTGGGGGGGGTGCGGGGGCGGGCCGGGAAGCAACCTCTGGGCCTGCCGCTTTCTCCTTTACTTAAAGTCCTCCTGGGGCTTCCCTTGCCTTCTGGATGTTCTCTGCCTCTGGGCCTCCTAGCTCAAACGGCCTCTAGGGATCTGGGCCCTGTCTACCTCTCGAGTTATTTCCTCTAAATCCTTTCCCCTCTATTCCCTTTTAATTTAGTTATATTTAACAGCGAAATTTTTCCAAATGAGTTTCATCTTTCAAAAGTTTGGTCAGTTCTGTTTTTCTATCCGGAACGTTGTCTCCTTATTCCCCCTCTTTCTGCTTAGGGAACTCCCACTGGTCCTTCAAAACCCGGTTTAGGATACATCTTCCTGGGAAATCTTCCTTTCTGTTCTAAGACCTACCTCTATTGTAAACTTTCTCCAGGTATGACCTGAGAGAATTACCCCGGGGAGCCTTGTTAAACGTGCAGATTCCTGGCCTATAAGCCAGACTTACCGACTCATAGCTCTGACTTAGGACCCAGGAGCCCACATTTTTCATAAGCTACTTAGATCATGGCAGACGGATTTTGAGTGTACTTCTCTGTTTTTCGTATCAAATCATAAACATTTTGAGGGGAATCATTGCATATTATTTGCATTTGTATCCATCATAACTGAACAGTGCCTGACACATAGCAGGTATTGAACATGTTTTTTTGTTGAAGTGATGGTCAAATCACACCCAAAGTGGAGTAAAACCTGAATTTGAGTCCTGGCTCTACTACTTGCTAGGTATGTGATTGGGACAAGTTATCAAAACTCCCTGACTCTCGGTTTCTTAATCTATAAAATGGAGATAATAGTAGCTACCTGCCAGTGCTTTGTGATGAAAATGAAACATACATCATTATTGTCAGCCTGATAGATTTGTAGGTTTTAGATCTCTAACACTAAGAGGCTAAGAGTAAACTCCTAGGAGTGGAGGAATTTCTATGGGATGACCTTTCAAAAGACTATGTGAATTGAAAGTTTTAGCAAATTAGACCCGGAATCGAAAGAATTGACCTGCCTGATTATCCCAATTCTCATGCATTGGCCTACTGGGCTAGTGTTTTTCTACTTCCACATTTCTGGTATTAATAGTGATTCCAGATGGATAAATGATGGTGACCAGGTTGAACAGGAGACTTATATCTACACCAGTTGAATTATTTGCCTGCAGGTGCCAAACTGTTGCCTTTTATTTCAAGAATTCATCCTTTTGCCCATCCAATCAGCATGTACTGAGCATCTATGTGTGTGAAGTGTTGTTAGAAGTAATCACGACCACCATTTTTTGGAGCACTCTGTGCCAGCCACTGTGCCAAGAAGTTTATGTGACCTCTCCCAAGTTTCTAACTTATGAATTAGTGCTATTATTTATCTCCATTCTACAGAAAAGGATCTTGCGCATACATTTGCTCAGAAGCTTACAGAAAAAAGTGGTGAAGGCAGGATTTAAATCTAAACCATCTTACTCAAGAGCCCTCTCTGTTACATATTATAATACCCTGCTTCCACTGACTTCACAATCCTTAAATCATATGTATCCAGGGATATTGCAGGAAGAAACACAACAGTGACAGAAAAGAAAAGCAAAATAACTCTTTCTTGATTTAAAAAATCCTCTTTCTCACTATTTTTCAAGGGGTTAACAAAGTCAGTTGCTTGTTCCGTTTGTGCTGCTGATCTTCACAACCATTGCACAGCTGTCTTCCAATATTACACACTCTGTTTCTTGTGAGGGATTGAAAAGGATGATTTTCATAAAGGACTTGCGCTCTGTAGAATAGACACAGACACTTTGGAATTCGTAGCTGATCTTGAAGCTTAAAAGATAAGACAATAGCAGCTACAGGAAGCCCTGAGGTGGTCCAGTCTTAGTATGTGTCAAAAAAGTGCCAGGTTGGGATGATTCCCAATGAATGGGTACCACTATTCTGAAAGTGGAAACAGGCTTATATTTATTTTGACTTTAAGAGTGTTTCTGACTTTGTTTAGTCATAACCTTAGAGAATGGTAGAGAGAATTATATTGGCTTTTCAATTTCAAATTCTATAGCCTTTTAATGCTGTGTTCATATAAGCACCCCTGGATGGGATGGCTCTGCACTGTGCCAATTCCAGTTTTCTCACTAAGCTCAGTTGTTTTCCCCACCGTTACGGTTGAAAACAGTTCCCTAGAGTTTCACCAGAAGTGGTCTGTCTATTCTTGATCAGATTGGCCCTTCACAGTCTAGCCAATTTTTTGGTGATTGTCTTATAAGTGTCTCATTCAGTTTACCAAGTAGAAAATGTTGTAACTTACTGGGGATTTCTCAAATGTCTAGAGATGATTAACAACTTGTTTTCTGAATTCTACATATCAAAATTGGCTCTAAAATGTGGGCCATTACTCAGGTGTAGAGCATTGCCTTTCCCTAATAGATTGTTTAGAGCTTTTATCAGTCCTGACAGAATGGGAGGAGTGAGGTTATCCTATAAATCTTTAGTGCAGATAGAGGCAATAAATTAAAACACCATAGTGTAAAGCTTCCATACTGGTTTAAACAAATAATTAAATGATTGTAAGTGAACAATCTCACAGGTCAACATGCAGGCTGCAGAAAAGCCAATACATTAAATTCTGAAGCTTACTCTAAAAAAAAAAAAAAAAAGAAAACAGTAAGTTTTCTGCTAAAATGGTTTATAGGTATCTGAAGCTGTAAGAATAAAATACACTTATGTTAATCGTTCTTTTTCAAGTGAATGATAAAGAATAAATGTAGAATATTAGATGCTAATATATACTGAGGAGAAAAAACTCATCAATTAGTATTTATTTAATATTAATGAATGCTCAGCACAGTAACTAAAAAGGGCATTAATAATTTGTTTTTAAATCTCAAAAACTTGTAGATTGGACGGAAAAATGCCTAATCTTCAAGTTTTCTTATAAGAACTAATCACAGTTGAAATATCCAATGTTTAAAGTTGTAATAAAACTTTGATTTTTATTTTAGTGTTGTTTTCATGGTGGAGAACATGCTATTAAAATGTATTTGATATTTGTGAAGGCGCAATCACTACCATAGGATGATCTATTAATATTAGAGATAATTAACGAGATTTTAGGATTTGTCTGATTCTAACATAAAAAATAGTCATGTTATTCATTATTATATTCATCATATAGTATTCATTAGCCATGAATATTCTTGTTCATTTTTATTGTAGATTTGTTAGCAAGTAAGCAAATACTTTTCCAGAATAAATAAGACTATGGTCTTTATGCTTATGAGAACGAGTCAGACATCAGAATGCATTCTGACTCGGCTCATTTAAAGATCCTTCCAGTAAACTCAGTGCTATACATAGGCTGATGGTGCTAACCAGCAGGGCAGGTACTCGCATGGGTGATGTCATAAAGACATCTTCATGGTTTGAAAAGAAATCAACTCCAGTTCACAAATCAGAAAACATGTTGTGACATGCAGGGGATAGGAGAAAATAAACAAAGGCGTTTATTAAAGCGTTAGTTTCGATAAATATGCAATTTTCAGAGGTAAATTGATTTTTCGCAAATATAAATGTGTTAAACAAGACAAGGTAGTCCTATAGGACATCCTGTATGGTATTTTCACATCATACTTTTTTGAAAAATATTTTTTGGGGAGTAACTTTCGTATTTGAATAAAGGTCTGCTTTACTAAGGATTTGCGGTAAGTTTATGTTATGCAGTTAGCCTTGTTGCTAGGTAGCCTCAATAACAGTTTTGATGTGTAGTTCACTTGAAACTGTTAAAAGGGCTTTGCCGAAGGTTTGAAACCCTCTGAATTAGCCTCAGAGAGTGTTAGGTGTTACTATTTTAATGAACTGAAGCTTTGTGTGTGGGATTAAGTTTAGTGAAACCAAAATTATTTGGCACTTTGGTAAATGAAATCTGTTGAACTAAATTGAGAAGAACTTAATCTTCACTCTATTTCTTCAAGCTTCCTAACCTTCTCACCGGTGCCTACCCCATATCTTAATTTGGAAACATTTTCTCTTCAAGTGCTTGCTGTACCGCTTCTGCTCAGCAGGGCTTCCTCTGTTTTGGTCGGCCTTATCTTTGCTTTCTTGTCCCCGTACAGAGACATTATTGACATTGTGAAGAGGCGAATCAGGCAGTTTCAGTTTTTCCTCCAATACGTTTTCCCAGCTCTCGCCTTGGTCTTTGGAGGGCCATCCCAATGTCTTGTGCAGGGTTTTCATCTTTATGACCAAACCTTTGGTCTGATACTTGATTTAGACTTAAAATTCTGACTTTGCTAAGGGTCATCTGTGGTCGTCTCTGAGTTCCTCTTTTGAGGACTCTGACTCACCCATCTTACCCTTGGGCTCAGCTCCAAGAAGCGCAGCCCAGGTATGGTGGCCAGGCTTTGGCTATTCCAGGAGTAAAATTAGACAGCATCTCTCTACTTTATACTAGCAGGGGGTTTCCAGATAACCCTTGGCCTTGGTAGTGAAACGCCTGCTAGTACAACTTTTAACCTGAGTGGTACTTGGAAAACTCTGTTCTATAAATCAAAAGATGTTTTTTACTCCATTAGTTTCCTCTTGAATTTATTTATTAAATTTTTTCTTAGCAGCAGCTGCATGAATTACAGAGTATCTGCTTGCTGCTGGTCTGGGATTTTGCTATTTGAAGGTTGAAATCTTGCCACACGCAGGTGTTATACTTTGTTAAGGATGTGAAGATGTAAACATATTAAGGTATTTCTTTAAAAGTTTCCTTATCAGAGTCCTGAGTTTTCTTGTGAAAAGGAAAAATAGGAAACATAAGTACAGTCCAGGCCATTAAAAAATATAACTAGAGTCATTTTCCCATGATTACCATAATTTCTGATAACAGTAGTTTCACATAAAGTGGTCATTTTGTTTTTAAAATTGTGAATTCTATATAACAAATATTTAGATTTTCACTGTAGTCTACTAAATGATTTGTTCCTGAATGCATGTGGCTTGGACCAGTGTATCATCTGGGTGGAGCTGAGGAATGCCCAAGTATTTTACTGTGAATAAATCAGGGCAGAACATTCAGATTTAGAGATAAATCTCGTATAATGCTTCATACTCTAAAATTTATAATAGTGAGTTAAGGCTTGTATTTCTAAGAGTGGCCTATTAATGTGCAAATCCTCCAGTATGATGATGTCTTAGATGAAAAGTCATTAACATCTTAATAGGGATTCACTTAGATTGTTTCCATTATAAGAGTTGGCCGAGATGGATACTACACACAACTGGAAAGTTTTGAAAAAAGCATAAGGGAAAATGTTGACCAGTAGTCCCACGTTTTATACTTATCCCTACCTTCCTGTTTCTTTTTATGTATTGAAAGCATCTTTCATTCATATTTAGGCTTTCCTACAACATCCCTTTTAAAAAGACTGACAATCCTTTATTGCCAACAGTCAGAAATGGACACGACTCATGCTTTTGGTTTCATGTAGCCAGATTTTGAACTTCCCAGTTTGGGCAGAGTTCAACTTTGGTTTTAGTACATAATTAACACTTTATTATAATTATTTATTCACCTATCTGTTTCTCTACTGTACTGTGAGCCTCTGTGAAGCCCTGGTTGCTGGGCACCTGTTACATCTAGCATAGCACTGAGCCCAGGCTGGATGCTCAGTAAGGAAGGGTGCGTGCGGACACACTCCCTATCACTGATGCCTGAGCAGTTGCTGTGGTACCTGCTGCTGCCCATACAGAGGCAGAGCATTGCAGGTGCTGTTGTGTGGGGCAGGAAGTTGAAGTTCTAATGTCCCTCAGTGAAAATATTCTCTTTGGTCTGGGAAATCCTCTTCTTGACATCCCTGCTGTAGTGGATAAGGATTTCCTTGATAACTATTCTTTTAAACCAAACAACCAAATCTTGGCTGAAGACAAACCCAAGGAACTGTTTGATAAAGCTGTGAAAAATTCAAAGCCGAATATTATGCTGTCAGCTCTGCCCAGATTCAATTAAATTGACCCAGATTGTTGAAGAAGCAAATATTATGCCGTCCAGTAGAGCTACACTAACTGGATGTCGGCTAGATGCTGTGAACTGTAGCTCTAAAATAGGATAAGGTCTGTAACAAGATAAGAATTCAGTCCTCATCCAAATCCTCATAGACCATTTAATTCTACATATTTTTTGTTGGCATTTACCATGTGAAATAGGTGTTTCCTGTGTCTGTATGTGTTTTATGTAATATGTATTTTGAAAATATTCAATTCTGCTGTAAAATAAAGAAAAACGAACAAGATGGATGAAATTTATACATTAATAGTAAACTGGTTGCTTATAAGATAGAGGCCAAATTCATAAGGTATTTTAAATATGGATAGTAAATAAGCAAGTGGCTTGGGAAACAGGCAGACTTGATAAGATGTGTTAAATATAAATAGCAAGTAAGTTTGTACCTGAAAGACTACTAAACATAGAAAAAAGAAAAACTGCGTATGGGGTGTGTGTGTGTGTGTATGTGTGTGTCAGAACAAACAGGACTTTATTCTTCTGGTAAACGTCTCTGTCCAGCCTGTCCTTCCTGAGGAGGAGCTGAGCAGGGAGCAGGGCCTGGCTACTGCCCCTCTTCCAATGGGCTCTGCACTTGGGGCAAACCTGGCTGCTGGCATTGCAGGGGAAGGGGGTGGCAGACAGAGGACCTGAAGCCAGCAGGGCCTCTTCCTGAGTAGACCCCAAGGCCTCAGATAGGTGGGCCTCACCCTTGGCTTAAAATTTAAGAATAAGAGGTGAAGAGACTATGCCTTCTTTCTGTTCCCCTGGCGGCAGCCACACCACCCACCACCTTCTAATCTGGGGAGTTGGCCAAGAAAACCCAGCTATGAGGGCCAGGAGGGGCATGGAAGTTCTGAGAAAAAGGACCTCAGGCATTACAAACAGAACGAAAGGTGGGCTGACCTCTGGTCTCTCACCTTGATTTGAGAGGTGTTCGGGGCCATCTCCAAAGCAAGGTGTGGTTAGAAGGGGGAAGGACCCTGAGAAAAGACAACGCTCCTGGTGACAGCAGGCCTGTCCACCTTCCTTATTCCTGAGGGAGACCCAGTCTGGCCCAGGGTAGAGTTTGGGGGAGGACATTGGCCAAAATGAATTTATTAAAAAGCTATGTAACATTGAGTCAAAGTAATTACACTGCTGAGTTTCTTTTCCACTGAAAATGTCCTCAGTGATAGACAAATACACTGGCTTCTAAAATGTTCATGTTCAAAATGTCTGCCCAGAACGAACCAGCCTCATCGTTAAGTTGGTGGCTTAGTCGTTCTTCAAGAAAACAGCTTTATGATATCATATAAATACAGGCAGAACTTGATTGTCCAGGCTTTCAAAATGTGATGGATTGCTTCTTTCCTTGAGAGGTGAATGAATCATCACAACCTCATAAATCTTAGTAATCACTTTTCCTCCTAGTTTTAAGAATTTCCATGAATAGCTCACAGGGGGTCCATTAAACAAGGACAGTAGAAGATAAATAGGGAAAAATAGAAAGTAAAAGCTAGATTTAAAGTGAAAAATGAGGACAGTGTTGGAAAGCCTCCGTGTGTGCCCAGCTGACATATATGTAATGTGGGCTCTGTGCTGTCTTTGTTACATGGCATTTGGAAATAGGCTCTCAGAGGGAAGGACCTTAACTGGTGTGTGTTAAGTAGAATGCTGGTTACCAGAAAAGCATGCCACCTGGCTCTCTCATTGCAGGACTCTTGCTAGGTGACTTCTGGGGAGTTTCCATCTTCACCCCTGGGAGGAGCAACCATGGGAAGATTGGCACCTACAATCCACCTGATGGATGGATGATCCAGGTCCCAGAGCCTATTTTCTATGTTAACACTTGCCTATGGTGTCATGTGGACTTGGGTTTAGAAAGGCATCGCCATGTGGTGTCCTGCAATTTGTATGCAAAGAAAGGTTTTGTTTTTTAATATCCTTATCTAACTGTGTGCTGGCTGCTGCAAGTCTTATTTCTCAGAAGCAGGGAAGAATGGAAGATACAAATTGCGTTTTCTCTAACTACATTCCTTGCACCTTTTTTTGCTTTGATGTAGCACCCAAATCTATAAGATACCAAAGGTGTTTGAATTTTTCCTATAAAGGAAAACTTAGGTGTTTTCAGTGGTCACTGGTTTATTTATGACAGCAGAAAAATTTAACTGGAGAAAAGCGTTTCAGTTGAAGATGGGAGTTTTTTGTTGTACGCTGTTATATGCTAAAATGGTACGCTTTTGTCTTGCGACAGTATTTATTGAACAAATACTTATTTAAGAGCCTATTACGTGTCAAATCCAGTGCTAGGCACTGGTGATTGAGATGCCAATAGGAAATATTATGTTTCTGCCATCTGGAACTTCAAGTCCTGTGGAAAATCACAAACAAGTGTTAGGCAATCCTAACAATTTAGTCTGTTTTGTTTAATGCTCTATTGCCACACTTGTAACAGTGACTGATGTATGATTGATTCTCAGGAGACTTTTGTTAAATGAAGACTATCTATGAGGTGAGTGCTATGATGGGGAAAGTGCAGGATGCCACGGGGAGTCCCCCCAGCTTTATTGAGGCATAATTGACAAATAAAATTGTAATGTATTTAAAGTGTGCAATGTGATGATTTGATATATAAGTACATTGTGAAATGATTCCCACAATCAAGTCAATTAACCCATCTATCACATCACATAGTTATTTTTCTTTTGGTGAGAACACATGAGATCTCTTCTCCTAGCAAATTTCAAGCATATAATACAGTATTATTAACTAGAGTCACCATGCTGCACATTAGATCCCCAGAACTTATTCATCTTATTACTGAAAATTTGTACCCTTTGACTGCCTCTCCACATTTTCCCCACCCCTCAGCCCCCAGCAAACACCATTCTACTCTGTTCTCTCTATATGATATAACATAATATATATATTCCAGATACAAGCAATATCATACAGTATTTGTCTTTGGTTTATTTCACTTAGCATAATGCCCTCAAGGTTCATTGATGTTGTCACAAATGGCAGGATTTCCTTCTTTTTTCAAGGGTGAATAATATTCCATTGTGTATATTTATACTACATTTTCTTTATCCATTCATTCATTGAGGGACACGTAGGTTGTTCCATACCTTGGCTATTGTGAATAATGCTGCAATGAATGTTGGAGTACAGACATGTCTTTGAGATAATGATCTCATTTCCTTTGGATATATTCCCAAAAGTGGAATTGCTGGATCATGTGGTAGTTCTATTTTTAATTTTTGAGGAAGCTCCGTACTGTTTTCCATAGTGGCTGCACCAGTATGTAAATTGGAATGTAATCCTACCGACAATGTACAAACGTTCCCTTTTCTCCACATCCTTGCCAACATTTGTTATCTCCTGTCTTTTTGATAATAGCCATCCTAACAGGTGTAAGGTGATATCTTATTGTGGTTTTGGTTTGTATTTCCCTGATGCTCAGTGATATTGAGCAGTTTTTCATGTATCTGTTGGCCATTTGCATACCTTCTTTGGAAGCTCTATACAGAGCTTTTGCCCTATTTTTTTTTTTTTTTTTTAAAGATTTTATTTTTTCCATTTTCTCCCCAAAGCTCCCCGGTACATAGTTGTGCATTCTTCGTTGTGGGTTCTTCTAGTTGTGGCATGTGGGACGCTGCCTCAGCGTGGTCTGATGAGCAGTGCCATGTCCGCGCCCAGGATTCGAACTAACGAAACACTGGGCCGCCTGCAGCGAAGCGCGCGAACTTAACCACTCGGCCACGGGGCCAGCCCCGAGCTTTTGCCCATTTTTAAAACCAGGTTTTTATTTTTTGCTATTGAGTTGTAAGAATTTCTTATATGTTTTGGATATTAACTCCTCATCAGATACATGATTTGCAAATATTTTCTCTCATTCCACAGGTAGTCTTTTCATTTTGTTGATGGTTTCCTTTGCTGGTAGAAGCTTTTTGGTTTGGTGTAGTCCCACTTGTTTATTTTTGCTTTTGCTGTCTTTTCTTTTGGTGTCAAATCCAAAAAATCATTGCCAAGACAAATTTCAAGGAGGTTACCCCATCTTTTCTTTCAGGATTTTCATAATTTTAGGTCTTTTATTTAATTCTTTAGTCCATTTTAGGTTGATTTTTGTGTGTTGTGTAAGTTAAGGGTCCAATTTCATTTTTTGTTTACATATGGATACCTAGTTTTTCTAAAACAATTTGTTGATAACACTATCTTTTTCCCGTTGTGCATTCTTGGTGCCTTGTTGAAAATTAGTCAACCATAATGCATGGGTTTATTTCTAGACTCTCTGTTTTGTTCCATTGGTCTGTGTCTGTTTTTATGCCACTACCATATACTATTTTGATTAATAGAGCTTTGTAATATATTTTGAAATTAGAAAGCGTGATGCCTCCAGCTTTATTCTTCTTCCTCAAGATTGCTTTGGCTATTCAGGGTCTTTTGTGGTTCCACATAAATTTTAGGATTGTTTTTTCTATTTCTGTAAAAGAATGCCATTGAAATTTTGATAGGGATTACATTGAATCTGTAGGTCATGTTGGGTAGTATGAACATTTTAACAATTTTAACTTTTCTGATCCATAAACTTGGGATACTTTTCCATTTATTTGTGTGTTCTGAAATCCTTTTATCAATGTCTTATAGTTTACAGTTCACACATCTTTCACCTTCTTAGGTAAATCTATTCCTAAGTATTTTGTTGTTTTGGTGGTATTGTAAGCGGGATTGTTTTCTTAATTCTTTTTTTGGATAGTTCATTGTTAATGTGTAGAATCACAACTGATTTTTGTGTGTTGACTTTTTATCCTGCAACTTTACTGAATTCATTTATTAGTTCTAACAGTTTCTTCTATAGAGTCTTTAAGGTTTTCTATATATAAAATCATGTTATCTGAAAACAAAGAAAGTTTTATTTCTTCTTTTCCAATTTGGATGCCTTTTATTTCATTTCCTTGCCCAGTTATTCTGGCTAGGACTTCTGGTACTATATTGAATAGAAGTGGTGAGAGTGAGCATCCTCGTCTTGTTTCTGACCTTAGAGGAAAAGCTTTCAGTGTTCAGTGTTGAGTATGATGTTAGCTGTGGGCTTGTCATATATGACCTTTATTATGCTGATGTATGTTCCCTCTATATCCAGTTTTTTGAGTTTTTTTATCATCAAAGAATGTTGTATTTTGTCAAATGTTTTTTCTGCATCTATTGAGGTAATCATATGTTAATTTTGCTAATGTGGTGTATCACATTGATTTGTGGATGTTGAACCATTTTTGCATCCCTGGAATAAATCCCATTTAATCATGATGTATGTTCTCTTAATGTATTGTTGAATTCAATTTGCTAATATATTTTTTTGTTTATTTTTTGTGAGGAAGATTGGCCCTGAGGTAACATCTGTTGCCAACCTTCCTCTTTTTGCTTGAGGGAGATTGTTGCTGAGGTAACATCTGTGCCAATCTTCCTCTATTTTCTATGTGGGATGCTGCCACAGCATGGCTTGACAAGTGGTGCTAGGTCCGTGCCCAGCATCCAAACTTGTGAACCCTGGGCCGCCAAAGCAGAGTGTGTGAACTTAACTACTACGCCACCGGCCCAGCCCCTCAGTTTGCTAATATTTTGTTGATGATTTTTACGTCAATGTTCATCAGGGCTATTGACTTGTAATTTTCTTTTCTGGTAGTCTCCTTGCTTGGCTTTTTTTTATCAAGGTATGGCTGGCCTCATAAAATGAATTTGGAAGTGTTCCCTCCTCTTCTACTTTTTGTAAGAATTTGAGAAAGATGGGTATTAGTTCTTCTTTAAATCATTGGTGGAGTTCACCAGTGAAGCCATCTGGTCCTGGACTTTTCTTTGTTGGAAAGTTTTTGATTACTGATTCAATCTCCTTACTAGTAATTGCTCTGTTCAGCTTTTCTACTTCTTCATGATTCAGTCTTGGTATGTTGTATGTTTCTAGGAATTTATCCTGAGCTTATTTAAAACAACATTTTGAATTTTTTATCAAGCAAATTGTGGATTTCCATTCATTTGGGATCGGTTACCAGAAAATTATTACGTCCTTTGGTGGTGTCATGTTTCCTTGATTTCCGCGCCCCTTGAAGCCTTGTGTTGCTGTTCTGCATTTGTAGAAGCAGTCACCTCCTCTTTATGGACTGTCTTCAGGAGAGAAATACTTTCTGTCAGCAGTGTTAGGGATCCTGAGGCTTTCTCAGACTTTTTCAATGGATATAACTGCTCTGTACTTCTTGTTCCTTCTTGGAGGGCAATTCTTAAGATTGTATGCCTTCTCTCAATCCCACAAAGCCAGGCTGGGTTCTGGCAGCTTCTTGTTTGCTTTCTTTAGGGTGATGCTGAATGCTCAAGTTTGTGTGTTTTCTGCTAATACTGCAGATTTGAGTCAACTTTCTGCACATGTTCACAAGCTGTCTACAAAGACTCACTCTCTCCACCTTTGGCCTCTGAAATACATACAGCCAGCTGGCCATGGGGTGGGAGTGTGTGGGTGAGGTGCTTGGAGCATTGGCGGTGCCCGTGAGCCAGTTGGTGAGCATTCTTAGTGGCTCATCGGTGGGCTTCTTGATGGACTACGTGAATCACTTAGTAGGAACCACGTTGCTTTGATGTGTTTCATTCAGAGCCCTGGCTGCTCTTGTCCTAGCTGCTTACTGCCACTGTCACTCGGTCACAGCTCGATATTGTGGATAGGTGGGAAACAAATGGGCATCTTCAGTAGCATCCTGAACAGCTAGGGAAATCGTGTCTCCCTCACACACTTTCCTTCCTCCTTGGTAGAAAACACAGGCAGAGAAGGTCTTCCTTGGAACTGAGCTGTGCCGCCTTGGAGTACAAGTGACACAGGTAAAGTGAACCTGTTCCTTTTACCCTCTTCAGTGTGTCCAGTCTGGGTTGTTTTGTGTGTGTGTGTGTGTGTGTGCTAACAATGTGCTGGAACTTCTCCACTGGGCTCACAGACTTCCACAAACACTCTTGTCTGTGAATGATTGTCAAAATCAGTCTTCTCTGGGGGGTGTGAGATGGTAGAAAACTCCTATACTGTGATTTTGATGATGTTACACTGGAAAGAGATTTTCTTAATGTGATTTTAAATACTATGTGGGAGCAGTGTAGTATAGCAGTTAAGAAAAGGGCTTCTGGAGTAGATTTGCCTGAATTTTATCCCTAACTTCCTTTCTTTTAGCTGGGTGACCTTATCTAAACCTAGTGGGACTTTGTTTCCATGTCTGTTAAATGGAGATGATAATAATACTTACACCAAAGAGTTTTTGAGAACCTTAAATGAGCTAATAAATGCAAAGCACTTAGAAGAAAGCCTGTTACACAGGAAATACTCAGTAAATGTTGGCTAAGGTTGATGTGACTGATGACAGAAAGCTTAGGCTCAAACAGAATATATCTAAACTGCCACTACAGTTTAGTTCCTATTCTTACTCCTAACTAATATACATTTTACCCAGGTTTACAGGCTGTTAAATGAAAACCTTACATCCAGATGCCCTCACTTCAGTTCAGGTAATTTTTTTGTGTTGAAAGAGTTATTGGAAAATCTTTGCTATCCAGAGCATCTTGGAGTTTCGAATTGCAGATAAGAAGTGGAGACATGTACAGTATTTTGTGTTTTCCCTGGGTTTGCTGTTATCCTGTGTATATTCAGACACAAGAGCATTTATTATATGTATAGACCACAGGTGCCAAAAGGAAAGTAAAATCTCTCTTCCTTTTGTGTAACCCCAAGGATAGTATCATGGTTACGGCAGAGATATTTGGTGCTCAATTAATATCCATGAACTTTTCTGCATTTCCCAGCCTCCTTTGCATTCAGTTTGGGGCAATGAGCAGAAATGATGAAAATCCTTTCCCGGCTAAGGCAGTTAAGAGACGTTCCTCCAACCCTCTCTTCCCCTGTCGTGTCAACCTTGGAGGACATGACTTGAGATGGAAGTGACATAGATGAAGGGACTCTAGCTCCCTGGATCTCTAAATGGAGAGCCTGGCAAATCCACATAGAAATTGATGTACCTGAGGAAGATTTATTTATGTTATCACTAAGGTTTTGAGATTGTCTATTGTAGCAGCTGGTATCAGCTACTCAACATAACAAAACAATGGTCAATTGAGAATGTGCTCAGTTAAGGCCATATAGTGATGCTTCTAATAATGATGGATAGTAAAAAGTGAAAGTGTAATTTGTAACCCTGATAGAAGATAGGGCTGCATGTGGTCTTATCTCTACACACAATCACATTTAAAATATAGTCCAATAGCCAAAACAAATTTAAAAGGAGTTTTTATATGTTATCTGAATCTCTTAGAGATCATTAAAGAGAATCCAGATTAGCTCTTCACACAGTTCTCAAAAGCTCATTTCCTCTCCTCCTAAATTCTTACACACTTCGCAGCAGTGGTCTATGAGGTGACATCCACTGTACAGAGCATGCCTCTCTGACTGTTTTTTCCATGTCAGAGATTGGGATGGTACCAGATTGGTCAGTTTGCCATCATGACTCATCAGACATTTACTTAGATATTTACTACCCTCACTGTTCTTTATTCATCTAGAAACCCCATTCTCCTTGTTTATGTCACTGTGTATGTGCACACACATCCATGCACTCACAGACATATATGATCTATTTCATGATCTTGGTGTGGTGTGAGATATATGTATATACCTTTGATATTGTGAACTATATCACACTCAGGTCATGAAATGATTCAGTAACACTGCTGCCTAACTTACATTTAAAACTTCTGATTCCAATTAATAGCAAAAATATTTACAGATATTCACAAGCAATGATGCATATTGAATGTTAAATACTTTGTAAATCTTTTATCTCATTGCATATTAATGGAAGAAAATGTATAAGACTATAGGAGGTTCATGCAATATGGTTGTAATAACAGAGACACTCCAACAGAAAATGGAGCCTAGATTTTCTTCTTCATTCAGGGGCATATAAAGAAGGTACAAGCCAGATGGGTCAGGGGAAATGTCCATAAGCCCTTTCACTTCTGGCTCCTGCTTACGACTACTGGATTCCATTAGTAGGTTCTTGCCCACATCCTTAGAGGCAATGTCAACTGACCAGCTCTCTTTCTTTGTTCCTATTTCAGCAGGAAAAGTATATAGCCTTTACCCCTCCTATGACATCCTTGTATGCTACATATTGACAGGAGGTAAAACTACATATTTTATCACCTATAGATGTAAACAAATTCCACATACTTAAGAAGGATCCTGGCTTTCTTCATGGATAAAGTATATTTAATATAGTGAAGGGTAATGGATGAACCTTGAAGACATTATGCTATGGGAAATAAGCCAGACAGAAGAAGACAACTATAATATGATTCCACTATGTGAAGTACCTGGAACAGTCAAATTCACACAAACAGAAGGTAGGCTAGTGGTTACCAGGGTCTTAGGAGAGGGACAAATGGAGAGTTATTCTGTAATAGGTGCAGAGTTTTGCTTTTGGATGATGAAAAAGTTCTGGAATTGGATTGGGGTCATGGTTGCACAACAATGTGAATGTACTTAATGCCACTGAAATGTACACTTAAAAATGGTTAAAATGGCAAATTTTATATTATGTATATTTCACTCCTCCCCACCCCCCAGCACACAAAATAGTGAAGGACAGAACTAATCAAATTTAAAATATGGTGAATACCCTGGAGTTGGGACAAGTCATTTCCTCTCAGTCACCAAAGTCTATGCAATGAGATTATAGGTAGGTGTTACTTCACGGATTCTGTTGCATCCAGGTGCCAATTACAGAAGTATTTCACATGCTTTAAAAGTGAGTGATCAATGCAGAAGCTTCTGAGGGCTCATCTCGTCACTAAACATCGATCTCAAATAGGAAAAAATTCCAACACAGATATATCATTTTCCTTTGTTTATTTCATATCTAAATAAATTAGGAGGCTAAATGAGATGAAAAATATTTCCTTGATAGAGTATTAATCATTAGATAATAGACATCATGAAAATAGCTCATCAAAATTCATTAACGTTTTATTAATCCCATTTTTTGGAAACCTTTTTTTTTGATTTGAAGAATAATAGTCTCTTTTAGCATATGATAACGTATTGCTGTGCTGCAGACAAAGCATTAGGGCATTCTACACAGTAAGTAGAGTTTTTCCTGTTTAGCGTTACTGGTACTCTAGGTGTTGATTCTCATGATCTTGGGGTACTTTCTGCACCTCTGTTTGTAATGTGAGTTTTCATGAGATTCAGTGGGTCACACTTTCTGGTGTCAGAGTCACAGATCAGAAGTCAAGGCAGGAAAACTCAATATTATCCTCTTTTGAAAAACTTATTTGGCCCCCAAAGGGGAAGGCTATCAGAACAACACTTAGCTGGGCTTCCTAGCTTCTCCAGCATGTCTTGTAGATAATTGTCTCTCCTCCTTGGTCCTGCTACTTCCCTGGACTGCAATATTTTCCCGGCTTCTGTTTGCCTGTTTAAATTCTAACCACACCTCAAGGCTTGTTGGAAGCCCTGTCAGCACCACGACCCCTTCCTCATCGATAGCCCAGCTCTCCTGTGATGGGTCTTGTATAGCATTATTTTCTGACGTGTTGGTTCAGAATTATCATGCACTGAATTCACACATCTGCTCTTTGTAAGGCTGTATCTGTGGTAGCCAGCTTCCAAGATGGCCCCTAGTGATCCTCACTTCCTGGATTTCACATACTTGTGAAGTTTCCTTCCATATTTTATTAGGGTTGGTTTGTGTGACCAATAGTGTATGGCAGTAGTGATGGTATGTCACTTCTGATAATAGGTTATAAAAAGACTCTGGCTTCTATCTGGGGTGCATGCTCTCTCTCTCTCTCTCTCAGATTATTCTCTCTGAGGGAAGCCAACTGCCATGCTGTGGGACCACTCAGACACCCTGTGGAGAAGGCCACGTGGTGAAGAACCAAAAGGTCTCTGGTCAACAACCAGGGAAAAACTGAGGCCGGACAACAGCTACCTGAAGCAGTGCTTCCCTTAGTGGTTGAGACTGCAGCCCCAGCAGACGGCTTCACGGCAACCTTCTCAGGTACTTGAGCCAGGTTCACCCAGCCAAACTGCTCTCAGCCCCCTGGCCTGCAGCAACTGTGAAAGAGGAAATGTTAAGTTACTAAGTTTGGGGTAATTTGTTGTGTAGCATTAGGTAACGGATACGGTACTTTCTCTCTCCAGCTAGACTATAAGCTCCTTGCAGAAAGATTCCTAGCTTCCTGATGCTACTCGTACATATCTATTGAATTCAAGACAGAACAATAGATAGAAAAATATTTTTATCTACCTGCTTAAAGTTTTACACAGATACTAACTATTCAGAACAGCATTCTGTGAGGTAGGGAGCGAAAAAGTTGGCACTACTAATTCTCTTTCAATATGAGGGGGGCAAATTGAAGAAAATAATTTGACTATGGCCCTAAAACTTGGGAGCAGCTGATAGCAAGGCCCTGCTTTAGAATAGAACCATGAGGTCAGTGTTTTTCAAGTCTTTTCATTCCATCAGCTCCCTGGCAGCCCGGTGAAGGCCTCCTGTGCTGCTGCATCCTCTGGTTCTTCTGCAGGCACTGCTGTCATTGACATGCTAGGCTGAGGTCTAGTGCTCTGGGCTCTGCAGCCCTGTTACCCTCAGCAGTGTCACGCCACAGAGTGAAAAATCCTTGACTCTTACTCGTTACATCCATCACTGCATTTTTTGGTATTGGAGCTATGGTTTCAGATGACGATAACGTAACAAACCTGTTACAAAAAGAAGAAGAAAAGAAAACGCACCATCATATAGAAATGTTGCAAACTGAAAATTGAAGAGTACTCTCTCTGTCTTTTTCTTTAGTCACCGTGCACCAAGGTGCTTTGGCAAGAGAGATATTTTAGGACAAACAGTAACTGATATGAGGAACAGGAGTTGATTTGCTGCATCTATGAGATATAACTAATAACAGATGGATGCTATTTATAAACTCTACATGTTTATCCTAGTTCTTTTGAACTCTTTTCTATTCTGGGTCTATCAGCTGTTGCTGTTTGGATAATTAATTACACAACCAAACTCAGTTTGAAATTTTGAAATGTACATTCCCTATATGATCTGCATATTGAATTATCTTGTGCCTGCTGTTGAATGTTTTATATGCCACTTATTGCCTAAGACACACACACACACACATGCATAATGCATCAGTTTTTAAAACTTCATTTAAGTTTGTCTTTCGTTGTAGTCTTTCTTTCTTTTAAACCTTCCCCACACCCCTGGCCATATCTGTTTCAGCCTAAAACAGAACCAGTAAAAAAAAAACGTGGCCTGGGCCAGCCTGGTGGCTTAGTGGTTAAGTTCATGCACTTCATTTTGATGGCCCAGGGTTCACAGATTCAGATCCGGAGAGCAGACTTATACACTGCTCATGAAGCCATGCTGTGGCGGCATCCCACATACAAAATAGAGGAAGATTGGCACAGTTAGCTCAGGGCCAATTTTCCTTTCCAATAAATAAAATAAAATGTGGCCTGAATTATCATACACTGTTTTTAAATGTATTAATAGAAGTTGTTTAAATCCTTATTAAATACTTTTTGATAGCAGGGCTTATAATAAGAAAATTGTTGAATCAGTTAGGCTTATTCAAATCCAAGATAACATTCTACTCCTAGCTTCTCTCTCTAAATAGGAATAGGGCATTTTTATAACCAGTAAACAAACTGATCATTAAAATAGAAGACCTGAACTATCCCGAAGATCAAGGGAGGGAGTGAGTGAGGGAAGGTGGGACTGAGAGAGAGAGAGAGAGTGACATGTGAATAGTACTACAATCAGTACAGTGGAGCACAAACTCCCTTTATCAGCTCTGAAGTCAAGTCTCTATCTGGTTAGGACAAAGTGAGTTAGGTTGGAAGAAGAGTATTTAAATGTCATTGAAGGTCAGGAAGGGTTTAACCAGTTCTGACTGGCACTGTTTTTTTTTTCCAGTTGAAAAGCACTCAGATTCCAAATTTCTTCCTTTTTGAAATTATCAAAGAATATAAAAGGAATTACTTCTAAGTTCATCTTTATATCCAAATGTCTGTAAAAGCACTTAAATGAAACTATTATCAATGGAAATGGAGTTTTATTCAGCAAGAGTTCAGAGCACAAAATCATCAGCAAAGTTGGCAGTTGGGTAAATAATTACCTATTAGATGAAAACAAAGTGTCGTATGTTAAATATATCTTCAAAAAATAGTTTCAGTCATAGTATTAAAAAAATTCTGCATCCATAAAGTTCATTACTGAAGAAACAGGTCTTAATTCTGTCTTAATAGTGATTTTTTTTTTTAAATAAGAAGTTAAGCAGCTTTATAGATAGTCAGAGTACACAGGGAGATGAATGGATATTTAGAAACTGGCCAATGCCCTCACCTGTACTTCTGGGGCAGGTGGTGTAAAAGTGACCTGAAATGATGCCTATTGGCCAGAGTCCTTGGATTTTTCATGCCTAGTAATGTGGAGAGAGATTGAAGCTCGCCATCGGTTCAAAGATTCTTTCTGTGCATAGTCTAACTGCCCTTTCTGCTTATATCATAACTATGATCCTTTACAATTCTAAGATTCTGGGATTCTCTCATTTTATAATTATTTTTTATGCTTTAATACTTGTATTGAATTAACCAGTGATTTTTCTATTAGTTTTGTTCTACAGAACAAAAATAATACATGTAGATATTTACTACTTACTCCTAAATATTTACTGCTGCACTATTTATATATAGTTGTGCTATGAAGGTGATCTTATTGTAACTGACCAGCCTTAGTACATACTGTGCAGCTAGGAGACGGTGCCTCTCCATAATTCTGTCCTTAGAAGACTTCCAGAGAGGCAATGTGGAGGGTAAGAGGCTTGTGAATCAGTGAGGCTGGTAGCAGGAGTAGAAGAAGCAGGGGTTAAGAGCGTGCATTCCGGAGTTAGACGGCCTGGGTTCAGTCAAGTTCAAGCTCCACCAATTACGTACTGTGTGATCCTGCCTATTTCCCTTAATCTATTTGTGTGTCAGCTTCTTCAAATACAAATGGGAAATTAATTATAGTATTCACCTGATAGAATTGATGTGAGAAATAAATAACACACATAAGGTGTTTAGAGCAATGTCTTGACACACTTAGAAATGTAATCAATTGTTTATTATTGTAATTATTATTATTATAAGGTTCAGATTCCAGCTTTATCACATACCAATATGATCTTGTGTAATGTCTTAACCCTTCAGTTTACCCATCTCTGAATGAAGATTATAGACCTATCTCACAGGGTTGTAATGGGAATTATTGGCTTATTATGAAAATTACTGAATGTAGAACTTAGAACTTGGAGTATGTGAGTGCTCAGTAAGTACATTTACTATTTCATTCCTCTAACTTCTTCAGTGGCTCCCTAACTATGAACGTGAGGCTTAACGTATTTCTTAGAGTCCTGACCAGAGGTTTGAGAATGAGATTGAACTTGAGCTTTACAAGAGGAAATATTCTGATGCATCAACTATTAGAAACCAAGATAGGGTTTTTCTCGAGGTGAGGAGACTCAGAGAAAAATCCTTTTCTCCAAGCCAACTCACCCCAGTCTGGCACACAAAGCAGAATGCTAGCGAGGAAGACGGCTGATGAGCAGACTGCTGAGGAGGTAAATTCCTTTCTCATCCATAGGAAGTTCTGCTGGGAAGTCGATACACCATAGACAGTTGTTTATCTGGTGATTCTCCAGGACAGGGCTCCACAGGGTGGGCTCCAAGTCCCTGAGACCCTGCTAAGGACCTGTGAAGTCAAAATGATTTTTATAACAATATTAAGAGGTTGTCTTTTTCACTGTCAGTCATGAGTGTGCAGTGGAATTTTCCAGAGTCTACCTGATGTCGGATGACGTCATCATTCTGACAGCTAATGGAATGTGCGATTATGTATTTTGCATTTTAAATTTTTCTCAGTTTTAGTTTCTATTATGGTAAATATGAATAGATATAACTCATATAAAGAAAAGCTCTTTGGGGTCCTCAATACTTTTTAAAGGTGTGAAGGGGTCCTGAGATGAAAATGTTTGAGGATCGCTTATCCAGGAGAACGGGACCGTTTTATTTCTGGAATGGGACCGTTCTCTAATTTATGTCTGGATGTATTTGTTGCTCGAAACTGCCTAGAATACTCACCTGCTTCCTTGAGTCTTTGCTCCCTTTTTTCCAGACGTATGAAGACCAAGCCAGTGCTATTGATGCGTCCTCCTCCTACAAATTACAGTGGGATTGATGAGATGCAGTTTCCTTTGACCAAAACCATTTTTATGGCACCCTGAGACTCTACCCTAGTCAGTTTGATCAGATTCAGCCACATTCTACTGTAATTCTGGATTTTGGATACATCCTGTTTCTCTAATCATCACATTTACAATGTACCTCTTACAGTGGGCCATTTGGTTGATATTTCTCTAACTTCGTCTCAGAGACCATCCCAGTCTTACAAATTCTAGCCTTTGTAATGGAACTTCCACCACTGCATTTACTGTACCAAATAAAAATAGTAAAAGCAAATATGGAATTTGTTAAAATTGTTCCAAGTTAAATTTGGTGTTTGTTCTTCCCTATCCTGAATTGATGTAAATCATAAAAGTCATTATTCAGACACATGAAATGACATCTGGAAAACAAAGCTGTGTTACTATTCATCTGAAGTGCTTATGAAAAGCTGTTAAAGTGAATAATTTGAAGAGCTTGGAAATATATTAATTCTGTATGAGGCAATCATGCAAATTAAGAGGGGCCCATAGGTCCTTGGTCAAATTGGATAAGGCCCAAAAGAAATTTAGTTTTGAACAATAATTTTAATACCTCTTAAAAATATTACCTACATTTATTGATTATGTCTTTGTTAGATGTTTTCTTGCCTCTAACTGCAATTTAGAAAGACTGGCAAAAATATAAGAAGGCTATTGAATTCTCAATTTTTATTTTTCTATACTACAAAGTTTAACACTTAATTACAATCATATTTTGTACTCAACTTGCTTTTTTAGTCATTTTTTGAATGCTGAACTAGAGATTTGAAGGTTTTTTAGTTTCAGCTCTGGTTACTAGCTATGTAAATCTCAATTGTTTAATTTCTAAAGTAGAAATAATCATCCCTTTTCCGTCATCAAATTATGTGAGCATCAAGTTGTTCATAAACAATAAAGTCTTCTAAAAACTAAAGGTCTTGTTAAGGTCTCCCGAGGAGAACCGAAGCCTGGATTTGGGTTTACTTCTTACTGGTTTATTGGCTGTGTGATTTTAGATATGCTATTTAACCTCTCTGAGCCTCAGTTACTTCATTGGTAAAATGAGAAGAAAAAAACCCTGGAAAAACCCCCAATTCCCTCTTGAATCTCTCGAGTAGTTTTGGGGTACTTACAGAGGTGCCAAGGGTACTCTATGAGATGTTGCTCTTGCTTATCCAGGGCTCCCCATTTCCCTCCTATACTCCTCTGCCTCAGTGTAGCAACGTGTCCCATGGCTGCAGCAGCTGCTGATGTACTATTATCTGTCGCTGAGTAACAGATTACCTCAACATTTTGTGGATTAAACAATAAAAATTTATTATCTCACAGAGTCTATGGGTCAGAAATCCAGAGGTGGCTTAGCTGGGTGTTTCTGGCTCAGGGTCTTTCAGGAAGCTTCAGTCAAGATGCTGGCTGAGGCTGTGGTCATCTGAAGGCTTGACTGGGGCCCGAGGGTCTGCTGCCAAGATAGCTCACATCCAGGGCTGTTGACAGGAGGCTCAGTTCAATGGTGTGCTGAAGCTGGCTCGTGCCTGCTTTCAAGAGGGAAGTGTTAAAATTTAAAAATTTTGCAAGCCAATTATTAAACCCAGACATTATTGGAAATTATGTAAACTTTATTTAAATAAATTATATTAAAAGCTAAGGTAATAAATACTCGAAGCTCTTCACTTCCTCATTGTTTTACTACCTTTTTCCTTTCTTGAAGGTCTCGTGGTTATTTATGTCTATTGCGTCTGTAGGGAGGAAATACTGCATGGTTGTGTCAGGCTGCACATCTCAGTCTCAGCCTATCTTTGAATTCAATGACGTTAAGTTGGTAGCTAGAAATCAGCCACGGTGGGAGTATTTATACTATCGATATCTACAAACGCTACAAATCAGAACTTAATTTATTGTTGTATTGATTGTTCAGACTTTAGAAAGTGTAAATTGTGTCCTACATATCCTTTATAATGGTAAAATTACATATGTATATACTAATATACAGGAGTCAGGGAACATTGGGACCATTTTGGAGGCTGACTACTGCGGTACTACCTCCTGGCGTGTAATCATTCATGTCTCTTCCACAAGCAAAATATACTCACACCCCTCCCAAGACCCCCCCAAATCTCATTCTGTGACAACCTCAGCTTGAAGTGCAGAATCCCATTGTTGAAATCAGGCGCAGATACAGATGTGGCTCCTCAGGTATAGTTTTTTAAGTACAGCTCCTGAGTACAGTTGCTTTTGATCTCAACACTTGTGAACCTAAAGAACCAAGCGATTTTCCTCCAACACACCCAACACACGGTGGTGGGATAGGGGTAAGATGACTGCAGTAGACACTCTAGTTTAAAAAGTCGGAAAACAGGAAGTACACAAGTGTCAGTGGTCTGAGACCTAGCTGGGCATATTTTGGAAGTTGCTTGATGAGGATGTAGTCCTACTACTTCTCCACGGTTCTTACGTTTACCCTCTAAGCCCTTGGCTCTGAGTCACTTATCTTTTTCCATGAAAGGTAAGCCAGGTTTGCAGCTGCATAGCTTTCAAGCCTGTTCACTGCAAGCTGAATTTTGGGAGTCCAAAGTCCTTTTTGCCATTTTTTGCCGTTTCTGTCCCTTTCAGTTCAAGGTAGTGGTGTTTCTGCCAATATAATTGTCTTAAAAATTTCATATGTTCCTTATTAGACAAAAGCCATGTCTGCAAATCTTTTCGAGATAAGTCCTTGTCTAACTTGAGCTTCTGCTGGGGTTGCTGAGGAAATTCACCCTTAAGCGTCTTAGAAGCCCTATTGTTTGACTGAGCAGTTGCCTGAAGCATCATATTAGACCTATGTGAGGTTTTAGCAAAGGGCTTTATAACCACAACTTTGACTTTATCATAAGACCGTATTTTCCTGGTAATGTCCTGGGCTTCATCTTTTCCTGGAAGCCATTTCTTAACTGGGACGTTGTTAGTCATCTGGAGAGGCTGGGAAGTTTGAAAACCAGGAAGTCCTTGTTCCTTTTTGTTTAAAAGTCTTTCCTTCAGCTTATCTCTCTCTGCTTGCATTCTGCTATCAGCATCAAGAAGCAATCAAGCAGCACCTTCAACACTCTGCATTGACGTCTTTTTAGCTAGAGCACTCCATTTGCATGGTACATTTCCTACTTTCAATGTAACTGCAGGAAATAGTGTCACTAAACTTTCTGATACTACATAACAGCACCCCTTTTCCTCCAGTTTCCAATAAGCTTTTCATCCATCACCTTTAAGTCCCAACTTAGACCCTCTTTAAAGGCGATCTGGCTTCTAACAGTCTGTTCACCACACGTTAGGCTCCCACTATACTCTCCCCAA
Source organism: Equus przewalskii (assembly GCF_037783145.1). Classification (NCBI taxonomy): domain Eukaryota; kingdom Metazoa; phylum Chordata; class Mammalia; order Perissodactyla; family Equidae; genus Equus; species Equus przewalskii. The sequence goes on along the minus strand of NC_091846.1, from coordinate 13,433,764 downwards.
AGTCCTTGCCGCTTCCGCCCGCTGCCTTTTCTAAAACCACTTCCATATTTTTAGTTATTTGTTACTCTGGTACTCTACTTTCAATACTAAAATCTGTATTAGTTATATACTGATATGTAACAAATTATTCCAAAACTTAGTAGCTTAAATTACTAAACATTGATCATTTCACCAGTTTTGTGGGTCAGGAATCCAGAGCAGCTAGGCTGGGTGATTCTGGCTGGAGATCACTAATGAGGCTGAAGTTAAATTTTTGGCTTGGGACAAAGTGAACTGAAGGCTTGACTGGGACTGGAAGATCTACTTCTAAGATGGCTCACTTGCAAGGTTGTTGAGAGGAAGCCTCAGTCTGTCACTGGTGTTTTGGCAGGAGCCCCCGTTCCTCTCCATGTATCCTACCTATAGGGCTGTTTAAGTGTTAACGGCAGCTGACTTCTCACATAACAAGTGATCCAAGAGAGAAGAAAAAATTACAGCTGCGTTGTATTTTATGACCTATTCTGAGAAGCCAAACACTGACATTTCAACAATATTCTACTGGTTTCATAGATCCACCCTATTCAATCAACATGGGATTATACAAGGACATAAACACCAGGAGGCAGAGATCCTTGAGAGCTATCTTGGAGGCTGGCTACCACAGATACCAAATTCAGCATCTATGCCACAGTTGTTCACCGAAGAAATTTTTGCTACTGGGACTTCCCATATAGACCAGAGCTGTATGGAGGTGCTGTGCTTGGTGCCTGGGCTGAGGCTGAGAACTACTGAAGTTAAGATTGCTGATGTCTCTTAGGTAAACACAACGTACACAAAGCACCACTACACTGCCTAGAGCCGAATAAGCACAGCAAGAATAATGTTTTTTCTTCTCATTCGTATTTTATAGAAGATTCTGGATCAATTTCTGGCCCAGAAATGCAATTGGCAGCTTCTGGCACAAATATGGAGGACAATCTTGCTGTCACCATGCCCATAGAAACTGTAGTGAAAAACTCTTGGTTTTCACTGGTCCCCTGTCATAGTCCTTTGACTGGGTCCTGGGGAGTTGGGTCTGTGGACTCCCTGAATTATGGGCACTGTGCTTCCCTCCAGCCCAGTGACTGGGCTCTTAGCTTATCTTTGAATCAAATTTTGTCTTTGAACCAAATCAAATGTCCCCTCCTTTCCATTTTGCCTAAATATTAATTGTTGTCACCCTTCATCTCCAGCCTGGGTCTCTTCAAATCTTCATGCGAGTAATCTCTGGAGGCTCCACCCTCACTTCAGGCTCGATAGTACATGCCTGAATCGTATTTGTGCTTGGACTGGGACATTTTCTGCTACCGACACTAGAAGCAACTAGAAACACTAAGCAACTAAGCTTAGGATCTAAAACTGTTAGTTGACTGAACAAGCAACGTATGTTCTCAACCTATGAGGCTGGTGCCTTCTTTTCTCATCTGTAGCTCATCTCTGACCAACTGTTATCAGGCCCCAAACATAAATGGTACTGTTGTTGGATATCATTTTTTGATCATATTTGTTTGGGGCAGAAGATACTGCCTTGAAGTCGACCCTTCTGTTTGATTTCTGACGAAATTAGAATGAGAATCAGGAAAGTGTAGAATCGTTTGAAGAGGTTGGTGCTTGACATTTGAAAAAAAAAATCTCTTTCTCCAGGCACAGTTGTTCAAAGTAAACGATGCTGCGCAATGCATTACGTACAAGCCAGTTCAGGTGCATCTTTTCAGAATTATCTTGTCGTGTGTCTGTTTCCACCACTGAACACTCTGGTGATTCTATTTCCTGAAGACTCTGTGGAGCCCCACATGCAGGCATGATAGGGTCCTCTGAAGTGGGATCACAGCACAGAAAATAGAGGGACAACTGCATTTTAAAATAGTGATACCAACCACATAGACTACAGATTACAAAGATAAATGCTACCATTATTTTTAAATATTCAAATAAATTATTTCATGAAAGTGACCTAGATTTGTTTAAAATGGGATAATATGAGAGGAAATCAATTGTTAGCAAAAAATCAACAGATAGGGACTTTGATTTAGGATTTGGCTTCCTCTTTTTAGGTTGATTTGAATCAGATAAGCCAGGGATTTACCAGCTCTTTATACAGTCTCTTTGGAGGCCTTACGTGAGGTGGACGGGAACAGGCTCAGGGGAAAGAGCCACAAGGCCTTGGAGAAGCAGGGGGAGGAGTGGGTGTATGGGAAAATTTCAGGAAAAGTCTGGAAGAAACCATGGGCCTGAAAAACAAGAGGGCCTGGGTGTCTACTCTGAAAACGTAGAGAGAAAAGAAAAACTAGGCAGAAAGAAGTATATAGAAGCTGAACTCCAGGCCTGTATGAATCGTGATGGATGATCGCCCCTTTTAGCTTGTTGGCCCAAGTAGATTCAATTGTTTTTTCATTCATTTGCTTGTTCATTCATTTGTTCTCAAAAATTTTTTTTTGACAGCTACTCTGTGTTAGATACTATGCAAGCTCTGCAGAACCAATCCCACTATTTTAGGTTTTTTGGCTCCACCCTAGCTAACATCTGTCAAGTCTAGTTCAAGGCATTGCCCATTCATATAATCAATATCTTGAGGATCAAATACAATGCCCCATAGCCATCCCCCAACAGCCAAGTGTGTATACTTTTAAACTTCAAGACACAGTAGAGAGAGTGAGCTTCAGAGCCAGTCCTTTAAAAGCCAGGCTTCAGGTAGTCCAGCGCATTTCACATCTCAAAGGCAAAAGGATGCGCGAAGCCAAATGAAAAGAAGATGGAACTCTGGAAACATAACCTGGGGGGCTACGTTAAACCAGCTGTAGCAGAAGCAGCGATGCTGATCCTTGCTCTGAGAGGTCAGAGCTGATTTTCAGCCTGTGCCTCTGAAATGATTTTCACTGTGGACACAGCTGCAAGTTCTCTGTCAAAGGCAGATGGCTCCCTGGAATACGTTTCATCTTCTACATCTCTGGCTCACTAGTATTAGCAGTGCTGTAGGTGTTCCTCCTACTCCTGCTTTTCTCAAGCTAGAGGTGTGCAGTAACAGAGGCTCCGCAAACGCAGGCTGGGTTTCTTCCTTGGCTTGGTCTTTGCAATATATGACTTTATTAAAGATCATATAAAAAGGCAATAAGGAGGCAGAATCAAAGTCATAATTTTGCATAACCATTAGACTGAAGCAGTCATTCATCGTGCTTAAATATTTTCCTAAAGCAAAAGAAAATATGAGAATGAGTCACGCCGTCCAGGCCTCGTTCTCTTCCGGAGGCGAGCTGCAGCGCTGGCGATGGAGGGAGCCTGCAGGCAAAAACAGCCCTGCCTCTCCACCCACGCTGCCTGCGTGGGACTGCCAGTGAGTCCTCGGAAGTCATCACTGTTACAAAATGACAGCATGCAAATTAAAGAAAAAAACATTTAAAATGTGTTGCAGTTAATAGTCTTTGGGTTTGTGTTTTCGTATTGCTATACTGTTAAAGTATAAGGAAGATGTTCCCCATCTTGCATATGTCTTGCTACGAGGTTAATTTTCCATTAATTCACATCTTAATCACATTCAACAAGACTTAAAGGCCTGTCCAGGAGGGGAAAAGCACAGCTTGTAACTATTCTGCAGTTCCAATTATCTAACCACCCGCACTTTAAAACCATACTCTTCTTTAATCATACTTATCATTTTCAAAAAGGTGCTTCATTTGAACTCAAGCAGCTGAAACAGTTTCATTATTTTAGATAAAGCTTGCTTTATTTCCTTTTGTTTTTAGTTACTTTGTTGAACATTATGTAAGTCAGTGTATCAAAACAATATCAGTCTGTACATATTTGGGGAAAAATCATTATCTCTAAACTTGAAAGAATTGAGCAATTAATTGAGAGTCATTGGTGTGCATTTAATTATATTTCATATTAATATTAATAAACTGTTAAGGTTTCTATAAAAATCTCACATTAATTATTTGATAAGGTCAGAGGAAAGCTTGACCCATCTGAGAATTTGAGTCAAATTTCTACCCAGAGTGATTACACTAAAAGAAGGAAAAATCCCCCAACATTTTGGCATGTACATCTTGGAGGACTTCGAGCTTGCTTTATTTTTCTCTTTTTCTCAGGCAGAAATGTACCTTAGGCAAAGATAATTTGTTTTTCATAATTTTTCTGCATTACTTTTCTATGATTAAGTATTATTCTCCAGCTATTTCAACTAATTATCATTGTCTCCCTAAAGGCTGATGAAACAAGGAATCTGAGCAGAATTAGACTAATTTTACTCCATGGCTTATTAGGCATCCACGAGCACGTGTTACTGTGCTAAGTACTGTATCAAGCAAGTCCAATAGCTATTATCCCTGCCTTCCACAGGGTCACCCCCGAAAATTCAGCACAACAACCTGCATAGGCGTAGGAGTGATTAAACAGCAGCATGGCGCACTTCCACGTAGCCTGGGGAGGAACAATCAAGGTATGAAGAGAAGGCACCTCACAAGAATGAGGGAATATTGACGTTACTCACCCTTTTGAGTAAGCTCCCCTTTGAGTCCTCTCAATGCTTTGTGTGAAAGCAAGATATGGTACACTGGAATTTGGGAAGGACAGAAGGAGGTGGACTGGAAAAATTGTCCTTTTCGTCATTTCACTTGCAACAAAGCTATTCACACTTTAGCTTGTTGTTTCTACGTTCCTCTCTGAGCTCTGATGTTTATTTTAGGTCGGGACCATTTTCTATTCTCTTTGTATATGGTGTCTTTTCTGTTTACTGAGGAATGATGAAAATACTGATTGAAGAGAATAACTAACTTTGCTTTCTTAATTGTGCTTGGCACCCCGTTGTCACCTTGCATGTGGTAAGTCATCAAAAATGCACACTCCTCAGTACACAATTTTAGAATATGGAAAAATGAATAGAAGACCTATATTTTGTTTAATCACTTTTTGAAGTGTCTACGTCAGTAAATTTAATTATATTCCCAGCCAAAAATATAGTAATTATGGATATCAAACTTCCTGCATGGAAAGAACTCAACAAAGACCTAAGTAAAAATTGAAAAAGTGACCCATGGCTCTTGCTGTAGATCAGTGGGTCGTTCCCTTAGAGATATGGATTTAATTGGTTTGGGGTGGAGTTCAAACATCATTAAAATTTAAAGCTCCCTTGGTGATTCTAATATGCAACCAGGTTGAGAACTACTTTAGCAGAGTAACTAGATCAGACTTTCAGTATATAGAGAATTAGGACCAATAAACACATTTTCTATTATACTGGCTAATAGGAGAAACCTGAGAAAGATTTGCCAAGCTGGTTAGATTTTTAAAATTACAATAAAATTAGTAGTGTATAACAAACCCTACCCATTACTAAATTGATTTACTGACGTATAGGTGATTTGATTTTATTACACTAAAAATATTGCAGCAAAATTGACAGAATTCAAAATAAAAATTAGGGGCTGGCCCAGTGGCACAGTGGTTAAGTGTCCATGTTCCACTTTGGCGGCCTGGGGTTCGCCAGTTCAGATCCCGGGTGCGGACATGGCACCACTTGGCAAGCCATGCTGTGGTAGGCGTCCCACATATAAAGTAGAGGAAGATGGGCACGGATGTTAGCTCAGGGCCAGTCTTCCTCAGGACTAATCTTCCTCAAGTAAATAAATAAATAAATAAAGTTAAAATTAAATAGTTCTGTAATTATATCACTTGAAGATGTCAAACCTTTTCTCCTTTCGATCTGGTCCCCTTACATAATTGTCATCACAAAGGAATTATGCTTAAGCATTCACTTTGCTGCTTAGATCAAAAGATAAGCATTTTATTTTTCCTATCAGTGCATTGATTGCATTGTACTGTAATTGTTTCTTCACTTATGTACATCGTCCAATAGACTTTTCAAAGCTCTGTGAGACTAATGATATCATTTTCTTGCTCCCCCCCTTTTTTTTTTTGCTGAGGAAAATTTGCCCTGAGTTAACAGCCATGCAGACATTCCTCTAATTCTTTTTAGTATATGGGCTGCCAGCACAGCGTGGCTGCTAACAGAGTGGTGTAGGTCTACACCTCAGAACCGAAACTGGGCCACCAAAACGGAGAGCACCAAACTTAACCACTAGGACACCAGGTCTGGCCCTTGCTCATTCTTTTATTTCAGTGCCTAGCACAGTCTTGGTAGGTATAGTACATAATATTTGTTAAATGATCCAATGTTCCTTCATATAATTCATATGAAATCAGTTAAGTCAACTAAAGTGCCGAGAATAGGGCCTAGTATATTGAAAGTACAAATGTTAGCTTTTATTTATATTAATAAATTACAATATCTGCATAATATTATATAAAGTATGATTTCTTGAGCATTTCTTAGTTTTTATACATTTGGGCTCTTTCCATTTTTTCCAACATTGTAAATAGATTAGAAGAATATTTTCATGCATATAGTCTGTTTCTTCTTTTTGATTGTTTTCTAAGATAAGTTTTCCGAAGGATAATTATTGGATCAATGAATAAATCATTTTTATAATTTTTGAAAATGATTGTCATGTTACTTTAAAAATACTTATTATGGAAATTTTCAAATTCATACGAAGTAAACAGGATAGTATAATGAACCCCCACGTATCTCTCATCCAGCTTCAACATACATCAACTTTTTGCCATTCATGTCTCATCTGTGCCTCACCCTGTCCTCTCATTATCTGGGTACACTCCAGTTTGTTTATCCAGTCACCTACTGATGGATATACGATCTACTTCCAGTTTGGCTGTTAAGAGTAAAACTGCTGTAATCATTCACGTAAAAGTGGATTTTTTTTGACAATAGGTTTTCATTTTTCGGGGGTAAATACCTAGATGTGGAGTTTTGAGTTGTATGGTAAGTGAATGTTTAGGTTTGTAACAAAGTATAGAATCTTTTTCTAAAATGGTTGAACTATTTTGTATTCTCATTAACATTAGCAAAGTGTGAGAGTTCCAGTTGCTCCACATCCTTATCAACACTTGGAATAGACATTTTCAATATTAACCATTCTAGTGGCTATGCTGATTTTTCATGGTTTAATTTGAATTTCTCTGATGACAATGATGTTGAATATCTTTTCATGTTATTATTGGCCATTCATATATCTTTTTTTGTGAAGTAATTGTTCAGATCTTTTACCTATTATTTTATAGGATTTTTGGCCTTCATATTATGAAGTTTGTTATATATTCTACACACATGTCCTCTGTTGGAAATAGTCACTGGGAACATTTTCTCCTGATCTTGGACCTCCTTGTCACTTTGTTAATGGTGTCTTTTGAAGAGTAGAAGTTTTTAATTTTGATAAGATGCAGTTTATCAAATTTTTTTATGGTTTATGTTTTTTTGTCCTATCTAAAAAGTTTTGCTATGCTAAATTTGCATGAATTTTCTCCTATATTCTTTCTAGAAATTTTATAGTTTTAGGTTTTATGTTTAGGCTGAACCATTTAGAAATAATTTTTGTATGACATGAGTAAGGGTCATTTTTCATTTTGGCTACATAATTCTTGCATTGCTACTTGTTGAAAAAATTATTAATTTCCCTTGGCAACTTGTTGAAAATTAATTCACTATATGTGGGTTTATGCGTATACATATGTGTGTATAAACAGAATAGTATTGTGAACCTCTATCTACCCATCAGCCGGCTCAACAACTATCAACATCCTGCCATTCTTCTTTCACCATGCTCCCTTCCTTTTCCCTCACCGGTTATTATTTTCAATAATTTTTTTGAGATAATATTTCCATACATTTTTTTTAAGTGTTTTATAGTTTTAACTTTAATGTTTAGGCCTGGTATCCGTCTGAAATTACTTTTTGTATACGGTGTGAGACAAGAGTCAATCTCCATTTTTTTTCAAATGGCTATTCAGTTGTTCCAGCACATTTTTGGGAAAGATTTTTCTTTCCCTATTGAATGGCTTTGTCGCTGCTGTTGAAATCTTGTTGGTCATAAAAGCATGGATCTATTTCTAGTCCCTATGTTCTGTTTGCATTGATCTATTTGTGCCATGTTACAATTTAGTGCCAGTTTTTAATGTCATCAGCAGTGAAATTTTAAGAATTCGAGGTAGCTTCTTAGTAGGTTTCCTTAGAAGGGAAGTTTGAGATGCGACTTTTTATGTAAATGATTCTTTGAAGGTATGCTCTCAGGAGTAACCTGTAAGAAACTAAGGGAAACAGGATAGGGCAGAGGAAACTAGGCAAAAATATGGCTTCAGGAGGAGTCTAGCCTCAGCCTAATTCTAGGGTGAGATCTGGAGAATGAATTGTTCCACAGAGGTTATTTTGCCCAGAGGTAAGGAGGCTGGGCTGTTATACCATAATTCAGTTGTTATTGGCTATGCGCCACCTCCCCAGGGACGATGTCATCTCCCAGGAATCTCCAGGTGAGTTGGCTTCCCCCAGTCAAGGGCATCTCTGGAGCAGGATGAGATGTGAACCATTAGCATCAACACCACACCTGGGAGATGAGTGGACCTCCCCAGAGAAGCACGCGTGGGTGGGCACCAACAGCATCTGTCGAAGGAGTATTTTTGAGGACAGCATCAGCGAAATTCCTTTCAGGTTTCTGTCAAAGCACCATTTGTGACTCCGGTGACTTTGGGCTGCCATTTTGCTGCTTATTTCTTGAAGTCAGCTCTTTTGCTTTCTTAAGGCAAGCCTAACTTGTGATTATGGGGAAAGTTGAAATTGTTCAGCACTTAGTAGGTTAATACTTGCCTTCCTAATGAGGCACATAGGCAAATAAATGGTGATCTCTATTATCATCAATGTGTATATTTAAGATGTACTCCTGTCCATGAGTCGAGAAGTAAGTGATTCTAAAATTATGATGGTTCTCAATGGCTCTTAGAAATCCAAAGTTAAACAGAGAACTTTAAAATTTACAAGGATCTGTTGTACTTGAAGCCAAACTAGATATGTGTGGAATCATTAGCTTTCTACTTGGTGTGAGGCTTGACCCAGCAGCTTTCATCATGAACTCAACTTTTCTAGTGGACAACAGGAAGCACTTCTGATTGCTCAAATCTCTATCTGCATTTCTGAGTTCACTTTGAATGAGCCAAAAATAGAATTCTGTGTTGCTTTGAATAAACAAGGCAACAGCAGCACTTCACTGCTCTGAAGCAATATCTGTTTATTAAGGAGACTGTCCTGTGCATAAGTGAGCATTCAGCTAGAGTGGCTCTATATTTTTATCTTTTTAGACTCATTCAGATTTCTAAAATGTGGGAACTGAAGTGGACAACATTTCTCGATAGTTTTACTTATATTTTCAAATTTTTGAAATCTTTGAAGTAACATCTGTAACTGTTAATATGATAAAGCATATGAAATTGCTTTGTAAATGGCAATGTTGCATACAAATATTAATTGTTATTAATATTACCACCTAAAATTAATCTGCAGGCATTGATTACAGTTGAAGATAAAACACACCTGTTTCATTTCATAAATGAAACAATTTGACTTCAAGTTCCTAAGAGTGAAATATTTGGTCAAAATATAGTTAAGAATAAATCACACTAAAATCGATACTGAGATACATACATTTCTTATGTTAATGAATATAACTAAATAGAAGGATTTTTGTATAGGTTTAACCAAAATATGGTCTCACTAGAGAAGGTAGGAAAGCTTGTCCAAGAATAATGTGTATCTAGCCATACGAGTTAGTTCAGTGAGCAAAAGAATAAAACAGTATAAGAAATCAGTTTAGAAGAATAATCCTTACATTTTTTTTGTGAGTTTCAGGGGAGTTGAGTATTTCCCCTCAGCTCTAGACTTGCCACTATTGTCCCACTGCTGGTTGAGGTAAATAAACTATTGCCATAGAGGTCAGCGTTAGCAAAAGTACGCCTACCATCTTAGTTCGAGAACTAGAGCAGATGTTACTCATGGAGCGTGGTCTTTTCCCCATTGAGCCTGCACTGAAACTCCTCAATCTTCTCAACCCTCTGTTTCTAAAACCTACCACAAATGGAAGCTTTTTACCATGCTTGTTTTAGCTAATTCTCAAAGGCAGTGTTTACCAGTGTTCATTTTGTGGAATATCAGTCTTATAGGATGTTAAAAGTCATTTTGGGAAACAAATAGAGATCTATGGACAAATAAAATTGGGTGACATTGGACTAAACCAAGGTAAATAGGACACAAGACTTCTCAGAACCTTTCATAAATTAATGTGGATTGTCCAACTCCAAGAGAGAGTTATGGAATTTAATTAATTAATATGGTTCATCTTACTTTTTCCCTCCATACAGTATCCTGCAGATCTAGGGTTTCAAAAATAGATATTGTTGGAAAACTCATTTAAGATCTTTTTATGTTAATATACATGAATCATCTTGGTATTTACAGAAGGGGTTAGCTAATGGCTTTTTGTGGTGGCTTTGTACTGCTTCAACTTTCCTGAGATGGAATGACATTTCCCAGAAATTGCCCTTCCTCTATGGTCCTGGCTTAATGTTGGCTGTAGAGTCATTTACTGCAGGATTTTTAAGGCAGAAGTGAAAGAGAAGCTTTATATTTAACACTCTGAAGATCAGTTAGGGCCAGGCACTGCGGCAGTTTGCACACATTCACAGTCACCTACCTGCTCACATTGTTGGAATGGGGCATCGCTGGATCCGGCAGTTCTTTCCTTCAGATCCTGAGAGATCTCCTCCTTCCCGTTCTCAGAGAGCTGAGCTGAGTGCATGTGCAGCTCCATAGGGAAAGGTACCAGCTTCCCCTGCAGATTACCCACAGCATGGGGGTGGGAATTGGTGAGACATAGGTTCTAATTTTCCTTGCGGGTTTGAGTACATTCCTACAGGTTCTAGTCTGTCCTGGTTCTCATCCATTTCCAGCTTTCTTTCCCAACTGCTAGACTGGCTAACTTACAGCCACTAGCCTCAACATTAGATGCGGAGGCAACAATCTTCAGAGATAGCTCCATCAAGTCCCGCAATTGAATGAGGTCTGCTCCTGTAATAAATCCCTTAGTTTATATCATTCAGAGTGGTTCTCCTTCTCTGGTTAAAGCTGAACTGATATGGAAATTAGTACTAGAAGTGGTTCCAGAGGAATAGACCTTAGAAAGGAGGGGAGGGTCTCTGAAATGGTTCTGAATTATCTAAAATTGGTTAGATTCAAAGGCAATAACGACCTTGTGTCCATTGGTGAAGGGAGGGACACTGGTAGTCCACGGTGAACAGCGCAAAACAATTACTTAAATTATCACCTGTGCCCTCTTGTAATCAAGTGCCTATAGAAAGAAGGTAAATCTTTGGGTGACCACATATTTATTGCTGTGGAATATTTTATTGTGACTAAAGAGCATAATAGGTTTGACTGGTTTCCTCTATGTTTACTCTCTAGCAAACTTGATGCTTCTTGAGAAAGAAAATGATGGGCTCAGAGATTTAAATTCAAGATGCAGACTAGTCACCAGAAATCTTCTATGATTTCTGTAAAAGAAATCGTTGTCTTATGTGCTTCAGATTTCTGAAAACCAGATCCAGAGTCTAATTCAAGGAATGGCTGAATTACAATTTATGTGTAGGTGGTGAGGGGCAAATGGCATGACTGGTGACCAGGATGAAACTTTTTATGTGGCATGCACTTCCCCTCCAAGGGAAAAAAGAAGGTAATTCTTACTCATGTAGCCAGCGAGTCACCATTTGCAGGATTCCTATATAACTTTTAACCACCATGTTTGACAGTAAGAGTTTGAGACCATTTTATCTGCAACAAACCTTGAAAATAATCGCATCTATAAATTACTGAAAAGATAAATTCTGAGGTCAAGGGGAAAGGATATGCCATCAGTGGACCTTAGGCAGTGTGACAAACAGCTCAGCTTGCTATACCGAGGATATGACCAACACAGGGCAGCCTTGGACACAAAATGTAAAACATAAGTGACAAATTGAGTGAGTTTAATAAATGGGTTTTGATGATAAAGTTCAATCTAAGGCCCATATTGAAGGCATTTAATGGCTCTAAGTGGTACAAAAAAATGCAAGATATGGGGTAGTGTGCTTTATAATAGAGAAGGAATGGGAAGCGTTGGAGCCAGACTGACCTTGTTTTGGATCTTGGCTCCAACATTTGTTAGCTGTGTAATCTTTGACAAAGACTTACTTCCTCCACTATAAAAATGGAAATCAACCAACCTTGCGCTTTTTTTAATGAAGATTAAATGAGATAAAGTCTAAAATTGCACAAAATGGGTACTGTAAAATTTCCTTCCCAAAACTATATTGCTCGATTTTCTTTTTAGGTATTATTTTAGGCAACTAAAGAAGAATTTTAGGCTGATCAGCTAAATCAGTGCTTGTCAAACCTTTATGTGTATTTGATTTACCCGGGATCTTGTTAAAGTGTACATTGTGCTTCAGGAGCTCTGAGGTAGGGTCTCAGACTCCGTGATCCTAGCACACTTCCAGGCAATGTCCACACAGTTCTGCAGACAACTCCTGGTAACTGCTCTGGTGTCACAGTGACAGCATGATGGGGTAAGGACTTGATGCTGCAGGAATGGGCTGGCTTTTGGGACAGTCGAATCCAGGAGTACTCTGCTTGATCATGATGTAATATCCTGTGTTTTGGGTGAAAGGATGAGTACTTGATTGAATGGACCAGATATTCACCCAAAATGTAAATGGACATTTATGCGGAAACACACTCTTAACTCTCATTAAAAAATGGAAGCAAAGAGACTTAAGTTTATGACATTCTCTGTCACTAAAATCTGTTTTACCTGGCTTAAAATGTTTTCTTTGTTCTTGAGAAATAAAGAATCATGTACACGGGTGGGGATCTTTTGTTTGTCTTTTGTTTCACCCTTTGATAGAGTTAGCAATGCAATCAAGGCCTTTAGAAAGCATGAAGGCCCAGTTTTAGTTAAGACTCTTTTCAGTAATTTTGAATTGCAATCTTTTTACTTTATTTTTTTCAGGGCCTGAGTTGCAGAACATTGGTATTACCAACTAATTTCATGGTTTGTGATTGAACATAAGGCTTTAATTCAATTGTGGACATTTAAAAGATATTTTAAACAGCAAGCACAGTGCAAATTCTTAATATTCAACCAGAAATGAGGCATTGTTATTTATAATAGCAGCAAAGGGATTTGCAATCACCTAGTCATTAGGTTTTTTAAAAATCCATCACACTGGAGGAGAAGACTTAATCCATGCAATGTAGGAAGAAAAAGATTACTGTGAATTGAATTTTAGAGGGCAGAGACTATTAAGAGGAAACCGCCACCCTTGCTGTGAAATAATCATCTTAAAAATACTAAAGACACACGAACTTTATAAATATGAATGGATTGATGATTTCATGAATCTTTATGATTTTTATTTATCATCTTTTGAGCTTTCATCTTGTAGCTAAATTCTAGCTACAGTTTGTTCTGGAAGAAAAGAATTTAAAAGTAAAAGTGATATTCAGGAAGATGACTAAGAATCAATTTCCGAATGTATTCAGCAAAAGAAAAATATTAAACATTAAGGCTAGCTCTGGGTCTCTAGCTGTCTAACAAAGCTCGCGTATCACCTAAGCAGGGTGTAGGAATTGTAGTTATGTGGCTTTCCTACCAACTTGACATCAAACATCCAGGTGGAAGCAGAAACGCTCCATCACTCAGCTTTCTCTAAATAATAGATATGAGCCTTCTTGTAGGTAATAAACTTTGGAAGGCCCAAAAAATGTTCAGTTCTCTTGTGGAGGTCATAATGTCAGTTTAACTTTCGATTGCCTTAAAAAATCCCAGCTTTAATAAGGAAGTAATGTTAAAGCTTTTGGCCTTGAAACGAGGGCTTCAAATAGCCTGCCATCAGAAAAGTGTTTTGCTTTTTGTAATTAAAAAGTTAAGGCTAACAAAAATGGAGCTCTAATCCTTTTATTAATAAAGATTACAGGGTACATGATTCCAGCTTTGAATTCCTAATGCAGTTTTCATTTTGTGTACAGTATTGTATAAGAACCAAGTGACATTCTGTTCATTCAGTTCCTAGCCCCTCTGTCACGGGAAGGATAGTGGGAAGCAGAGCTGAATATATGGTTCCAGCCCTAGCGTGATCAGTAACAGGTTATGTAACCCTGGGTATGCCACTGTGTCTTCCTAGACCATAGCTTCCTTATATGTGAAACAATAATATTAATGATAATAAGAGCCATGTTGCAAGTAAGTAGAAAAGTAGTAAGAAGTAAGCAGTAAGTAATGAAACCAGGATGAGAATAGCTGTGTTAGACCCTGCATCTGCCTCCACCACTGTGCTATCCTGACTCAGATAGGTGGGCTAGCTGATATTTGCAACTAAAATTATGTGAGACCATATTTCCATTTTTTCTCCAGGCAAATAAATGTCTACCCAAACTACTAAGCAAGATGGCTTTTTTCATCTTATTTTTTAACATTTATAAGGGTAACATTTAAAAAAATGTATTAAGAAAGTCTTTTTGTATAGTTACAGTTAGGGTAAAAGTATTTCTTTCTGTTTGGTATGCTCTTTTGATACATTTCTAGCACTTCTCTTTCAATATGCCTATTTATACTGGTGATAACGTGTTACATATGTGAAAGTAGGCTATCCTATATCCAGTCTTTCCTAGGATAAGTATTCTGAATGTTTTTCTCTCATGTCTCCACAAATCCGTGTCTTTTCTCCTAGCTTTGTTGCTTCCTCTTCTCTTACCTGCAATTTCTCCTCATTTCTCTTAATTTGTTTAGTCAAAATGTAAACATTTATTTATTCAGTGCACATTTAAGTGTTGCTATGTGTCAGGCACTGTTTTAGGTGCTGGGAATATCAAAATAAACAATTCCTCCAGAAATATATAGGCTAGTAATCAAGACAGACAAGTGACTGATTGTTATAATATTAACCATGATGATTTTATGTGAGAGATGCTATTCAGATTTCAAAATGAAGTACTTCATTCACTGGAGAGCAAAGGAAAGTCCCCTAGAGGAGGGGATGCTTGAGATGAATCTCGAAGGAAGAGGGGGAAAGGCATTCAGAACAGCAGGGACATCATTCATGTACAAGCAAAAGGGGCAGGAGGGAGCACAGTATGGTCAGGAATAAACAGGTAGTTGGAAATGGCTGCCCCGAAGAGCTCGGATCAGGAAAGACAAGAAAAGAAGCTGGAGAAGTGGGCTGCATTCTGCTAATGAAAGGCCTGTGTATTCAACTAGAGAATTTAAACCTGACTCCCAACACTTTGGAGAACAAGTAAAAGATTTAAAGCAGGGGAGAGACACGATCAGATAGCCATTTTCCAATTATCTTCCTGAGAAAGAAAGTGCTAGGAAACATCAAAGATGGTGTGCAGATGAGATTTTCATTTTTTATGTTAAGAACTACGCCAAAGGCAATTCCTGACATTAGCAGGGAAATTTCATTTAGAGTACCCTCTGTGGATGGAAAGACATTTCTCAGAATTGATCACATTTTCCTCCCCAGTTTTGCTGAGATATAATCGACATAGAGCATTGTGTATGTTTAAGGGATACGATGTAATGATTTGATACATGTCTATATTGTGAAATAATTAACCACAGTAAGGTTAGTTAACCCATCATCCATCACCTCACATAGAGACCATCTTGTGTGTGTGTGTGTGGAGAACTTTTAAGATTTATTCTCTTAGCAACTTTCAAGTATACAATATGGTATTGGTAATTTATAGCTGCCATGCTGGACACTTGTTTCCCAGAACTTATTCATCTTATGACTGAAAGTTTGTACCCTTGACTGCCTTCACCCATTTCATCCACTCCCCCTTGCCCCTGGCAATCACCAGTCTATTTTCTGTTTCTATGAGTATGTTTTTTTTAGATTCCATATATGGTTTATTCATATTTTTAAAAATGGCAGGATTTCCTTCTTTTTTATGGCTGAATAATATTCTGCTGTATATATATACCACATTTTCTTTATCCATTCCTTTGTCGACAGACACTTAGGTTGTTTCCATGCCTTGGCTATTGTGAATAACGCTTCAGTGAACATATGGGTGCAGATAGGCCTTTGAGATGGTGATTTTATTTTCCTCAGATATATACAGTCATGTGTTGCTTAACGATGGGGATACATTCTGAGAAATGTGTCCTTAAGTGATTTTGTCATTGTGCAAACATCATAGAATGTACTCAAGGGGAACAAAATTTACCATCCCAAAATTTGTCACTTTAACATGAGGGTTATTTTAGGCTGATATTTTTAAGAAACAAAAGACTCAGAAAGTTTTTTTTGTTACCTCCCCTTTAACTGCCTAAAAGAGTTCAGATGAAAAACCTGTCTCAGGAAGCAAGCTGTCACCTCAGCATAATACGAACTAGATGGTAAACGGGGAGGAACCTAGAAAAGCCTGTTTGTTGGGCTCCCCTCTGTGTTCTTCTATTTCTGTGTGGCCAAACACTTGTTTTCCAAATGTTTGCTCCTTTTCACCTACCTGTGAATTGCCTTCCTTCCCTTTGAAGTTCCTGACTCTCCCTACCCCCAACATCTTCTTTTGTCTTTGTCTGAGGATGGTATTTAAGGTGGTGGCTTCAATCATTTTGGTGAGTTACTCCGTTTTCTTGGGTTTCTCTCATGTATATGTTATTAAACTTTTGTTTGTTCTTCTCCTGTTAACCTGTTTCATGTCAATTCAATTTTTAGACCACCGGAAGAGCCTAGAAGAGTAGAGGAAATTTTTTTCTTCCCTGCAGTACTTACACAAACCTAGATGGTATAGCCTCCTGCACATCTAGGCTCTGTGGTACTAATCTTATGGGACCTTCATTGTATATACAGTCTGTTGCTGACAGAAACATTGTTATGTAGTGCATAACTATACCCAGAAGTGGGATTGCTGGATGATATGGTAGGTCTCTTTTTAATTTTTTGAGGGACTTTCATATTGTTTTCCATAGTGGCTGCACCAATTTACAGTGCCCCCAACAGAGTGCAAGTGTTCCCCTTTCTTCACATCCTCACCAACATTTGTTATCTCATATCTTTTTGATAATACCTATTCTAACAGATTTGAGGTGATATTGTGGTTTTGATTTTTATTTTCTTGATGGTTAGTGATAATAAGTGCCTTTTCATGCCCCTGTTGGTTATTTGTATGTCTTCTTTGGAAAAATGTCTATTCAGTTCCTCTGTCTATTTTTTTTCTTTTTGGTGAGGAAGATTGGCCTTGAGTTAACATCTGTGCCAATATTCCTCTGTTTTGTATGTGGGACACCACCACAGTGTGGTTTGATGAGTGGTGTGTAGGCATACACTGTGGATCTGAACCTGTGAACCCCTGGCCACTGAAGCAGAGTGCACAAATGTAAACACCATGCCACCAGGCTGGCTCCCATTTCTTAATTGGATTATTTATTTTTTTGCCATTGAGTTGTATGAATTCCTTATACATTTTGGATATTAACCCCTTATCAGATACATGATTTGCAATAATTTTTTCCATTCCACAGGTTGCTTTTTCATTTTGTCGATTGTTTCTTTCACTGTAAAAAAGCTTTTGATGTAGTCCCACTTATTTATTTTTGCTTTTGTTGCTTGTGTTTTTGGTGTTATATCCCAAAAATCATTGCCAGGACCCATGTTAAGGAGATTTTCCCTATGTCTTCTAGGAGTTTAGAGTTTCATGTCTTACATTTAACTCTTTAATCCATTTCAAGTTAATTTTTGTGAGTGGTGTAAGATAAGGGTCCAGTTTTGTTCTTTTGCATGTGGGTAAGACTCAATCATTTTCTTCAGGTATCTGTGAGGGCCAGCAGTTATGATGGGGAGATGCTGGCTTATGGGAAGAAGGGAGTCACCTAGGAATGTGGAAAGCCAAGCCTGGAGGATAAACTTGACTGTGGGTCTGGCTATTTACAGGAGCCAAAATCACATTTGTATTGTAAGAAACCTGCCTTGATTCCGTTGAGTTCAATCTCCAGGAGAATTCCATCTGCATGTGGGGAGGTGAGCAGGAGTGTCTGAGCTGAGTTATCCTCATGGCTGCATTGGTAGCAGTTTCTGTGATTCTAAATGAGAGTCTGGCTACAGAGGTGCAGGACTTCTGCCATTGTCTAGGGGTTTGCAGAGCACTGTGCAGCCTCTTGGGGGAAGGGAGCCAAGGAGCACAGGTGTTTGGCTTGGGTGAGGGCTCAGCAACAGTACGAGAACTAGAGTTTATTCACAAAACCAACAAAGAACTTGGTCATGAGGATCAACCAACATTTTTGGTTAGAAGTGAGAGGGAAATCTCAGGAATCATGGCAGAAGCTAGAATTATTGGATACTGCCCTAGGCTTAGAGGACTAAATCTCAACCCTTGTCCCTGATGGAGTTTGATGCTGTCACATCTGGTTATACTTGTCCCAGGAGCAGAGCGTGTAAAGATTTTCAATACTTGCCCCCAACTGGGGCTACACTGGCTGGATTTATTAGTAGAAAAGTCACTGTGTGTATCACTCAGGTTCTGGTAGGATGACTTGACCCAATTAACTCTGATTCAAAGATTTAATTGAAGACTCTTTAATAAGGGATTATTTACAGAAGAGTGGGTAAGGTTAAGGGAACCAGTGTAGAATGGTGAAGCACCCAAGTGTTAGCAAGAGCAGAGAGCTCTTACTTCCTCCAGGCCTACGGACAAAGGGAGGTAGTGTTGTTGGCCCTAGATGAGAGCAGCAGCCAAGGGAGAGGCCACTCACAGGATGTCCAATCACAGGCAGGGAAGTTCAGCCTCAAACCCTGGTCCAGTCTTCTGCCCGGGCCGTCAATTGGCCGACCCAAGAGGAGGTTAGCAGATCAGGTTAGAGCAGTGGTTGATAGAAGTCAGCCTCCCAGGGCCAAGCAGGGCAAGGAGGGTAGTAAATTGATCTAGAGAGGAAATCAGAGACTAACCAACACAGATAATTGAATATTACACATGACCAATTTGCTCTTCAACTTGCTCCAATGTGACTCCATCTTCCCCAAGCCAGTGAGTCAGCTCTTATCAAGGCCACCAATGCATTTGTGTTGCTGTATCCAAAAAACACATTTCTACCTTTTTCTTGACCTTGCAGGAGCATTCTGCACAGCTGCCATCCTTCTGGAGATAGTAATTTGCATAGTTCCTCTTTTTCTAGCCAACATCTGAATGGTCAAAGGCCTCAGACAGAAGTGGATCCAGGTTTGTGGAGCCCGAAGCTTGTACAACGTAGGGTACATTCTTTAAGTAAAAAGTACATATTTAAGTATGAAAGTAAATATTTATTCAAAAAGAGAAAAGAAGTTACAGGAAATTTTGAAAATGTTTACAAAAATACCACAAACATCATTAAAACCAAAAAAGCTAATATATTTTTTATTAACACTATGACATGACTCCATGGTACTTTTTTCTCCTACAGTTGTGGCTGCATATCTTTGGTCACCTCTTTATATGACAATGATTTTGTAATGTTTTATATAAGAGAGTAGAACAATAATTCAGTATTTCTTCTGGTTCAACAGAAATTGTTTTACATTACATTTAGCATGATGACTTTTCTTTCAGCTTTCTAATTTACTGTTGGTAAATAATATAAAATTTTAGGATGGCCAGCTTGTTTCTTTCATATTTAAGCTGTAAGATTTTAAACATTTTAAGTTTTCTTGTGCAGTGATTAATTGGAATTACTCTGAAATAACAGTACTTATTAGCCATTTTCATCGATGTCTTCATTGTGGTGGGGTAGTGTGGGATTTATGTTATCTTGTGCATCCTCAGTATTTTGCCCCAAATCAGTAAGAGCTTTAATTCCTTTCCAACGTGCTCCTAAGATACACTCCTCATCGTTAACGGGATTGTCAAGCAATACAGAGCCTATTCTTTCCTTCTATTCTAAATTTATCTTTTCCTCTTAATTAATAACTGCTTTTGGTATGATATGAAATTGTTTTTGTTACCATTTGCTTTTTGATGTCAAAATAATTTCTATTGATTTCTTCTTGCATCTTTGTTGTTTTTGTTTCATATTCCATTAATATTTTTGCCTGGAGTTTCCTCTCAATCCTTCAGTGAATAAATTTAAAGAGGGCATAAGAAGGAAATCTTCATATAAGTCCAATTGACTCTGTAGTTTCCCACTTGTTTTACTAAAATGTTACAAATGTTTTTCAAAATTGCTGTTAAAATGTTGTTCTGGAACATTATTAACTTAAAAAATTTTTATTTTATTTATTTATTTTTTAATTGAAGTATGGCTGACATACAATATTGTATTAGTTTCAGATGTACAATATAGTGATTTGACATTTATTTATATTACAAAATACCCTAAGACTGGTAATCATTTGTCATCATATAAAGTTATTACAATATTACTGACTATGTTCCCTATGCTGGACATTATACCTACACGATGTTTACTTTATGGCTGGAGGTTTGTACCTCTTACCCTTCACCCATTTTGCCCTCCCCGACAACCCACTCCTCTCTGGCAACCACCAGTTTGTTCTCTGTATCTGTGAGTCTGTTTCCGTTTTGTTTTATTTGTTCATTTAGTTTTTTTTTTTAGATTCCACATATAATTGAACTCATAAGGTATTCTTCTTTGTCTATCTGACTTATTTCACTCAGCATAGTACCTTCTGGAACATTATTAAATTTTTGAGTAAACTTTTTTTGCATGTTGTTTATGTTAAAGTTCCTCTTCCAAATCTTCAAAAATATGTTTTAGGGTCCTCAAAATGTCATCATAGCCATTTTGTAAGACTTGAACAAGTTTATAATGCGGATATCATCTTGTTACACTTAAATTCTTAAAATACAATCAAGGTGATGTGTTCATAACTCTTGTGACCTACTGAAGTAGTCAACAGTTTTAGGTGTTGTAGTGGCAGCTTTTTCTCCAGTGCAATTAAGGGAATAAGCTGTGAAAGGCACATATTCTAAATACTTACCAAAATTTTTAAAGTGCTTGCAGCCCTTTGTCCTTACTTTTCAGATAGTTGCGCTCTCATGTGACTATCCATGATCTGTATTCAATGGCAGGTTACAATTGCCCAGAACTTGTTTCACTTTGTTAAACATAGAAGCATTTTATGTTTCAGATGTCTTCAGATGGTAGAAAAGTTAAAAGTTGCCAGAGAGTTTTTCCTTATACAGTCACTTATGCATCGCTTAATGAAGGGGATAGATCTGAGAAATGTGTCGGTAGGCATTTTCATTCATTGTGCGAACATCCTAGTGCACTTACACAAACCTAGATGTTATAGTCTACGACACACCTAGGCTACATGGTACTAATTTTATGGGGCCACTGTCATATATGCGGTTGGTCATTGACTGAAACGTCGTTATGTGATGCATGACTGTAAAAGTAGGGCACAAAAATGGCCAACTGACCTGTACTTGTCACATCCAATGTAGAATCTATAAATAAGATGATTATTGGAGTGTTTCTACAATCCATTCCTATGCTGAGATGGCTAACAGTAACAACTTTTTAAAGAAGAGACTGTAAATCAAAGAAATATGGCTTACTGAACCTACTAAATATATTCATACTCCACCTCCTGTTAGCCAAGTTCCAAAAATGCCCCCAGCCACCCTAAAGCCATCTGACTGTAAAAAACTTGCTAGAGCTGACCCTGGTTCTTGGAAGGGGCCAGAGCAAGCGAATCTTTTAGCCTTGGGATTCAGTTCTTGGTCAGATTTTCTTTTTATCCATTTTCTCTTCCTGCTTTATAAACTTATCCAGTCCTAAGACTTTAAATCCATTTTACATTCCAACAAATTTCAAAATGGTAGTTGTAGGTATAGTCAACGACCAACTTGACAATTTTGTTTGGATCTCTAATATTCTTCTCTTACTTCATATTTCCAAAATGGAAACTTTGACCACTATCTCCTCAACTCATTCCTACACCCCCACCATCTCATGCGCAAAGTAGTTCTCAGTGTGTGGTACCACCATCCACTTAGCGGCTAAAGCCTCATAAGGAGGAATTCCCCTTGATTCCTTCCCTTCCTTCTCTTTCCCTTTCCTACAGTGAGTCCTGTTGGTCTCATCTTCAACATATATCAAATTCTTGTTTTGCTCTCCATCTCCAGGCCAGTAACTTGGACCAAGCTGCCATCCTATCTTACTTGATCTTCCACTCCTGACCTTCTCTAATCTTTTGTTCACTCACTAGATGTTAATTGCATTATGTTCCCTCCCTCCTTAAGATCCTTCACTTGGATTCCTTTTCTTTTAGATAATGAAGCCCTGACTATTTCCTGTGGTTTACAAGGTTCTGCTCATCTTTCCAACCTCACCTCATTTAACTCTCCAACTTATTCACTAAGCAACAGCCCATTGGATTCTTCATGTTCTGTAAACACATCAGGTTCTTTTCTGCTTTAGGATCTTATTTTTCAACTTTGGGCTGGGTGATTTTTGCCACTTCTCTTCATTCTTATATTTCAAGTTTCAAGGCAAAGGTCACCTCTGTAGGAGGCCTTCTCTTAGTCCTCTATCTAAAGTGGCTTCCCTCAGGTACTCCATTTCATCACTCTGCCTATTTCCGTCATAACACTCAAACTGTAATTATCTGATTAATTATTTATTTCTTATTTGTTGCCTGTTTACCCCACAAGAATGTAAGTACTCTGAAATCAGAGTCTTGGACTAAATAGTTCACCACTGAATCCTCAGAGCCTAGTTCAAGGCTCTCTAATCCTGTTTCAGTCCATCTTTCCAGTCTTCTTGTCCGTGATAACCCATTGCAGCTGCACTCAGCCGCAGTAGACACACCTAAAGATTCCTTACTAATTGAATTAACTTGTGCTTTACTCTATGACAGAACTATCTTCTTTTCAAATTTGTGTCGCTTAAAAATCGTATTATTTATTTATTTTTTTGAGGAAGATTAGCCCTGAGCTAACATCTGCCGCCAGTGCTCCTCTTTTTGCTGAGGAAGTCTGGCCCTGAGTTAACATCCTTGCCCATCTTCTTCTACTTTATATATGGGATACCTGCCTCAGCATGGCTTGATGAGCAGTGTGTAGGTCTGTACCCGGGATCTGAACCAGCGGGCCCCGGGCCACCAAATGTGCGATCCTAACCACTGCGCCACCAGGCTGGCCCCTAAAATATTATTATAAAGTGCTAAGTCAAATACCATCCTCCCCCAAAGCCATCCCTCATTGATTTTCATCTGTTATTTGCTATTTTACTGTTAAAGTTCTTATTACACTCTTTCTTGTATCCTGTTTTTTTTAACCCATTGTTGTTTTTTTTATAAGATTCTATTTTTCATTTTTTTTTATTTTTTTTCCTTTTTCTCCCCAAAGCCCCCCAGCACATAGTTGTATATTCTTTGTTGTGGGTCCTTCTAGTTGTGGCATGTGGGACACTGCCTCAGCGTGGTTTGATGAGTGGTGCCATGTCCGCGCCCAGGATTCGAACCAACGAAACACTGGGCCACCTGCAGCAGAGCGCGCGAACTTAACCACTCAGCCACGGGGCCAGCCCCTAACCCATTGTTTTTAAAAATAAGTTCTTAAGGCATTCTAACAAAGAATTCAGATGTATATTAAGTAAACATATTTCCTCTTTTCTTCCCTTCCTCAATCCTATCTATTCACTAGGGAAACCCAGTGGCAAGTGTTACTTCCAGAACTTTCTTCAGGCGTTGATAAATATATATCTTTCTTAAAAAAATTAAATGGGTGATAATAGATGTATGACTCTACAACTTTTTTTCACTTGGAAGTATTTATTGGACATCTTTCTCGTCAGTATATAGGGATTTGCCTCCTCCTTTCCAACTGCTTCATTGTGGATGTTGCAGAGACTGCTAATTATCCTCTGTTAGCTTTAGTTTTTCTTTTATAGTGATATACGCCATGAGCCTTAGCTGGGCACATACATGTCAAGAAAAAAGCCTCCATTTCCAGGCTCCTTGTGGCTAGGTGTGGCTGTGCGAGCTAGGTCTAGCCAATAGGATATGAGGGAAGGTGATCTGTGTAACTTGTGAGAATAGTCCTTAAGGGGAAAAGTGCATGTTTCTTCTTCCCTTTCTTTCTTCCTCTTGGCATGAATATAGATGTGATGACTGGAGCTGGAGCAGCCATCCAGCTCTGTGATAACTTTGGGAATGGAGGCCCAGAACAACAGTGCAACAACGTAAAAGGAGTCTGGGTCCCTGATTCTGCAGAACACTGCTCCAGCCCTGGATTGTCTAATTCCATATTTTTATGGGGACAAATGAGAAACTTTAATCTTGCTAAACCATTATAATTTTGGATTTTTTTCCCACTTCAGTTGAACTTAATCCTTCCTAAATGATCATATTTTAAATAATCGCATTTTGTTTGCTATTTACATCTTTTTTGCATGCCTAGACCCTAGGTTCCTTGAAGGCTTACCTACAGTCTTACTCATCTGTATCTTCCCACAAGAATCTAGCACAGTGTCTGGCACATAGTCAAAGCTCAACTGGTATCTGGTAACTTGAATTAAATTTGTTTATTGCTGACCATAGATTTTGCTACTTCTTTAAATTGTATGAACAGGAAGAAAAAAAAAATTTAAGAGAATAAAACTCCTGAGCTGCAATAACTAAGTGGACTTCCTCCATCTTGAATTAATCCCAGAATATGGCCACAAGCAAGTTGTTGCTTATGATTATAAATGTCTTTTAACTTTGCAACAATGCTGATATTGGTAATTAAAATATTTATCTTAGTGAAGTCAAAAGAATTTTGCTTGGTTTTCAAATCTCTGTGTTATGTAAACACACCTTATTCAAATAAATCTGTTTCTTATAAATGTTTATGCCTTGACTGCCTCTTCTATAAAATGATAGTGCAATAGTTTTTGTGTGGAAGTGAAGGGTTGGACCAAATTAGTGGTTCTTATTCTTTTGCAGGTCAAAGGTAGGAAAACCATATAATTTATCAACCAAACTAAACTTTTGAGAGTGAAATGGCGCACTGTTAATAATTGTACCAGGACATGGGCATAAATCTGTCTGTCCCATGCAAACTGTGACATATGTTCTGCTTGTCATAGGTCTCTACAAGAATGTGAAAAAAGCCCTAGATTTTCTCTCTAAAGAAACACACAAACACGTACCCTAAATTTCACATGCAGTCTGAGCAGTCCATGAATCCACTTCAGTTTATCTATGGAAATTTAGGATCTACTCTCCTAGACTAAGAAAGAACTTCTGGGCAAAATTACCCCAAGTTTCTTCTTCATTAAAATTAGATAATTCCATCAGTCTGGTATGCTGATAATTATGAGTCATTGGCATAGCTGATTCTGGACAATTCGCACTCTAAGTGCTCAACCCTGGGCTACAAATTAGCAGCTGGTGTCTCTCTACACTTTACACTTAAGGTACAGCCTCCTTACATGGCCACCCATGTAAAAGGGAGAAATCTGAGCAGCCACTGCAGTAGCCTTACTTCTAGTCACACAGCAGCTAAAAGCAGAGGCCAGCTGCTCCTAGCAACTCTTTGCCTACCTGAGGGATGGAGCTGGTTAAGGTTTCCATGGAGTCCCCTCACCAGGTGCTCCCCAACTCCACCGTTCCTGATTGTCCTCTACCCCAGACCATAGTCCTCCTGGAATCCCCAGTCCAGAGTAGCTCACAGACACATTAGCTGTGAATGGCTGTCTGTGCAGCTGGAATATGGCGCTCAGTCACAATACTGGTTGAAATGAAAATGCAAAAGTCTATTTTTCAGTTGCATATAAAATCATGGGCTTGATTTTTCATTTGAGTAGAATAGGTAAGAAATACTGACAATTTGAGAGGTATTTAGAAAATGGAAATCAGGATGACAAAGGAAGGAGTAACTTTAAATTCATAAAGGGGAAAAAATAGGAAGGAAAATATACCTGAATGAAATCCAATAATGTGCAATAGAGATGGTTGTCATTTGAAAAGGCTTGAGCCCACTTTTCTATTACCAAGGCAACCATCACATTATGCAAAATGACCAGGAAAAAGCAACAATAATCGGAACACCCAAACTCCAAATGAGAAGCACGATTTGTGTACAGATGTGAATTTAATAAAGAAGATGAAAAGCTGCTTTGTTCAAACTAACTTTTGCTGGTAAGCAAAAGAAAATGTATTTCGAAAAATTAACATTCTCTTTTACATTTTCAGAAATATCGGAGAAAATATACACAAGCCATTCCAACTATATATTAAATCCTGCTGAATTTGTATGGGGTTTTGTTGGTCCTTTCTTTCAAAGATGTGGGTGTTTCATGCACAGCGATGTTTAATATTTATTTAAAACTCTCAGTGTGATGAGTATCTTATTAAGATACTTCTTTCCTCCAGAAGTTTGAATTTTAGTTTAAACAAGTGGACAGATTGAATGACTTTTATTTATTTTTTCTTTTTTGTATTTGTAGGAGTCACTTCATCAAAGAAATTGGTACTAAGCATTTAAGATAAATTTTGTGTGAGAATGTTGGGTGATTTCACAGAGAATATGGTAAAAGGCTAATGAGATGTTAAAGGTAATGGTTGTCACCTGGTTTTTACTGAAAGCTAAATAGGAGCCAAGTATGCATATTTATGTAAAATTTATATCAGGCTATGTAGAAAGCATAGATGTTTTCCCCAGCTGTTTTCTAAGGCCCTTAGTTTTTCTTTCTCTTTTCTTTCTATCCATCCCAACCTTGATCATCAGTTCCAGTGCATGCACACACACAACACACATATACACACATATGATAGTATAGGAAGAGGTGATAGAGGGTAAAATATTAACTTGAAAGATTTCAGTGCCCTTGGGCCAATTTGGAGGACAATCCTATAGTTTTGTATTATTAGATCAGTAACAGAGGCTGCCCAATGTTTTTAATCCTTTCACTGGTAGCCTTACTGATGTGTTAGTCCAAACATGTCGACCTGGTCCATTTGAACTGCTATAACAGAAATGCAATAGACTAGGTGACTTATAAACAACAGACATTTATTTCTCACAATTCTGGAGGCTGGAAGTCCAAGATCAGGGTGCTGCAGGTGGAGTTCTGATGAGAACCCTCTTTCAGGTTGCAGACTGTTGACTTCTTGCTGTGTCCTCACACTGCAGAAAGCAGAGAGAGGAAGTAAGTCCTCTCATGACTCTTTCAAGAGGCACTGATCCCATTTTTGAGGGCTCCACCCTCATGACCTTGTCTAATCCAATTACCTCCCAAAACCCCACCTCTTGATACTATCCCATTAGGGGTTAAGGTTTCAACATCTGGATTTGGGGGGAGGGGACACAAACCTTCAGTCCATAATACACGCTTTGTAGAGCATCCTTACTTTCAAGTCAGAGAGTTCTTAGCATCTGATTGCATAGAGGAAAACACAGTGGAAAGGCAATCGCAGTTCTGATGACCAGAAGCCCATAATCCCAAATGAGGGGAATATTGCATTAGGGATATCTGAGAACCCAGGCAAGACATGGAAGGCTAAGATCCTCCCCTGAGGATAGCTGTTGTTCCTATGGTTGGACTTGTAAAATCCAGCTGTGATAACAGAAGCCTGTTGTTAACCATTGTCAGTGCCACCCTACACCTGCTTCCTCTAGTTTGTATCTGTGCCGCGTGAGGATTCCCTTGGCTCCTGACCCAGTTTCTCTCCTTGACTTTGAGAACCTGCCTGTCCTGGCAGTCAGCTTGTCATGAGGACCATTGCTGTAAAAAGCACCCCTTCAACTCCCTCGACCCCTCTTGTTCCATAAAATTGTCAGCATGGAAAACCCTCTGCCCCTGACCTTGAACAATCCTTTCTCTTTTGAAATGTCCCCAAACTGAATGCTATCCTCCTTGCAGCCAACCAAGGATGGTCATATGTACCCGAAGGCCAATTAGATTTTTTTCTCCCCACTTCCGAAAATCCCACCTAATAGAACCCTTGCCAATCAGACATGTTCTCAGTATTTGCTTTTTTTACTCAATAGAAGTTACTCTCCTTCTAAACCCTTGAACCTCTGCTGAAGCAAAAAATGAGGGCAGAGCTGGGCTCCCTTGCCACAAGTTAATGAATAAACAATCTTTGTGAATTCTGTCTTGGACTTTATTGTGCCTTTGACAACTTCAATTCTGCTCCTGTCTTTATGTCTGTTTTCATTTTAGGCCAGTGGAACAGCCTTCCTGTGCCGTACCTTGGGCGGATGTGCTGTCACTGTTCTTTTCTCCTGGGACTGTATGCATATCAGAGTCACTCTGGCCTGGGGTCACAACAGTGAGTGCAGCCAAAAGGAATCAGGGCCCTCGTTAGCTGGCCAGTCTCAGTCTAAGTTGGGGTAGGCAGGCTGTTTCTCCAATTCCTTTGCTGCTGTTTCATGATGGTTCATTCCTATGCCATAAAGGGGGCATCTTTTCCATCTGTCTATCTTCCAGGCCTGATTTTCTGATCTGCTGATCCTGCGAGCTATGTAGTGTGTTTTGATTAAATCTCCTTTCTGCCTACATTAGCCTGAGTTGGGTTGTTTTGCTCGCCAAAAACCTCCAGATAGATGGTCTCTTTGAAATGAGAAGGAACCCAGTGTTCACTCCTCTTGGCCTATCAGGCATGCTGCTTCCTGAAAATGCTGACCTCATTCCTTATGGGGATAGATAAGCATTTATTCCCATGATGGGATTTCAAGGAGGGTGAAAACAGAGCACTGTGAAGGGTAGAGCAGGGCACAGAAGGGCATCCAAGGGCTTCAGAGACTTCTCTTAAGACCTGTCCTGCTTCCAATAAATGCAATCAGAAGGAGAGGAATGATGCGGAGTCTGAAAGCTCAGAATTGCATTAAGTGACTTTTCCATATATGAGTTATTTGTCTATCGGAAATAAATCTATCTGAATGTTGTATTGATCTTCTTACCAGGCTGGCAAAAATCCCAGGGAGAGAATTTACCATTGAGGATGGCTGTGGGTCATTGCATATAATGATATCCATTTTTAGAGGCTCCTTTGGAATTTTGAAAATGCTCCGAACTAGCAGTTTCTGGATCGCTATAGCAGTAAGATATTCCGCTTTGGCTTTGGGAATCAGAACAGTGGTTAATTAATACTTTTCCTCCAGGCTGAGAACAAGAATGTTATAACACCTGAGGCCGTATTCAATTCCGGATTAGCATATATGACACCCAGAGGAAACTGAAATTGCTCTAAAAATGTGTAATGCCAGATTCAAACCAAATCCTGTTTATGACGGCTTTGCTTCTACGAAATATTCAGAATGTGGAAAGAAAAGACAACCAAAGATAAAAGACAGCAATTTTGTTATTCTGCATTTGTTATCAGGGTGTCTTAATTACTTTCTTTGAAGTATGTGTTTTGATACCAATTGATTAAATACACAATCTTTTTTATTCAGTTTGTTTTTGGAGAAGATCTTTATTTAAGGTAAGATGAAGTTGGAGGAAATTAAGTTGGAAAGTTTAATGTTAGTGAAATTATATAGTCTGGTCTCCAGAGATTCATTTTTAAGGGAGAATTAACAAGATGAGGAACTTCTATTTGATTTCTAGCTTGTTGGGATTTTATTAAGAGACTGTTAGAAGACATGTTCCCTAAATGATGCCTTTACTCTGTGTATAAAATAGCCGAGTTGTGTTTTTGTCTTTTCGATCAAATCTTCTTGTTAAAACCACTGAAGTGAGAGAGCTGGAAAACAGGAAGAGCCAGGCATTCCTGGGAAATGATGGTGGTATCTTTCAGCACCGTTTTGTCCAATAAAGATTTTTGAGTACTTTATAAGTACAATGCTAGGCATTAAACAGCAGAGGAATTAAGCATAACATGTTGTCAACTTTACCTGAAATTAGATAACAAAGATTTAAATTTAATGTATTTTTGGAGGACAGGGGCTATACAGTATTTAATCTATGTATTTCAGGCATCTCACTAGCATGCTATCTGACTGTAGTTGGCACTCAGCTGATATTTGAATAAATGAATGATATAATGATCCTTGAGGACTTGTAGCATCTGTCAGGTTTTTCACCTTGTTTTGCAGGCAATTTTTTCTTTCTTTTTTGTTTCAGTAATTTGTTCAGCCAAAGTGGTTTGAGGGATCAACATAAGCAGTGATACCAGGCCTCTTTTTTTTTTTTCTATAAAAAAGACCTCATTTTACTGTCTGCTCTGCCTGAGCTTTCTTAGTTAATTAAAATAAACAAATCTAAACAAGTGTCCTTAGTACCATGCCCCATTATTAATTAATAAAATCATTGTAAGAAGAAGACTCCCACTCTTTTCAAGAGGTTGTAATCAAAGAAATATGCTCTGGGTTCACAGAAAGAGACCGAGTGCTCATCAAGGCTTTGGGGTCAACTGGCATCTCCTCTTCCTGGTTAATTAGTCTAACTTGGTTCACAGCAACTTTCTTTTCTCATTTTATTGTATTCCTTTTTCCTGGTATTTTGTTCCAAAAGGTCTTCAAATCCAAATGCATCAGCTCCCTGATTAGGTGACACCCAAGCAACCAGGGCCCCCCCACCCCAACCCAGCCCCCTGCCATAGCCATAGCTGTCATCCTTTCAACATCTCAGGTGGAAACTCACCAGTGAGGGACAAGATTGTTCAAAGACAATTGACAACATTGACAAAGATATCCCCTTCCAAGCAGCCACCACGATGTGAGATCCCAGATTGATACCTGGTGTCCACATTCTGCTGTTATCTCTATTCTCAGTCTTATTTCCTAGTGTTTCCTGAAACGCACCCTATGTTCCACCACGCTGGATTTCTTGTTATAATAGAACTGCACTGTCCAATGCTATAGCCAATAGCCCCTCGTGGTGAGAGAATGAATATGCAGACAATGGATAGACCACATATAAAAGTAGAACTCTGACCCACAATGTGCAGCAAACAGCCCAGAAAATCAACCCATAATCTACAGTAACCAGCCCAGGAAGTCAGCCTGCTGTCTAAGGGTGAAACTTATAGGAAGTTAGACCACACTCTCTCTAGCAACACTCCAGGAAACCAAATAATAACCCCTGTAACAACTGTATCCACACAGCCAGGACTTGACTCATAATTGTCAACTTTAATTTTTGTCCCCACTTCCAACTTAGGACCAATCAGAGAAAGTCAAATATGCACCCTTACCAATCACATAGGATGTCCAGCTTCCAGTTAGACCACCCACAGCTTCCCTGTGCCAAGAACCTCCAGACAGGGCACACCTGGAGCCTTCTGTTTTCCATTACAAAGCTTTCTCACTCTTCTGCCTGCCTTTGTGTCTCTGCCAAAACTCAATTGACAGTGACTGACTCCCTTGCTAGAGGAAGCTCTAAGCCAATAGCCTTAGCCTCTTTTCATTTGGTTGGTCTTCATTTATTTCCACAATGAGTATTTAAATTTAAATTAATTAAAATTACATAAAATTAAAAGTTTAGTTCTTCAGTTGCACTAGCCAAATTTCAAGTACTCAGTAGCCTCTTGTGGCTAGTGGTTACCGTACCGGACAGTGTAGATATGGAAAATTTTTATTATCTCAGAAATTTTTATTGGACAACTCTATTCCTACCTAGGGTTTTCCTACTGTATGCTACTCCTTCTGCTTGAATTGCCTTTCTCCCACATTTCACCTGCCAAACTCCTACCCAGCCTTCATGGGCTTGCTTCCACTTCCTTCAGAAAGGCTTCATTGATTCCTCTATCTAGACATCATCTCTCATGTCTTAGATTATACCTTTCTCACAGCACTCATCATAGTCTCTTTTAGTTCCATGGTCTCTTCCATCCATACTGTAGGCTCCTTGACCTTAGTAATTATTTTAACCTCCCAGGATCTTGTGCTTCCTACAGAGCAGGCCCTTAATAACTTTTTTTTTTTTTTAACTTAAATGTGGTTTGGGGAAAATAAGGATCAGATTTAATTATTCACTTTAAGAAGCCATGGAATGACAGATGGAATTGGATTTTCTGTTTTTCATTTGGGACATAGAATGTACAAATAGTGTTGCACATGGCTTTGTTCTTCCCTTCCTGGTTCTGCATCTGTTATCCTCTAGACAGCTTCATTTAACACTAGGAAGATGTTTATAAAGTTAGCTGGGGATCATCTCAGAGCCTCCCATTGCTATTTTTCAAAAGTTGTGTGAGCCTTCAGAAATCTTTTCATAGAACAGCAACTGTGAGGAAACTATAGGTCTTAGATTCCCAAAATACTTTTAGAATAGCTAACTTTTAACAATGTCTTCAACACACCAGGCAGTTTTGTGCCTCTGTGCCTTGCTCATATTTTCTCTTGCCTGAAACATGACCCCAAGCTTATCCACCCTCATACCACCTCTGTTCCTTTTGAACTTCCTTCAAATGTCAAATTAAATATCACATTGTCTATGAAGTCTTGCTCCATCTCCCAAATGGAGTCACTCTTTTCTCTGGCTGTTTGTCAATGTCTGCTTGGACATCTCTTTATTCTCACAATGTGGTGGATGAAGGCAAACGCTATCTCAAAAGCATTGTTACTAAGCAAAATACACCCTGCCGGGGGAAAGAAATTAACCCACTTACATTCCCTTTTGGGGGTTGTTGTTATATTTGGATACTTTAGGGTAAAAGCCACTACAACTCAGGGAGAAAACTCTTACTGTTTCTTTCCTTTCACCACCAGCCTAAATCCAAGGATCTTGAGCTCATCAGTTTTTAGAGTGGAGTTAGCAGCCCTTTCTTCACTTTGTACACTGGCAGAAATTGTGTCTGGGAGAAAACTTTTGCTATCCACTGGGTGCCCGAGGTTGTGAAACTTGCAAGAAACAGAAACTAAGTAGAGTACTCGCACTTTGTTTGTCAGGGGGTATGGGATATCCTGGGATAGGGAGTGAGGCTGTGAGGCTGGGTCACTAGCTAGGGATGAGACTTCAACGGCAAGGGGAGGAGGAAGAAATGGAGTCAGAACAGAAGATGAACCATCCATGTGGGGCAGCTTCAAAAGGAATAAGCACAGGGCCCTCTTCCTTTTGAGAGTTCGAGTGATGTAGCCAGTGACATAGTAACTGATTCCATTCATCACCATCACCCCTGACTCTGTCAGATTTTGGAGAATTTTCCTGAACCCTTCAACAAAGAACTACCTAAACCTTTACAATTGTTTAGTCCTATTTGGGCAAGAAAGCTTTTGGAATGGGTAGAGAGGCCCTGCTCTGAAGTTCATCAAATATTGGTCCACACCCTCACTGTGGGCTATTGGGTACCAGGCCGCAAACACCCACATGGAGAAATAGGAAGAACATTCCCTCTTATGCTACCATCCTCAGAGGGTGTGGACAAGAGGAGAGGATCTTCCCCTGCGAATAATTATTACAGAGTTATGAAAATTATTCATTTATTTATTCAACAATATTTGGAATGGATTTTGGAAGAATTGCCATCTTGGGCTAAACTGGATAACCAGAATGCAAACACTGCATTTTATCTCTTTTTGTATTCTGAATACAACCACAGTGCCTGATACACAGTGGTGCTTGACCAAAGTTACAGAATGAACCTGTTGGTTAATGAGCTCAATTATTGGGCTAGAAGTAAATGCATTAGTGATTCTATTGGGGGATAACAGGAGGATTTCTTTTTCAAGCTCATGGGCTGGAGGAAGAGATACAGACTTAACTTGAAAAGCTATAGCTAGAATCCTCTTGTGAAGACAAATTATAGAAGTATAAGATCCCAGAGCTGAGAGAACATCAGAACCCACTTATTCCTATACTTTTATTTTGAGGATGAAGATATTGAGATTTAAGTAGTGTCCACATAGCTTTTAAAATGTGAAAATATTCTTTTAGAGTCTTGCCAACTGCCAGGTTAATTTGAAAGTTTGGGCTTTGTAGTTCAAGTTCTCATTTAATTTCTCAAAGTTCACGAACCCTTCCCACTTGGATACAAGTCTGGGTGTGGTGCTCACTATTTCTCATCCTTTCATCCTGCCTCTTTCAGCCCTCTTACTGAGAACTCAGCTCACTCCCACCTTTGCCTCCTCCTCTCCTGCTGACTCTGGAAGAAACATATCTTCAGTCCGAGGACCCCCTCTAATTTTTCCGTCTCCCCTTTACCATCTCCTAGCTCTGAAATACACCTGACACACTGAGGACTTTAGGGAAGAGACTGTCACTTAATTATGAAAACACGTAGTTGCTTTTTTCCCCCCATATCTGAACATTTTCTTGCATAATGGGAACAATTAGATGAAGAAGTTTTTGAAAACCATTGTAGTATATTTAAAAATCTGTTTATTTTACCAGATTAATCCAGAGTTGCCATGGGTTGTTCAAAGAAACAGTGTGAGAAGCTGTTTTGCATTAGTTTCTGAGGTGTGATATGTAGGAGTTGAGACATTGATGTGATCAGATGTCGCTACACTTTCTTTTATGCCTCTTCTAGGGTCCAGGATGGAACTATGACTTTTCCTATTATCTTTGCGGTCCTGTGGTTCCTCCTCCCAGCCAGGTCATGCTGTCAACTTGGTGCTCCTTTTCAGGAAACCATTCCCACCAGACCCCCTGGAGAAGAGAAGGGGGGGGCCAGTTGTCTTGTGTTCTGGCTCAAAAGAATGAGCAGGATGAATTAATTAGCTCTCCTTTCTGCTTTAGCTTGCAGAAAATCCAACCAATAGTGACTTAAACAAATGTCAGGTTTGCTTTTTCTCTTGTAACAGGAATCTTGGAGCTGAGCAGGGTTGGTTCAGTGGCTTGCTGATGTTGAAGGTCTGGGAGGAAAACTTGTCCTCTACCAACTTAGGTCTGAGTGGTAGTGGTCAGGGCCAGCAAATTAATTGACAAGACAGATTAACAGGAGAGGACTTTATTCCACACGCCTGCTGCAGCATCCTATAAGGAGTAGCTCTCTAAACAGCTACGGGCAAAGGTTTGTATATCAGCATAATAAGCGGGTTGGTTAGGGCCTCAGCAGGAGAGTGCGGGAGGTTGCGATAAGGCTTGTTTACACCATTGCTGATCTAGGTGCTGGTGTTAATGGTCAGCCTCCTTCCTGGCTGGAAGCTCCCTCGGAGGAAGATTTATGGCAGCAGAATTCTCACATTCTCTAGGTGTTAAGGATCAGTCTTCTCCCTTATTGGAGGCTGAATTCCCAGAAAGCTCTGAGACAAGGGAAGTTTAGAGGAGGTTTCTTGCTCAGCTGCTGTTTGTTCAGTGTTTTCATTCTGAAGTAGTCTTTATGCGATTCTAATGGGTTTTGTTGGTCCCTTTAGCATCTCCTTGTCTCATAGTGACCTGGGCCTGCTGAGCATGAAGAGCAGGAGGTGGATGTGGTGAGGGGCAGAGCATTTCTCCTCTGTGGTGCTTTCTTATGGTGGGGGAAATCCTTCCCTGAAGATAATCATCAGAAAACACCCCACGGGGTCAGCCCTGTGGCCGAATGGTTAAGTTTGCACGTTCTGGCTCAGTGGCCCAGGGTTTCGCTGGTTAGGATCCTGGAAGGGGATGTGGCCCCGCTCATCAGGGCATGCTGAGATGGTGTCCCATATAGCACAACCAGAAGGACCTACAACTAGAATATACAACTATGTACTGGGGGGCTTTGAGGAGAAGACAATGGGGGAAAAACAATCACCCAAGGGAGCTTTATAATACTGGAGATTCTCAGGAGCTGGTGCTGGGAATCTGACTCTGCGGGTCTGGCTGTGTGTATTCTGGGAGACGGGGGAAGGGTCTGTAATCTGCAGTTATGAAAATAGCTGCCAGTCTAGGAGCCACTCCAGGAGGAAGGAGGCGCTGCCTCTTTGAGGAATTTTTGCATGGAGACGCCTGATAGTGTTTGTGCTGAGGTGACTCCCTGAGTGTTTGAACATTGTGGAGTTTGCCCACTCAGACTAAAAATTGATTTTATAGTCCTGATGCTTCACCAGTTTTCTCAAAGCTCATATGTAATATGTGTACATGTGTCTGTACGTGAGCTCTCAGCTGGGTGGTCCCTATGGTTAAAAATATGGTTGCAAAATCACTTCTATTTCCAACAAGACCATTATATTATTAAGAGATGATTTAGGAGGCAATGATGTTTGCTTCAGTTTGTGGTGGTATTTTAGTGTGATTGGTAGGAGATCTTTGGACAAACATGCATTTTGTGGATTTTGAGAAAAGCAAAGAGGTGATCTAAGGTGCCAGCACACAACAACGGTGAAAATATTAGGCAGACAATCACACCTGTGCTTATGAGGATGCTGATGGGAAGTGAACTCTTGTCTGGGAGACCAAGGAATGGCTGCACTGTTCTGCAGGCCCCAGGTGTGTCTCTATAGTCGCCTAGGTATCTGAGTCTCAATTGTCTCATCCATAAAAGGATAATCATACTCTTTACTTTAAAGGAGAGAATGTGTGCGTGTGTGCTGAATAAACTGTGCCAAGAAATTCTTCATGATTTCCAAATACAGGGATGGGCAAAAAAGGGGTCAAGTGAGTTTTTTGGAGGGGTTCGTTTAGGCCGTGAATGGGAGTCCTCACTGCTTTTCTCTGTGTCTTTCAAACAATAGATATAATTCCACACGTGCCCTCATGGGCTCAGCCTGCAGTGAGAAGAGATCCTCTCCAGGAGGCAACTTCCCGTTATATTTGACAGAGTCTCTTCTTGACCAAACTGTAGTCAGGCTCCTCTGAATCTTTTTCCCAACCAGGCCTCAAATTTTGGGCTTCTATGTTTGTCTTTGCATCGCCCAGTTTTAGCAAGAATCCTGTTAAGTTGGTTTAGCCAGAATCCCCCCTGCTCAATATCTGATCACCCTTGATATCTGCCCAGTTCCTCATGCCCACCATCCCCCGGGTAATATCTGATCAGCTGATTTAGCAGGAATTGTGTTAGGTCAGTTTAGCAAGAATTATCCTACCCTCTTAGTAATTTTTCCATCCACTGACACCCCCACCCTGCTCCTTGGCTGCAAAATCCCTGCTTTTCCTTGTCGTGTTCTGACGTGAGCCTGCTCACTCTCTCCTACTGCAAAATCCCATTGCTGTGATCCCTACACCTATTGCAATGGTCCTGAGTAAAGTGTGCCTTGCCATTGTTTAACAAGTGCCATGAATAATTTTTTCTTTAATGTATTCTATGCTTTTCTCAGAGACAGCAGTGTTGCATCTTATTTCCTGGACCAATTTGTTATACGTAATTTTTTCTTCCATCTTTCCTTGCAAAGTGTATATATGTAGTGAGATAAACTTTTATAACTATTTCCAGAGAGGAATATAATTCAGACTGTTTGTTTCTTAAGTTTGGTATAGCTGTTAAAGGAACTAGGTGATAGAAATGTAAAATTAGTCTATTCTTTGGACAGTAAAAGTCTATAAGAAGGAACACAGAGATGTCTATTCAGTCTGCCCATGGGGAAACGTAGATCAGGATAGAGTGGCCAAATGTGAATTGCCTCATCTAAAAATGACACAACCATTTTAGTATAATATGGGCTGGCATCTTTGTCTGATAAGCCTGGGTTTAAGAATATTTACAACCCAGTGGTTCTGGCGTCTTGAGGGATTTTACTTCCGTTCTATTCTGCAGTTGTTGGTTTTTCTAACATTGATTTCTGTAGCTTTCGTCGGCTTTATTCAGCACAGGTAGACTGTGGTTTCACAAGTTTTAGATGGAGACTACGCTTCTAGTTTTAATTTTATTTCTGTGACCATGAGGAGCTTCCAACAAGTCTTAACCTGGTGAAACAGCTCGTTTCCTGAGATCCACTGAGCACATGGATATCAGGAGAAGCAAGAGGGACGTAAAAAATATTTTTGTTTGTTTGCTTGTTTCCAAACTTCACCTTCTCGAGTATGTGCTGGTAGGACCTGAAAATCCACAGCTCAGTGGAGAAAGCGGAGGGATGAGGTAGCACTGCCACTCAGAGGCACTTCCCTGTCACCCTGCCGTTTTATATTTACAAATCCTCACATTCAAAGAACCTCAAGGGGTAACTTTTCACATAGTATAGATTTAATTCTTCTAACTGCAGGTG
Organism: Equus przewalskii; assembly: GCF_037783145.1. Lineage (NCBI taxonomy): Eukaryota > Metazoa > Chordata > Mammalia > Perissodactyla > Equidae > Equus > Equus przewalskii. The sequence continues at coordinate 13,395,840 of NC_091846.1, read as the reverse complement.
GACGCAAGTGAAGCTCACTAACTTTGTTCTTTTTACTTTACCACATAAGTAAATTTACTTTTGAATTGCTCTGTTTATTTATGATTCCAAAATGATCGTACATTTAAACCTACTCTAATTCCTTAGCCACTGTTGGCTCTAAAACATATTGATATTTGCAATTGAGAATTTTCCGGCTTGTTTTCCCCTCCCCGCCTGGAATCCTAGTGCGTCAGCAAAGCTCTCCTAGTAAACACATGAGACTCAGGGGAAAAATCTTGTTGAAAGAAGCCCCTTCTCAGTAATTTTTGGAACATGAAAGCCGAAGGATGTCTAACTGTCAGGAGCAAGATGAGCAGCCTCATTCTTTATGTACTTCGGTGTCTGCTAAGCGATATTAAATCAGAGAACATGGCTTCAAAGAATCACGTCCTTCTGCTAAATAGGGAACATGGCTCTCAAGAATTTCTGTGTGTCTGTGGACCACCTTGGAGGCCAACCAGTGTCACCCTTCCCAGTCTCCTAATTATAGGTTCGACAGGGGAAGTGAGTCTAATAATGGATCCCTTTTCTGGTGCGGTTATTTTTAGAAGCATATTTAGGTGGCAGGGATTCTATTCAAGTGTGCCCATTATGTTTAACGGTGACCTTAGAGAGAGCGTGTGTTTTAATTATTTCTCTGCAGTAGAGCTGGCCTCGCACAGGTGCGGCCAAGCTTTCACACCTGGCTTCCTTGTGATCAGCGAAACGCCAAGAGACAGAGTGACACTCATGGGCCCTGAGAGCAGATCCAATCCATGACCTTCGCCTCATTAGCAGCCTGACCCAACCAATCAGAGAAAAGCTTGCCTTTGATTCTGGTAGTAGAGATGTGACCGTGACAGAGACAGCAATGGCATCCTTGCTGTGGCTCCAAGACGAAGCCCTTGTTCTCTTTGAAATGCTTTGTCAGTGCAGACATACCAACTTAGGATATCTTTCACTGTTTGTCTTTCTGCCTCTGTGTATCTTGCTCTCTCTTTAATTAAAATGCCAAAATGCTCAAATTAACTACTGATCTAAAGTAAATACAAGCAATTTTGAAATCTTTACTTCCTTTTATTCAGAAATGCGTTGAATGCTCACAGATATGCACTGAAATTCAATATCTAGATCTTTAGATTTTTTTATTTAAAAAATTTTAACTGTTCATTTGAAATAATTCCAGACTTAAAAAAGGTAGCAAAATAATACAAAGAATTCCAATATACCCTCACCTAGCTTCCCCAAATGTTAACTTCTTCCGTAATCTTAGCATAATGATCAAAACCAGGAAATTAACATAAGATACTATCAACTAATCTACAGGCCATATTAAAAGTTTTCCAATTGTCCCACTAATATCCTTTGTCTGATCTAGGATCCAATCCAGGATTACATACTGCATTTAGTTGTCCTGACTTCTTAGTTTCCTCCAATCTGGGACAATTTCTCGGTCTTTCTTTATCTATCACAACCTTTATATCCTTATATATCATATATCCTTTATACATTATATATCATGACCTTATATCTTTGTATCAAATTTAGATTATGCATTTTTGGCAAGAATACCACCATAGTGATATTGTGTCCTTCTCGGTGTATCACATCAGGGAGTACAGGATGTTGATATGTCTCACTACTGGAGATGTTAACTTTGATCTCTTGGTTAAGGTAGTGTCTGCCACTGTAAAGGGACTATTTTCAGCTTTGAAATTAAAAAGTATGTTATGGAGAGATACTTGAAGATTATACAAGCATACAGTTTCTCATCATCTTTATTTGTATCTTTGGATTTTTGAACCTAAAAGATGTTAGTGAATGGATGAAATCAAAGAAGAATGAAATAAATGGAGAGACATTCCATGTTCCTGGATGGGAACACTCACTATTGTCAAGACATCAGTTCTTCTCAATTTGATGTATAGATTCAATGTAATCCCAATTAAAATCCCAGAGAGTTATTTTGTGAATCTTGACAAACTAATTCTAAAGTTTATATGTAGAGGCAAAATAATCAGAACAGCCAATGTAAATTGAAGGAGAGGAATAACGAGGGAGGACTGACACTACTTGACTTCAAGACCTACTATAAAGTAATAGTAATGAAGACAGTGAGTATTGGAGAAAGAATTTACAAATAGATCAATGGGACAGAATTGAGAGACCATAATTGAAGTCACATAAATTAGTCAAGTGACCTCTGACAAAGGAGAAAAGTCTTTTCAGCAAATGGTACTGGAACAACTGGACTTCCACAGGTGAAAAAAATGAATGTAGACATAGACATTACACTCTGCACAAAAATTAGCTCAAAATGGACCACAATCCTAAATGTAAAATGCAAAACTATGAAACTCCTAGAAAACAACATAGGAGAAAACCTACGTGATTCTGACTATGGGAGTGACTTATTAGATACAACAGCAAAGAAACAGTCCATGAAAGAAATAATTGATATGCTGGACTTCATTAGAATTAAAAACTTCTGCTCTGTGAAATATAGTGTCAAGAGAATGAGAAGACAAGCCACAGACTTAGAGAAAATATTTGCAAAAGACACATCTGATAAAGGATTGTTATCTAAAATATACAAAAAACACTTAAAACTCAACAATAAAAAAACAAACAACCCAATTAAAAAATAGACCAAAGACCTTAGATACCTCATCAAGGAAAATATGCAGATGACAAATAAGGATGGAAAAAGATGCTCCACACCATATGTCATCAGGGAGATGCAAATTAAATAAAAATGAGATACCACTACACATCTACTAGAATGGCCTAAATCCAGAACACTGACAACACCAAGTGTTGAAGAGAATGTGGAGCAACAGGAACTCTCATTCATTGCTGGTGGGAATGCAAAATGGTGCAGCCACTTTGAAGACAGTCTGACAGTTTCTTACAAAAATAAATGTACTCCTACCATATGATTCAGCAGTTGCTGTATTCATACCAATTCTTGGTATTTACCCAAAGGAGTTGACAACTTATGTCCACACAGAAACCTGCACATGGATGTTGATAGCAGCTTTATTTATAGCTGCCAAAACTTGAAAGCAACCAAGATGTCCTTCAGGAGGTGAATAGATAAATAAACTGTGGTACATCCAACAATGGAATATTATTCAGCACTAAAAAGAAATGAGTTATCAAGTCATGAAAAGATGGGGAGGAACTTAATGCATATTTCTAAGTGAAAGAGGCCAATCTGAAGAGGCTACATACTGTACAATTAAACTATATGACATTCTGGAAAAGGCAAAACTATGGAGACAATAAAAAGATCAGTGGTTCCCAGGAGTTGAGGAGTAGCGAGGGATGAATAGGCAGGGCATGGAGGAGTTTTATGGCAGTGAAAATAGTCTGAATGATACCATAATGATGAATACAGGTCATTATACGTTTGTCTAAACCCCCAGAAAGTACGACATCAAGAATATAACATAATATAAATTATGGACTTGCAGTGACTATGATGTTAATGTAGGTTCATCAACTATAACAAATATACCCATCTGGTGGGGGAGGTTGATAATGGGGGAGACTGGGCATGTGTGGGAGCAGGGAGTATATGGGAAATCTCTGTACCTTCTCAATTCTTCACAATTTTGTCGTGAACCTAAAATTGCTCCAAAAAAAATAAAGTCTTAATAAAAAAAAAGTGTTAGTGGGACCATGTAGTATTATTTTAAAGATATGCCAAAAAAATTAAGAATCATCATTTAAAGATTTTTTTTTATTGTGCCAAAATATATAAGTGCATCATTTTTAGAACAACTGAAGAGGTCAATTCATCCTATAAAATGATGAATAATGAAAGTGCAGAAGTAATACTTTTTTCAGATAGATATACAGTAACATCTCTAACAATGAATTCTTCAGGGAGAAAAAAATTACAGAAACAGCAAAAAAATAGTAATTCAGGATATCCATAAAAAATGCAATAATAATAATTTACTTTAAAAATGGACATTCTTTACCATTTCCTGGATTTCTTCTGGGTACATAAACAAAAAATAGAGAAAGAAATATACCACTCAGTTTACTCTGCCGAGCTACATATCTGTCAGATCATTTATGGGGATAATAATGCATATTCTTGGCCATTTCGGCTCCCTCTGCCTTTTTGTTCTGATTTGGTCACTCCCTTCATTTGTTTTTATCAGAAGCCTGAATAGACCCAGACTGGAGATCAATAAGCATAATGAGGGCCAGTTCAATGACTCACGTAGACATCACCGTCAAGGCTTCAGAAAAATGCTCTGACTTCCTGTGAACCCCATTCTCCCCACCTCCCTGCACCCCCTTTGAGAAGGAGGTTCTGCTTCACAAGGCAGCTCAGGGCGCCCTATTTGCCACTAAACAAGTTAGCAGTGGCTGGGTGGGGAAAAGGAGCCCTTTCTTCCTAGTCTTATTTCACCATGCTGTGTGCTTAGTATCCCATGGAAAAGACAGCAAACATGCCAATCATCAGACACTGTGAATTCAGTTCCTCCCGAGTCTCCAGGTGGGTAATCATATTGTTAGTTACTGGAAATCTGATATTCCTCCTAAGTGTTTATCATAGGCAGGGCAGTCTTGCTTGGTCAAAAAGAGCAAAACACTCCATGACATGTTTTGATTTAATACGAACTAACATTTATGGAAAAGTTAGATGTAATACAACTCCATTAGCAAAATGACATACTATTTGCAAATAAAATACTCAAATTACCTGTGGTCTGCATAACTCTCCCCATCCCTTTCTCCTTTTAACGTCCTCTTTGAATATTATTCAAGAAGTATGATTAATTGGTCTGACTCTAAAAATGTTAGACCTCCTCACCTTGTTTTCTCAAGAAACATTTGGCTGTACTTTTCCTATTTAATCTGAAGCTGCTGTAAAAATGGTTGTCAGTTCCAAGTAGGATTATACAGGGTGAATGCTAGCATTTGTCACATGGTCAGTGGCAGCACTAGAAAACAAATAGCTCAAGTGGAAACAGGAATCTGCTCTCCAAGTCATAAACAGCCGTACTCATCCCCTCCTAACACCTTTGTCTGGGAGCCAAGGAAGTGGGTGTGGCTAAGCAGAGCTGAAGTCCTTGAGAGAAGAGAGGAGTGAGGGCACGGAGGAAAGGTATTTTTTGGTGGTAGGAATGAGCTTTCCCCAGGGCCGTGTGAGAACACAGCTTCTCTGGCTCCATAGGGGCCGTGTTACCATGTTAGCATAGGTGCTTCCAAAGATGCCTGGAGCAACTGGGGAGCAGAGCTGGGTCTTTCGAGGGCAGCAGCCCAGTCCCCTCAACAGTAACAGGAGGGGAGCTGTCCCTGTGGAGCCTCTTAGCTGCTGCAGACCCTGACCTTGACTTCCTGCTACTGTTCTGCATCAGCTGTATTCACGTTATTTTAACACACCAGTCCTTTCCCTGTTCTCGAACTGGATTTGGACCCGTTTATCGTGGGAAGTTTGCTTACCAGCTAGTATGGTGAAGGCTTCCAGTTTAATCTAGAGATTGTAGTGGATAAGAAGCCCAGAAAGACAAGACAAGCTTTGAAAGTATCCTTGACAGGAAAAGTGGTGAGTGAAGTAAAGGATGAAGTACGATCGAGTGTGGCCCCAGTGAAGGCCTTTTTGCGGTAGAACCATTCTGACATTTTTCAATAAACATGCATACTGAAGAAAGAATGCAAAATTGTAAACACACTGTAATCATGATTCCAGAAAATAAGCAAATTTGTGCATATTGCTATGACTGGAAAGAAACACAACAGAATGTTTCATTTCTGCTTAGTGGGAATATATGATGAATTTTGTCTTCCTTTCACTTTTACTTTTTTCCCACTTTGTCTATAATAAGCATGAGTATCTTTTTATAATGAATAAACCAAAATACATAACACACATGTACACGTGCTGAAAATACATTTAAAAGAAGGATTTTAAACCATAGAAGTTCCAACTACTGGGTTTATGTGGAGCCTAAAATTCCCATTCTAATCCTATTTTTGGTTGAAAACATTGTCTTCAGGAGGGTCACATTTTAAAATGTAAAATACTACCTAGTAGAGGGTTACGTTAATTCATTAACACCTCACTATGAGAAATGTATCGATTTTCTTTCCTGGCAAATGTAGACAGTATAAACAGAAGGGCGGGGGACCTGCAGGTCGGTTTTGATGGAGAAAGGCCCAGGTCTTGGAAACTTTTGGCCTATGGAGGACACAGCTCTCCAGGTAAATGCTTGGGAGGAAGTGGCACTGAAGAGGTTTTCGAGGTAGAGAAAGGTGGTCTGGCCTTGGGGAGGGTTAAGGAGAAGGAGGCAGGAGGAGCGACTGAGACACAAGGCTGCTGGACCTTTTGTCCACATCTCCTGCTGCAGCAAACACGCATGTTCATAAATCTTTGTGCAAATAGCTGATTGTTTCTTCAGGATAAATCCTCAGAAGTAAAAGCACTGTATCAAAGGGTATGGATAATCTAAGACTTTTGATTGCCAATTTCAGGCAAGTTCTACATGAAAAGCACTATTTACTATGTGCCAGATTGGGAACACATAGTCTTAAAAAATTTCCATGAGAATTCACACAAAAAAGAAAAGCCAGTCACTACCCAGGGCCTCCCTGCTGACTCTTCTGAAAGGGGCCAGCTACGTTCTATTGTTTTATTTTGGTGAAAGTTAGGACGTTCAGGAGGACGTAAATGGTTGCATAGGATGCGATTTCGAAGTCACTTATTCAGAGAAACAGCTGAAGCCACCTTAATGTGAGAGTGAACCACGTGCTGTCACCAGGGCTCTGACAACCGGCTTCAGGTCCCAGCTGTGTGTTCAAGCAGACCTTTGTTTACTGCAGTCAAATAGACTGTCTACCAGGCATCAATTCCCAGGCAATCAGCTCTGGAAGGCGGACAGCTTCAATTGTCATTTAATAGACCTATTTCCTAAACTCCCTAATATCTTGTGCTGATTGTCATTGTCAAGTGTCCCATGAGTAAATCTAATTTAAATTGATGCTCAATTGGGCCAGGATCGAAGAACCACTGGGTGGCAATTGTAGAACAAAACTGGGTAAAATTCCTTTCATCTGTTGGTGGTTAAAGTATTTGAACTTTAATACTTAAAATACGGCCCATCTGGAATCTTTAAATGAAAGCTTTAATTCTCAGAGAAAGGATTCGAAGGTCTCTTTGTCTTCCACCGAAGGTTTTAAAAGGCAGTTGGCAATTAATAAATGAGATCATTGGCAAAGCAAAATTCTTTTTTAAACTGGATTTTAATAGGCCTGTATCTCAACCTTGGCATGAAAGGATGCTGGTTATTTGTATGACCTCTGGGAGACCTATGATGATCGCAGGGGAAAGAAATTATAATCCCTCAGCCATTCATGCTTGGAAGATTACTTTCAATAGGCACATAAATTATCCGTGGTGTGCTTTCCTTTGGGGGAACATTTGGAGGTTATTACAATAACCAGAAAGTATATAATAGATTGATATTTGCTGGACTACTCGTTGTTTGTTATTCTTCCTCTTTCCCCTCATTTTCTATTAGGGTCATCCTTGTCAGCTAAAAAACGCCTGGATATACGTTCCTCACTTAAGTATTCCTCTGCTTTTCCTGAGCTCTCTGCTGTAACAGAGGCAAGCACACGTTATACTGGGTGAGGTTCTCATTAAACCTTTACATGAGATGGAGTCCTGTCACACACATTAGTGCAGCTTCTCTGAGACCTACTTAAGGTTTATTCCTTTTACCGCCGGCAATCCAAAAGCAGGTTCGTTATGAATATGAGTCAGACGGGAGTCACTACTGTACACTCCCATCAATAGCCCTAAGGCTGTTTCTCCAACCTTTAAGAAAATGTAGTACTCTGGCCATGCCAGAGGCTGAGAAATGATTCTCTGAATCCGGAATACACATGTTTACACCTCAAAATTCTTAGATAGAATAGTTACATTGAAAAAGCCACTGTCATGTGGAAAAATCTTCTGAAGACTGATGCAGTGGTACAGTCTATAAAAGCTGGGGCTAATAAACCATCCTGGGTTATAGAAGAGGACGTGTGGTGGGAAAAAGTCAATAGGCACTGTCTAATATGGAAGACAAAATGAATTTCCAGAGAGGAAAATATTTGATTTTTGGGGGGAGTATGGATTTGATTTTCTTTTCTAGTTCTGTATGGACTTTACTATATGCTCTTTCACCAAGTGGCAATTGTGATTTAACCATAAAACCAACAGAATTTACTGTGATGAAATTTCTTGCCCTTGTATTTGATGATTGAATAAGAGGCTAATAGATAAACGAATGTCTCGTTGTTACTTACATAAATAGAATATGTAGAAAATAATAATGTGAATCTGAAATAAAGTTTTTTTAAACTTCTGAAAAACTCCCTTGATACAGCCCTATGGTTGAGAAAGATACCCTAATTTCTTTTTCCGAGACTCAAAAGTGAGGCCATAAGCTGGAGCTCTTTGCTCATTTGAAGTAAATTGCCTTGACGGTGCAGAGAGAGAGAGGAGCTCTGAGATAATTAGGTTCAAAACAAGTTTTTGCAGGATGGAGACGGGAAGATTTTTGTACAGATTAAAAGATGTGTAAATGAATGATTGGGTTAAAGGTAGTATCTGGGAAAAGATACAGAGAGGGATCATAATTTGGTTAGAGCATAAAAGGGAGAGGATATTTGAATATTCATTTAATAAGCACAGCTACCTACTGTGTGCAGTGCTGAGCATTTGGGGAATCCAGGCATGGGCTGCAGCAAGCTCCACTGTTGGAGTCCTAGCTCCACCCCTCAGCCCTCTCCAAAGGTCACCTGTAGCTCTGGAGGGCAGTTCCCAGCCACACTGAGGGCTTTCTCCCTCAAGCATCTGGGTCTTTCTGCCAGGGGATGTTCTCCAGCCCTGGAGTGTACCCTGCCTGTGCCCCATGCAGGCCAGAATCTCTGGGGAATTAAGTCTTGGAAGTTAGCCTCAAACAATGAGGGAGAGGAGTAGGTGGATAAATGTCCTGGGTGGGACAGTTCTGGAGTGTGAAATGCAGTATTTCAGAAGGACCCCCGGTGGATTGAGGCACAGTTGCTCACAGTGGTAACCCGCTCTTAAACACTCTTCATTTGCTGTCTTCCTTTCCTGTCTTGCTTCCCTAGGGCTACACTCTGCTGCCTGGGATCACTTCCCAAATAAACTAATTTGTGCCTGAATTTTTTCTCAGGCTCTGCTTTGGGGAGAATCCAAACCAAGATATATGCTGAACAGATGTTTGATGGAGAAAAACTGTGGATATTTTTATTAAAAAGTACTGATCTTTGATTTGCATTCAGCAGAACGGAGGTTAATAGGAACTGGGGGTATTTTGTTGGAAGAGAGTGAGGAAAAGTCATCAAGAGGAGTGTTTGAGAGAAACAGCAAGATTTATTCCCAGACTGGTTGTGATGTGTAATTGATTAAGAGGTTGCAATAGAATGTGCTTCTTAGCTTTGGGGATGATCACAAAGTTTGCATCATCTATAACGATTGACAATGGAAACAGGAAGAAAAGGTTTTTGGGGAAAACCCCACAAGGAATAAATAATTGTGTTTAGCGTGGGAATTTCAGGTTTTTTCCCTCAACTTGCCATATCATTGTATTCTTTCCAATAGGATTGGTGAAAATATTCACTTGCTACAATTTTTCCTTCTCTTTAGAAAAAGACCAAGGTGGGAAAATGAAGGCAGGGAGATCCCAACGTTCTTGGAGGCTAAAGGACCCCAAGGTGTGCAATGTGTGTGTGTTTTCTTCCTGCTTCAAACATCTCAAAAAACAAACAAACAAATAAACAAACAAATGCCTTACTGCAGAATAATACTTGCTATATTGTTCAAGTTGACAAGGACACTTGGAGTTGTTTATTCTTGTAAGTATCTTAATTTAGTTGAATCCTCTTGGCATTCAATGATATCCATTAACCTAGGCAGCTTTTGAAGATGATGATACAGTCTGTTTCTTATATCATACTTTAAAACTCTTTCCTTACTCAGGCTTTTTACAAATCTATAGTTCTAGTTTGGATTCATAGGAGGTTACCTTTCTGGAGCCATGTTGGTATGTTTATAACCCATAGGGTTCACATCTGCCTTCAAGGTTATGAGTTGAGTTAGGAGATGACAGGATGACAACGGTAAAATGGAAGTGATTTTCCCAACCAGCCTCTCTCACCATCTGATGTGTGGAATTTTTTCCAGCATTCACAGCTGAGGCATTGCTAATTGTTGAATTTGCATTAAGATTGTAAGCTCTGGCAAGCCTAAAATTCATTTTGGCTCATTTCCTCAGCCTCATTCCACAAATAGTATCTCCAGCCCCAAATGCTGAGGCCAAGGGAGAAAGATCCTGAGCTAAGTGAGGCATAGCTTTGGCCTTTTCCTTATTGTGGAAAGATGCTTTTGATAGAAATAAAAAGAATTCTAAAAATTAGAAAATGTTCCCTTAGCAGTACCTTTTCTGTGTCATTGTAGACCAAATTACTTCCCATTCTGTGGAGGAGGGACTGAGTTTTTTCCATATCAGGGCAATTTGGGCAGAGGGAGGATTAGTCCTTTTTGGGGAATTTTGATCATTTCCTTCGAGCTTCTTTCCGCTCTAGCAACAACCCAGAGTTGGTGGCTATGTGGGAGGTCGATCTATGTTTAAATCAACACTGATTCACCAATATATTCAAGGCTGTCTTCAGAATTTATCATGCGGTGATAGCAAAAACAATTTCAAGGGTAAATGAACGTTTTTGAGGGTGGAGATTTTTTGATGCTGAAAATGCTACATTAAATAATTGTGCTTCCCTCAGTTAAAAAGAACTAATGCAGATGGGTTTAAAAGGCATGAGATTTTTTCCTTCCTATGATTTCAGTTGATTTTAACAAAAATGTGTCGGGAATGTCATAGAGAAGAGTCACACTGTAAACCCACTACCACTTACTCCCTTCTTACTGAACACGGGCAGTCACTTTCCTAAGAGCAAGTAGGATAAGCAAGAATTTCTCCATCTTAAAATTAGCTTTTAAGAGCATCCAACTGTATTCAGAGGTTTGAAAAAACACGTCCATGCTCAGCTATCTACAGGGACTATGACGTTACAAAATTTGATCCTTTTTCCTCTGTATTTTTCCTAGACTGATGAGCCATCATCATTTTATTTTCTTAATTAGGGAAGTGCCTTCAGATGTCAATTATCAAATTGGCAAATATTTCTGTTTAATAGCCAAGATAAGAATGACGCAAAAAACAAAAACAAGGCAACCGTTTCATCCACCAAACGACAAACTCAATAAAATATGGTTGGTTCAGTGGAGTCTGGGAGGAGAGAAATTTGAGACCAATAAAGCACTGATTTTATTACATGTTTTGAATTCAGAATTTGTTTGGGATAATATGGATGCAATTGTAAACAACTGGGACAGTTTAGTTCTTAAAAATATTTGCATATAAACAGGAGGAAAAAAGGATCATACTAGGCCTATTTATTTCTTGATGAAGAGAGTAGAAAATGACACCAAGACGTTTTGATCAGCTTCTCCGGATGCCTCAGTTTATAGTATAATGTTTACATTGAAGGGAAAGGATGGAATTTGTAGATCTAACTCAGACTGGAAGCAGAATTGGGGAAGGAAGGTGGGGAATAAAGGATGGTGTTACGGATTATCTGTTGTTGTGTAATAAATCACGCCAAAACTGAGTGACTTAAACGACAATCGTTATATTATCTGTTATAACTTTTGGGAGTTGGGAATTCAGGAAGGACACAGCTGGGTGTTGCTGGCTTGGGATCTCTCATGTGATTGCAGCCAGAGGTAGTTGGAGCAGTAACAGTGAGAAGGTCTGGGTATCTCTCTTCATGATGCACTTCTAGTGCGTCTCCATGCAATCTTTTCACATGGGCTAGTTTGGGCTTCTGCACCACACAGCAGTTACAAGGTAGCTGGACAGTTTACATGGTGGCTCAGGCTAATGCCAGTGCTCCAGTGAGCAAGGTGAGTCAGTGTTTATGTCTTAGTCTCAGAAATCACTCAGTGTCATTTCTACCATGCTCTACTGGTTATCAGTAAGTCATCAACTGCCTAGATTCACAGGAAGAGGAAGTAGAATCCATGTCTTGTTGGGGGAGTATCACATTTCTCGAAAAGTTTATGGACAGGAGATACCCCTGTAGCCACCTTTGGAAAGCACAATCTGCCACAGGCGGCCAGGTAAAAGCAAAGACAGCAGTGGTGTGCACCTCGTGTGCCACACACTCTCCATCAGCTGGGCAGAGGCCTCCATGCTGCACCTCTTCTGCCCCATGCCTTTTGATCCCAACCTCCTTTGGCTTGTTTGCATTTTCCTAGTTATAAATTTGTGGATCCAAACCTGGAAGTTCTGCTCCTGGCTATTCCTGGCTTTGTGTTCTTCCTAAACTGGGTATCAGATCCCGGCACGGTTTCTGGTTCAGCCACCTTTTCTCTGAGCACTTTATGTGAGCACACACTGTCTCAGCCCTTGTTCCTGAAGGATCTCAGTCCTTCTTCCACATGGCTGGGTCGGTCCCTGTCGCCCCAGTGAGGGACATGGGAGATTCAGGTGAAGAGGGAGGACAACACTGACTTAGTCAGGACTAGGGAAAGACATTTTTGCTTTTGCATTTTGCACCAACTACATCTTTGAGGAATTGGTGAAGACAAAGCTGAAAAAAAAGACAAAAGTTGAATTTGTGTATATAAAGTCATATAAAGTTAGAGTTATAAGAAGCTTAAAGAACACGTGGTCCAGCCTGTGTTTTACAGGTGAGGGGATTGAGGTCCAGAGGGATTTACTGATTTCCTCACTAACTCTAGTCCCGGTACTTGAATTAAGGTCTGCTGACTTCCGTGTAGGCAAACATAGAAAAAGTTCTGAATGCACCCAACACATAGTCACTAGCAACACACTTTTAATTTGCTTCATTTGTTTTTAGAAAAAACTGTTAATAAGCATTCAAATACTTTTCCTTACATTTTTCAACCTTCCAGGAAATAGTACTATTGGTATCTAAAATATGAGACACTTAGGTACTTTGGAAAGGCAAGAACAGACTCTTTCATCTTGAGCTGACTCTCAAGGGACTCCGGAACACCTGCCTCTCTTTCGGTTCCTCGTCCTTAGAGCCCTCCTTCTACTCTCGGATTTAGATCGTACCTGAGGTTTGACAGCGATCACTTGGGATCAACACTGGGGATGAACTCTTATCCTGCTCCTTTGGACAAATTTGCTTCTGAGCTGCAGCCAAAATTTGGGACACTTTGAGAGTCAAGCTTTGGTCAAATGGCCCTTTACTGCATCCCCAGTGTCAAGATCTGGCTAATGAGGAAAGGTTATAGGTAAAGAGCTGCTGAAGAATTCTGGAAGAACCTCCTCTCCTGCCCCCAGGTTTTTCAAAGTAGAGATGTATAAAGGATGGCCAGTTGTTCCTTGGGTAATATTTGATTTTTTTCCTCAGGAGAGTCAATGAGATAATGTATTGTATGTAAATGTTCAACAGTTAAACACAAGTTAGTTATTGGAATGGCGGCAGGTTGTAATGGACAGAGCATGGCATTTGGAATGAGAGTCCTGGGGGTCTAACTTTAGCCTAAAGGCTGAGTGCGCTTGGTAATACAGTTTTCTTTGTAAAATTTTAGATTCCTAGCCTCTAAATAAAATCGTGCCTGTTATGAGCTGAATTGTGTCCCCTCCTCTCCGAATCCGTATGTTGAAGTCCTAACCTCCAGTGCCTCAGAATGTGACTACACTTGGAGATAGGATCTTTAAAATGGTAATTAAGGTAGAATGAGGTCATATGGGTGGGCCCTAATCCAATATGACTGTTGTCCTTATAAGAAGAGGCGATTAGGACACAGACACGTGAACAGAAGACCTTGTATGACACCTGAGGAAGAAGATCATCTGCAAGTCAAGGAGGACTTAGAAGAAACCAACTATGCCAACACCTTCTAGCATCCAGAACTGTGAAAAAATAAATTGGTGCTGTTCAAGTCACACAGTCTCTGTCAGTTTGTTATGGCAGCCCTGGCAAATTAACATAATGCCTTGGAAAGATTTTTAAAATTTTAAATGCAGTATCAATAGAAAATTATTAGTAAAACAATATTAATAGCTACTGTCCCTAAACATTTTGAGACTGAGGGAATTTGAGACTTAGAGAATTGGACCAATCCAAAAGAGTCCAGCTACGGAGAGTTCTCTAGGGCTCCAGTAATCAATGCATCAAAGGGGATTTCTTGACCTTGGCTCATTTAATAACAAGGTGTGATGGAAGCCAAGGCATTTCCTAGATCTGGCCAGGCTGTGTCAGGAAACCCAGACAGAAGAACAAAATGAAGCTCTTTGTAGGTCCATGCTCATTCTAATGGCTGTCTTTCAGCCCACAAGGAGAATCCAATTCCCTTCTTATCACTCAGAATCCCCAAATGTAGCTGAACGGGCAGCCAATTTCTAATAAAGAATTCGAGTCATGGTATGAAAGTGTGGTTATTATTTAGGAAAAGGGAATCAGTTTAGGTTTTGTAAGGGGCAGAATAAATGCACTGAATTCTAAATGCTTATTTTTATTTGTGTTGGATAGAAGTAATTTTTCTAGTCTGTACTTTTCAGTTCAACGTTTGTTTAGTCAAGCTCCTGGAGAATGGGGCACTGCCCTGAGAGCATTATGGGGTAGACTGAACACACAGAAAGTCACGAGCCCTTTCTTTGCAGTCAATATGACATAATTTGTGAGAGACAGGCCGACAGCAGGCAGGCAATCATGCATCAAGTGAGTCTGCAGGTAAAAAAGTATGTAAGGTTAAGTTGGGAGAAAATTTCTATACTCTAGCCTTTTAGTGTGAGAAGACATCTTAGGGTCTGTGTAGAGAAGTCAGTCATTTTCTATTAAAGAGACTGACTTGGAATCCATATCTAAGGCTTTCACAGCAGATTTTAATATAGTAACCTCCTCTTTCTTCTCTTCTTCTTCCCTTACTAAATATTATTTTCTTTGCACAAGTTTTCATGAGCTCTGACCTCATCAAGAGAATTGTAATGGGAATCCTGGCAAAAGGGATTATAAACTTGGAAACTAAGTATGAAAAGAATAAATTCTTAAGTAACTTTTGCACAACACCCCAATTTGTCATTTAGTTTTTTAAAAAAACAAAATGATCAGGATTGAAGCACTTAGTTTGATAGCAATGAGTAATGGCAAAAATTATAGTGAATCAGAACAAGTTACCATCAGTAGAATGCTTTGATCAACCTAAGATGAAGGCAATTTGTAACTCTAAAAGGTTCCTTTTTAATCAGATTCATTGTGTTGCTCTGTTTTGGGGGTGAAAGCTGGAGCATCTGAAATTCAAGATAGGTAACGATGGTAAACATCACCCAAGGAACAATTATCCTGTAGGATTTGTTGGGGCATTTCATTTCTATCACCCAGAGAAGCAATTGTTTCATTAGTAATCATTTTATTACTAATTTTCATTTTCTAAAAATGAATCCCTTAGAAAAAAGATGAGTTAAAAGTGCTTTCATAAAAGCAAGCACGGACTCAAAAAATGAATTCCCAAGTGAGAACCCATTGAGGTCAGGGCGAAGTGAAGTATGTAGATAAATTAGGCTGGGGAGAGAGCAGCGATGGTGAGGCTCAGGAGAGATTCAAAAGGGACTTTCAAGGGGCTGGACACGGCACTTCCCTTATCTACGGACGTACCTGAGGCAATATCGTTATCATGTTCCCCTTCTCCTTCCTCCATCTCTCCCCATGCAGTCAGGAAGAACAGTCTGGGAATTGATGTTCGTAGCTTTGGAAAACACTCTGTACTCTTAGCCCATGTGCCAAATGCCTGGACCCATTACAGATCTTCCGGGAGTTTGTAGAGGCTATGGGTGCCAACCCCCCTTGAAATGACTTAGGAAGAGTGGGCTACAGGTCTAGACCAATAGACCTGTGGAACAGTGGCATGCCAGTGGTACAGCTGTTAAGAGGTGGGATGGGCCAATGTCGGTGTTTTTATTTTTTTTGAATTCCTGTTAGCCTTGAGGCCCATTTGAGTTTAGGTAGTTGTGTGCACACGGGATATCAGGGTTGGCTTAGCCCAGATCAGTACTGGCATCAATAAAGGAATGCTTTTTGAAGACTTGCTTGGACCTTGCCTAATATACTGCCACCCAACACATCTTCTGGTGAGCAGGATGAAAGGAGAGTAGATGGTGCAAATCCTGTCATCAGTACCTTGGATATAACTTTCCCATGGAAGACTGGGGGGACCCTTGCTGAAAACGGGGACACACTGATGAGTTTGAGTTCAGCTAACCAGCCTTCCGGGGCACATGCTGAGGGATTGTTAATTCATTTTTTGTCATTATTGCTTTACTGTCACACACGGAAAAGAAATATATGTCATTTTAGAACATCGAGAAAATAAAAATAAACAAAAGTAAGATAATAAGAGCGAACTGAAAACTTTCCACCCAAAGATAACTATAATTAACACGTGAGTGAGCAATCTTCTGATCTCTTTTCTTTAATGTACATTTACACATACACACCCAGAAACACAGATTTACCAACATGTGATAATTTTACTACATTTTAATAGTTGCATAGTAGCCTTTTCTAAGATGGTACCATAATTTATTTAAACAAGACTCTACTGTTGACATTTAAGTTGTTTCTGGCTTTCTCCTGGTATAAACCACATTGTCCTGAACATTTTGAAAATAATTACATGCCTACATCCATTATTACTTACTTAGGAGAAATCCTCAAGGAGAATTAAGAATTTCTGATATGTACAACCAATTGTCATCCTAAAAATTTGTGTTCATTCATCATGCATTCAACACACGTTTACTAACTGAGCATTCAGTCTATGGCCAGGATTGTGCTATGAACTGGGAATATAAGCAGTGAATAAGACAACATAAACCATGTCCTCATAAGATAGCCATTAAATATGTAAACAGCAGTGTCGAATGTCACATAAGGGGGAGTCCAGCGGCTACTGGAGCTTCCAGGAGGAGAACCGCTGCAGCAGTGTGTGGATGTGCCTGTGTTCCTGAGTCCTTGCCAATGCATTCTAATATAATTTCACTTGCATTTTACATTGAAGTAAACAAAAACAAGGATCATAGGTAGAACCGTGTTGTGGATTTTTACGCCAGTACAATCCGAACATTGGTACAGTCCAAACACAAGGCATGATATACTCTTTTATGATCCCAGTCCCATTTAGGATTCAGGCTTGTGAAGCACCTTGTTCAAAGACTTAAATTTAATAAATTGAATCAGCAACCTGGAGAGGGAATAGCTTCACAGATTCCAGAGCCGAGCCACCTTCTCTCAATGCTGTGAAGGGGCCCCCACTCCTCCCTGATAGAATTAGTCACTTGCCCATCTGGGGGCTGCCTTTTGATCACCCTTTTCTTAGGAAACATAATGAATTCATTGTATTTTTCTTTTTTTTTACAAATATCTCTTTTTCTAGACTGTGAACAACTTAACCGTGGGAGATGAGTTGTGCTCAGAGTTCCTGGATTCAGTAAATGCTCAACAGAGGGCTGAAGAATTGAGTGACTGAATGAATGTCACTTGACTATTTTACTCCTACCTGGCAGCAATAGGTAGGACCCTGGGTTTATGTTATAGAACTCACACGTACTTAAAGACTTTCTTTTTTTTTTAAACAAATATTAAGCTTATCTGTTCAAATGCTCCTCTCAAGTCCTTGATCCCCTTAAACCCTTCCTTTATCATCCCAGGATAAGAGGAACATAATTTGTCACCATTTTAGTGGCATAACAGGCTTGAAAGTCAGGCTTAGGGAAGAGATCTTAGAGTTTTATGTGAGGGACGCCTCAAGTGGAAGAGAGATGGAGGAACCACTCCTTCCTGCCACAGGTCGATGGACAGGAGAGAAAAGACCAGGCTGGACATGTGCCCGAGAGGGGCAGGCACACTAGGTAAGTCCAGAGAAGCCCTGAGGATGACAGTTTTCAGGAGGCTCAGGGGTTGCGGGGAGACCCCTGGTCCAGGAGATCTCAAGGAGAATGCAGCAGAGGCTCAATGTGTCCTACAGCCAGATCAGGCTGAGGGGTGGCCTTGTCATGGGGGCAGGTGGAGCGTGCCGGGAGGATATGCTGCTGGAGCACAAGCAGAGAGTGGCTGGGTCATGCATTCCAGGGCTGAGCTGTGACTGTTGTCAGCGTAAGCAGTGATCAGACAGACCAGAGACACCCGACCAGAGGCCAGAGGAGCCATGGAACACTAAGAACCTCTGTGCTCCAGAGCCCCAGGGCCATGTGAGCTCTCGCTCCTTTATTCAACACAACACCGTTAAGAGAGGAGCTTGCAGATATAGGAGAGATTGAATGATTATCCAAGAGTAGAGAAAGTCAAGTACATTTTCTCCCCACTAAAACCAAAGTTTGTATTTTTTTCTGCATTTGAGTTGTACTGTGAACAATTTTGTGACTCTGTTAGATTAATTTATTGGTTCACAGAATTCAAAGGGTGGTGGGGACACAAACTAAGCTATGAGAAGGATATAGGCTCAACTGACGGCAGGAGTTCATCCTTCTCTCTTCTTCGCTAATCTCTGCTTTGCTCACCGATGACCCTCTTTCTTACTGACCAGCTCCTTCACATGCAGGAAGTTTATAGTCTACTTTCAACCACTAGAAGAAGAGAGACTTCCCTCAAGTTTGTTTTGATCTCAAGTTCAAAATTCCAGGGAATGATTATATTGACCTAGTTTAAGTCAGGTGTCCCACTCAGACCAATTAATTATAGCCTGGGGGATGCCATTTTCAATCTCCTCCAACTTGGGTCAGTTGCCTACTCCTGAACCAACAAACTGTGGTTAGAAAGTCTGGGAAATACAAGTCCAGGGGTGGTTCCCATGGCAGCCAAGTGTTGGAGGCACAGCTCCCAGGAGAAAAGAATGAGGGTGACGTGGAAAGACAGTGCTAACTACACACCAACATGATGTCAACATTCTGTCAGGATGTGCACTCCCCAGAACCTTTCTTGAGAACAATGGAATATTCAGTGTCTCACTCAGGGCAGTCCACAGTATTCATACCAGCCTCCAAGATGGACGCAGTGATTCTTCACATGTGTGGTTGAATCCAGGCTGGCCCGTGTGATAAGCAGGACACAGTGGAGCAGATGGCCTACGGTTTTAGGGTCTGGGTCATAAATGGCATTGTGGCTTCCACTTGCTTTCATGGGTTGCTTGCTCTGGTTGTGAGAACACTGAAGCAGCCCTGGGAGAGGCTCACATGAAGAGGAACCAACAAGCAGCATCAACTTGCCAGTCATCGTGGAAGCTGATCCTCTTGTCTGCAGATCATTGCAACTCTGGCTGACATCTGACTGCGATTTCATGAATGACTCCTCCGAGTCAAAGGAACAAGAGAAACTGACCAAGATAATAAATGTTCATTGTTTCTTTAAGCTACTAGGTTTTCGAGTAGTTTTTTATGTGTGGTTAATTAATGTGTGTATGTTCCCAAACCAGGCAAGTCAGGGTAAACTTTCCAGGCCTGATTTAGGCATAGTGCCAGTCTAATATGAGTCAAATAGAGAGGAAATGGCTGGAGAACTCCATGTTATTTTCCTTGGATTCTACAGGTATTCTGTCAAAAAGAAAAAGAAAAAAGAATACAGAAAACAAAGAATCTCTGACGTGCATTTCCCCTAGTTTGTTAATATCACTGGAACACTGGAAAAGGAAATGTTGTAGGATAGCACACTGAGAAAGCAAAAAACTGGAAAGGTATTCAGAATATCTGCGTTTTCATCCCAGCGCTTGGTCAAGTCATTAAGCCACTTCTGCTCCGACCTCCCTGGGTTGCTTGAGAATCACATGAGATAATGAAGCTGGAAGAGCTCTAAAAATTTTCAACACCTTACAAAAATCACGTGTCATTGTTACAATCATGAGGACAGCGTGTGGATGTGAGTTACAATTAGAAACTGGGAACAAGAAGAGAGAGGAGAAATAGGTGAAAAACTACTTATTTTCTCCCCCTATGAAAATAGCATCCTAATAATAGGAAAGTATTTTTTAGTCAATTTTGAATATCCTTTGGGAATATCTTTGTAGGTAGAGAAAGTAGGAAATTAGATCTCCATAACGTCCATGAGTTATAGAGTAGGTAATAAGCGAATTCCTGATAATTGTGTTTCCTGGCACACTCCTGACGTCCTACAGCATCACAGAAATGCAGCTGGATGTGAGGGTCACAGCTTCTGCTAATCCTGTGGTGCTCACACATGTATGACTTCACCCCTCTGAATGTGTTATCTGTATCTTTCTTCCCACAGGAACCCCATCTCTCAGCAGGTGTATTTCATGAGTGGTGGTGTAACTGACGAGTCTTCTGATTTTATAGTCTGAAATAGGATGATAAAATGCTAGATTTATAGCTATTGTCTCTTTGTGCACAACACTCACGTTTCTTATTCCCATCTGGTGTGAAGAAAAGAAATTTGTTCTTCCTTTAACGTGTCATGCTGTTAAATGTATGTTGCTTAAGATCTCGAGGAGGTGAAGCGCAGCTATCCACCAGCATAAAAGACATGGTGCTGTGGGCAATGCTTTAATGCAGGCAGAGCTTAACCAAAGGCATTTGATTGCATTGCCGTTATTGTTATTTTGGAAAGGGAAGGTGAACCTTTACATCCAGGTTTATTAATGAAACCTGTCCTTAAATTAGGATGGGCTTTCTTAGCTACACACTTGGCTGCCAATTCTTCCCCAAATTTCATGCTGTTAAGTGTGCAGTCTGCTCCATTGTCATCGTGTATTAGAAATTCTGCCCAAGGGGTCCATTTTCGACCACGGCTTGATCAGGTGGCCTTCTATGGCCATATAAAACGGCTTCTGATAGATTGCAAGGCATTGAAAATGCCAGTCTTACTCTCAGGAAACCAGAACCAGACTTCCTCCCCTGTACCTAATGGGGACTGCCCTTCTGACTCCCCAAATTCCATAGAAAGAACATTTTTTCACATATACTTTTATATTTAGCAGAGTCTCATTAACATGTCATTTTTCTTATGGGAGAACAATTAGGCATTCATCTCATTACAATAGAGGAGATACACAAAAATATGAGAGTCACAAAGGAGACGAGGGAGGAAAAACATAGGAAAAAGAATGTGCCTGTATTACTCGAGATCACTACATTCAAGTAATACTGGTCTTTATATTACTAAGACCTCAGAAAAGAAAAAAAAAAAAAGAAAAGGAAATGCAAAGTGAATTTGTGAAAGAAATTTTTGAAGGAATTGTTACTGAAACCAAAGTGGGTTCCCTCCTGGTGAGTTAAACCAGACTCTCCACCAGCAGTAGGTCTCACAAAACAAAGTATATTTGCAGCGAATAGGAGACCATGAGGAATCATCTCCAGAGTCATGGCATCCCTGAACAAAGGGAAGCAGGGATATTTATTCGGATGGGGAATGAATATTCAGAAGGGAGAGGTGGGTATTCGTTTGCGCAGACTCAGTTAGAAAGCATGCTTCCACATACTCTGCAGGTTATGGTACTAAGGCCTGAGCTCCTCCTGGAGAGATCTTAGCATTCAAAATAAGGCACAGGTCACAGGCGCAGCTCTGGTGGTGAGGCTTGGTCTGGTACAAGGTGGTTAGCGATTGCACCTCCTTAACATGACGAAAGGAAAAAACCAATTTAGAACAAGAGTTAAGTGCATCCAAACCCATCCTTGAGTTCCTTGGGGCAACTAGTTGATAACAAAATGATAAGCACCACAGGATAAGTCCTCTTTCGTTCCTTCTTTTTTTCGTGAGGAAGATTGACCCTGACCTGACATCTGTTGCCAATCTCCCCCTCTTTTTTTTTCTCCCCAAAGACTCCCCAGTACCTAGTTGTATATCCTAGCTGTAGGTCCTTCTAGTTCTTCTATGTGGGATGCCACCTCAGCATGGCTTGATGAGCAGTGCCAGGTCTGCGCCCAGGATCCGAACTGGCAAACTCCAGGCTACTGAAGTGGAGCGTGTGAACTTAACGGCTCAGCCAGGGGACCGGCCCCCTCTTTTTTCTTCTCTTTGGTAGAGTGTCCGATAGTAGGCTTTGCTTCTTCATTAACATCAGTGTGTGTGGGGGGTTGACATCAATTGATGCTGCTTTGTGATTGTTTTACTTCTCATTATTTGACGTCTAAGCACTTTTGGTTTTCTGGATCAACATCTTTGAGGAACCTTCTCAGTTTTACCTTTTCATATTGAAAACGACAAGAACTTTTTGGTGTGAAAATACATGACTTGAAAATTTTTCGAAAGTGTGGTTTTTAAGAACGATGTTAAATAAGCAATTTGAGGGCATGTAAACAAAATATAATTAAGATATAAAAGCTAATTTTTCCCAAAGTATAAGAGAAAGACAGACCTTTTTATTAAAATTCTCGTGGTGAGATTTAACTCCTGCTGACAGATGGACTCCGCATCACCCCCCACCCCCTGCCATGGTAAATGGTTCACTCATGTATTGCTGCACAGCTCTGACTCTCATCGTTTCATAACAACTTAAATATTTCACGTGGAAGCTGAAGATAACTGCCTCGAAGGTTATGTGAGTAGGGAGAAGAGAGGAATGTATAGAAAGATTCTATTTTTAGTAAATGGTTTGAAAAATGCAGATTCCCAAATGTTGCTTTCAAATCCTGTGTTCTGCTTGAAGCTCATTGTGACAATGATGTGAGCTAGCCCAGTGACCCTTGGGCTGCATTACTGTGTGTTAAAAGCATGAGGTGAACCCTGAACATTTGGTCTGGTATTTTTTTTTTATGGCACAAATGGATTATGTGTGTGTAGGAGGGCGTGTGTGTATTTATAAAATATGTGTGTGTAGATATATGTTCCTCTTTAGTTTTTTGGAGTTTTTTTTTAGTCCCTAATCACAATATATTTAGACTGCATTACATAGCAGATTGCGGGCTGTGGTTCCATGTGGATTTGCTTCAGAAATCATGTATATTCACAAGCAAAGCCCTCAGTGACCCACAAGAATGGTTTCAGGTTTGGGGATGGGCACGTGTTTTTCAAACCTTTCAGAATGTTTGATTGAGTTGATTTCTTTTTTGACAGCCAGTATTTTCAAGATTAATTTCAAAGCACAAGTTAGTGTTCTCCAAATCCCCTTTTGAGGACTGGCAAACATAAATATTTAAATAGGGGAAAACTACACTACTGGTTTTTAATAAACTACTAATATGTTCATTATATTTGTATATGTGATAAATAATATCTTCATCATAGAAAGAGATTAATAACCCATTTTCTTGTTACATTAAGAAATAATCTGGTTTTCCTTAAATATTGGTGTGTATTTCATCATCTTCAACCACAAGTATTTACCTGCTATTTACAAGGAACTTTTGAGAGATCTCAAAGTGATGTTAGGAAGATGAAAAAGATACTTAAGACAGAGCTATCAGGACAGAAGAATAATAATTACAGTTGGCAATTATTGAACACTTACTTTGTACCAGGCATGTATATGTACTTACTTATTATCTCATTTACTACAAATTATCTCATTTAAATGTCACTACAATTCTATTTGGTAGATAGGGAAACAGATGCTCATGATGGTGAAGCAGCTTGATGAATAATGAGGATACAAACTGAGTGAGATGATAATGACTTGGGAGGTATGGTCAGAGAAGCTTGTCAAGGAGGCAAAATTGGCGAGAGTGACTGAGAGGAAGAAAGACATGCGATGGGATTGGTCTGGACATGCAAGTGTGTGACCTGCCTTTTCCTCAGACTGGTGGACGTCTTTCCCTGTGAAGAAACATGACCACACATCATTTTCCTGGCTGCATAGTATTCTACTTTATAGTTGTGCCACGATTTCCATCTCATTTTTCAACACTAATTCCACTTTCTGCTACTCTAAACAATGTTACAGGGAGCTGCCTTGGTCTTACATCTTGAGCCCTCCCGATGATTTTCCTTTGATAAATTCCCAGAATTAAGATTTTGTAGTCAAAATGTATAAGCATTTAGCGTTTTATTGACAATTCTACACAGCCTGGGTGGTTTGTAGGTGGCAGCAGCAGGACTCAAATCCAAGGCCATCTGACCCACAGTAAGGTTCCAACCCCTAGAACACTTGCTTATAGTCCCAAGGGGAGGGTCTCCACAACTTTTTTTTTAATCTTTAAATACATGCCAACCCGATAATTAGGAATTTTGCAAATTCTTATGACTCATCTCTCAACATGCCCTATACTAAAGTCATTATCTTCCTCACTAACCAAAAAGAAAAAAAAGTCCGATTTCCTGCCCTGTGTTCCTGTTTTGTTTATTGTCATCGCTATCCGTTCAGGCTTCTAGACTGAGAATCCTGCTGGGCTCTCCCCTCCTGCTCACGAGGCACATCCCATCAGCCGCTAAACCTTGCCTGTTCTACCTCCTCTCTCGGGAATCTGTGCTGCTTTTCCAGCTCCACTACCACTGACTTCCTGCAGGTCCTCCTCTTTCATGTAACCTATATCTCTTATGTTCTGTATTCACTATATCTTGATGTCTAGTATTACAAACCTCCATGCTGCCTCCAAGAGGCCTTTGTAAGAGGAAATGTATGGGAAAGGATCATGTAAAACCCCAATTGCCACAGTCTTTTCAAAATGAAGTGCAAAGACTGAAATTTGGTGTGCAATATGGCCCTGGCTGCCCTTGACCTCCAAGCCTACCTTTCTGCTCTGTGTCCCTCCCTCAGTTCTAGCTTCTGAAATATTTCCAGCACCCAGAGGTCTATGCCGCTCTGGTCTTTTCTGGTTTTACTCTGCCTGGTGAGTCTTTACTCATCCTTTAAGACTTGGTTCACACTATTCTTTCGTTGAGGTCTTTCCTGGCCTCCAGAGTCATTGCTGCGCACCCTCTCCTTCATGTCATCCATGTACCTGTGCACACTGCCATCAGAGCCATGTAAAAGAGATTTCCCTTCCTGGAGGCCAAACAACAAAGCTTGGTCTGGGAGGTAGATAAAAGAAGTAAAGAGGAATTCTTTTAGTGAATTTATCCTGTGGGGATAATGCAAGTCCCCGCATCATGAGGTGGTTGGGAGGTAATGTACGCAGAGCCCTCAGAGGATGCCTGGCTCACCATCAGCACTTGGTAGGTGTTAATTATTGCTGCTGTTACTGTTATTCATTCCCAAAGAATTTCTGATCCAATGGACGTTGCAATATGAGAGACAAAAATTCACAGTGGGCTGATGAGTACAAAAGCTGTAGAATAAGAGGAGGACTATTTCTTTCCCAAAATATCAAATAATGCTGCTGTGCTCTAATATGGGAATTACCTTTAGGCGTCTAAAATAATAGAATAATAATAATGATAAACCTTACTGAGATAATAGCAACTTAAACAATAAAAGTAATATGCCTAATAGTCATCCAATGCTTGCTCTGTACCAGGCTCTACCAGGCTAAGTACTTTCTATGAATTAACTCCTTTAATTTCTACAGAAACCTCTAAGCAAGCATTTTAAAATTTTTTTATTGAGGTCATATTGGTTTATAACATTGTGTAATTTTAGGCATATATTATTATATATCAGTTTCTGTGTAGACTGCATCATGCTCCCCACCAATAGTCTAGTTTTTATCCATCACCATACATATGTGCCCCTTTACCCCTTTCACATCCCCCACCCCTCTCCCCAGTAACTACTAATCTGTTCTCTTTATCCATGAGTTTGTTTGTCTTCCACATACGAATGAAATCATGCAATACTTGTCTTTCTCTGTCTGGCTTATTTTGCTTAACATCATACCCTCGAAGTCTGTCTATGTTGTTGCAAATGGGAGAATTTTGTCTTTTTTTTGGCTGGGAAGTATTCACTTGTGTGTGTGTTTATATATATATATATATATATATATATACACACACATAGCACATCTTATTTAT
This sequence comes from Equus przewalskii, assembly GCF_037783145.1. Taxonomy (NCBI): domain Eukaryota; kingdom Metazoa; phylum Chordata; class Mammalia; order Perissodactyla; family Equidae; genus Equus; species Equus przewalskii. The sequence continues at coordinate 13,369,875 of NC_091846.1, read as the reverse complement.
CCATTTTTCAGTCAGTGGGTACTTGGGTTGCTTCCATGTCTTGGCTATTGTGAATAATGCTGCAATGAATATAGGGGTGCATAAATCTCTTTGTATTGTCCATTTCAAGTTCTTTGGATAAATACCCAGTAGTGAGATAGCTGAATTGTTTGGTGTTTCTATTTTTAATTTTTTGAGAAATCTCCATACTGTTTTCCACAATGGCTGCACCAGCTTGCATTCCCTTTAGCAGTGTATAAGGGTTTCCTTTTCTCCATATCCCCTCCAACGTTTGTTATTTTTTGTCTTGCTAATAATAGCCATTCTGAAAGATGTAAGGTGATATTTCATTGTAGTTTTGATTTGCATTTACCTAATAATTAGAGATGTTGAACATCTTTTCATGTGCCTGTTGGACATCTGTGTATCTTCTTCTTAATATCCTCTGCCCATTTTTTGATTAGGTTGTTTTTTTTTGTTGTTGTTGAGTTGTGTGAGTTATTTACATATTTTGGAAATTAATCTCTTATCAGATATACGATTTGCAAATACTTTCTCCCAGTTGGTGGGTTGTCCTTTCATTTCGTTCGTGGTTTCCTTTGCCTTGCAGAAGCTTTTTAGTCTGATGTAGTCCCATTCGTTTACTTTTTCTTTTGTTTCCCTTGCCTGAGTAGACATGGTATTCAAAAAGATGCAGCTAAACCAGTGTCAAAGAGTGTACTGACTATATTTGTTCTAGGAGTTTTATGGCTTCAGGTCTTACATTCAAGTCTTTAATCCATTTTGAGTTAATTTTTGTGTGTGGTGTAAAATAGTGGTTCTACTTTCATTCTTTTGCATGTGGCTGTGCAGTTTTCCCAACTCTGTTTATTGAAGAGACTTACTTTCTCCATTCTACGTTCTTGGCTCCTTTGTCGAAGATTAACTATTCCTAGATGTGTGGTTTTATTTCTGGGCTTTCAATTCTGTTCCATTGAACTGTGTGTCTGTTTTTGTGCCAGTACCATGCTGTTTTGATTACTATAGCTTTGCAGTATGTTTTGAAGTCAGAGGTTGTGATGCCTCCAGCTTTGTTCTTTATTCTCAGGATTGCTTTGGCTATTGGGGGTCTTTTCTTGTTCCATACAAATTTTAGAACTCTTTGCTCTATTTCCATGAGAATGTCACTGGGATTCTGATTGGGATTGAATTGAATCTGTAGATCTTTTCAGGTGAATAAGGACATTTTAACTATGATTATTCTTCCAATCCATGAGCATGGAACATCTTTCCATTTCTTTATGTCCTCTTTGATTTCTTTAGCTAATTTCTTATAGTTTTCAGTGTATACGTCTTTCACCTCCTTGGTTAAGTTTATTCCTAGATATTTTATTCTTTTTATTGTGATAGTAAATGGGATTATATTCTTGATTTCTCTTTCTTCTATTTCATTATTAGTGTGTAGAAATGCAGCTGACTTTTGTAGGTTGATTTTGTACCCTGCAACTTTTCTGCAGTTGTTGATTACTTCTAACAGTTTTCTCATGAATTCTTTAGGGTTTTCTATGTATAGAACCATGTTGTCCATAAACAGTGAGAGTTTTACTTCTTCCTTGACAATTTGGATACCTTTTATTTCTTTTTCTTGCCTAATTGCTCTGGTTAAAACCTCTAGTACTGTGTTGAGTAAGAGTGGAGAGAGTGGGCACCCTTGTCTTTTTCCTGTTATCAGAGGGATGGCTTTTATTTTCTCGGCATTAAGTATGATGTTGGCTGTTGTTTTGTCATATATGATGTTTATTATGTTGAGGTACTTTCCTTCTATACCCACTTTATTGACAGTTTTAATCATAAATAGATGCTGGATCTTGCCAAATGCTTTCTCTGCATCTGTTGAGATGATCATGTGATTTTTATGTATCATTTTCTTAATGTGATGTATCATGTTGATTGATTTGCTGCTATTGAACCATCCCTGGTATAAATCCCACTTGATCATGGTGTGCGGTCCTTTTAATGTATTGCTGTATTTGATTTGCCAATATTTTGTTGAGGATTTTTGCATCTATGTTCCAGTGATATTGGCCTGTAATTTTCTTTTTTTTGTGTTGTCCTTGTCTGGTTTTGGTTATCAGGTTAATGTTGGCCTCATAGAATGAGTTAGGATGTGTTCTATCTTCTTCAATTGTTTGGAATAGTTGGAGAAGAAGAGGTATTAAGTCTTCTTTGAACGTTTGGTAGACTTCTCCAGGGAAGCTATCTGGTCCTAGACTTTTGTTTTCTGGGAGGTTTTGAATTACTGTTTCAATCTGTTTACTTGTGATTGATCCAATCAGATTCTCTATTTTTTCTTGGTTCAGTTTTGGGAGGTTGTATGAGTCTAAAAATTTATTCATTTCTTCTAGGTTATCCAATTTGTTGGCATATAGTCTTACATAGCATGCTTTTATAATCCTTTGTATTTCTGTAGTATCCATTTTAATTTCTCCTCTTTCATTTTTAATTTTATTTATTTGAGGCTTCTCTCTTTTTTCTTAGTGAGTCAGCTAAGGTTTTGCCAATTTTGTTTATTCTCAAAGAAACAGCTCTCAGTTTCATTGATCCTTTCTATAGATTTTTTAGTCTTTATTTCATTTACTTCTGCTCTTATTTTTATTATTCTGCTCCTTCTGCTGATGTTGGGCTTTGTTTGTTCTTTTTACTAGGTCTATTAGGTGTAGTTTGAGTTTTTCTTCTTTATTGAAGTGTCCTGTATTGCTATAAATTTTCCTCTTAGGACTGCTTGTTCTCAAAGAATTTCTTCATTTAAAAAAAATCTTAGTTCTCTCTTTTCCTTCATCTGAAACATTTCCATATTTTTATCCTCTAAATCACTAATTCTGCCCTCCATAGTATCAGCTTTGTTTTCTATGGTTTCTAGATTATTTTTTTATCTCATTAATTGTGTTTTTCATCTCCAGAATCCCTTTTTTTAAATTTTATTTTAAATGTTTTAATCTCTTTGGTGAAGTATTCCTTCTGCTAATTAATTTTATTCCTGAGCTCATTGAACTATCTTTCTGAGTTTTCTTGTAGCTCATTTAGTTTCTTTATGACAACTATTTTGAATTCTCTGTCATTTAGATTGTAAATTTTTGTGACTTCAGGATTGGTTTCTGGAGACTTGTCATTTTCCTTCTGCTCTGAAGTGTTACTGTAGCTTGTCATAGTGTTTGATGAATTGATCTTTTGCTGGTGCATTTGTGGTAGTATAAGGTCAGAGATTCCACCTGTCACCAGTTGGGGGGAGCAGGGACTGTGTTTTCTTATCTCACCCTGTCTGCTGGAAGTTCTACAGGTAGGGCTTTTCTGAATTTGTGCAGGCTGTCTACAGCTGCTCCACAGGTTGTGCTCACCAGGGAAGGGCCTCTGTGTTGAGTGGGTGGGTTGCACACCATAGGTGGGGTTTCTATGCTCAGTGGTGGGTTGCTGTCATGTAGGTGGGTCCATGGTTCTCTGCAGAAGACAGGCTGAGCTGCTGCACTAGGCAGGAGGACACCTATACAAGGGCTGAGTATGACTTGGTGGGTCCTTGGGCTGCTGTACTCTGTGAGTGGGGCACTTTCTCAGCAGGTGAGGTGCTTTCTCACCTGCCCTGTGCTTAGCTGGTGGGCACCTTCATGGGGGATGAACCACCACATGTGGGTCCTGCAGGCTGCTGTGCTCTATGGGCTGGGCACTTTCTGAGTGGGTGGGATGCCTTCTCACCTGTGTTGCAATAAGCAGGAGAGGTATCTATGTCGGGGCTAAACCACTACAGGTCCTTTGGCCTGCTGTGCTGTGTAGGCAGGGTGCCTTCTCTAGGCAATCATTTTTATCCCCCTTTGACAGATGCAAACTGCTGAAATCGAGGAAAATCAGTTTCCTTGGCCAAGCTTTCACAGTTGAAAACAGTGAAAGGAGAGTTTTAATGAGGTGAAATTCATTGTGATTTCACCAAGTCCTTGATGCTCCTGTGCCTGACCTCTGATTTAACTCTCTTGTTGGAGCTTACCTTCAGTCCCTATGCGCAAAAGTCCTTTCCCCTGAATACTGATGAAAGACACCCTAAACTTGCAACATTTCCTGGTTGAGGAGAATAAGGAATCACCTCCTGGTGATCATCCATGTGAACTTTGGAAAACTATTTTGAGAATTGCAGGGGGCATGTGAGGAATTTGTCTGAATTCCAAATTCAACCACTGTGGGCTTTAGAATTCCTTGTGATTTGGGACCCTTTCTATGCTTCTGAATGGACTTGTATAGGTAGAGGAGGAGGTGTAGAAGCTTCTCTCTTTGTAGGCTTTCTTTGTGCAGTAGGTGTTGTGCAAAGGTAAACTGGGGAGAGAAGGTTGTATTTGAGAAATGTGGTATTTAAAAAATAGGACACTTATGGGGCCAGCCCAGTGGTGCAGCAGTTAATTTCACATGTTCCACTTTGGTAGCCCAGGGTTTGCTCGTTGAGACCCCAGTTGTGGACATGGCATCACTTGGCAAGCCATGCTGTGGTAGGCGTCCCACACAGAAAGTAGAGCAAGATGGGCACAGATGTTAGCTCAGGGCCAGTCTTCCTCAGCAAAAAAAAGAGGAGGATTGGCAGCATATGTTAGCTCATGGCTAATCTTCCTCAAAAAAAAAAAAGGGACATTTAGAACATCATGTCAATACTTAATAATGTATCTATGCATTAATTCTTATTTCTAAAAGACTACCGGAAGGATGCACTATAATCTAAATAGAGTAAGAAGACAAAATTCCTCTTTACATATTAAAATATAAATTTTCAATTTTTTCTATATTCATTAACTGTTGTCTTTTATTACTGAACTGAGTAGTTGGCAATGCATCTCCTATAATTTGTATGCTTATTGTAGAAATGCATGGTAAATATATCTGCTATCTACTATGTAATTATCATTTGAAAGTCAAGTTTCCTAGATGAACTTTTCATAGAGAGATATCAACTCTTTAGAGATGTGGAACCCTATTTCCCTTCCAATCTCACCAGAATGTTCCCACAGCTAGATTACCATAGAGCCCGATAGCTGGTGAGTGAGAATATGTGTTTAAATGAGCATCCAAATTTGACCTTAAGAGTCAAAATAAGTTCATTTCATTTAGGAAACTTAGATTTCTTTTGATGAATCTGTCCTAGATCTCTTCATTCAGTAGAATGTCTGACTAACAGAAGATCAATGTTTAATGGGCATGGTGATGGAGTAGGGTGGGAGCTGATGCACAAAGAGCTGTGTGCTATAGCAGAGTGAAAGAAGTGCTGGGCAATTCAAATTTTTTATTTTTTGGCTATTGCAAATAATGCTGCTTAATCATTCCTTACTTGTCCTTTGGTATGTATTTCTGTTGAGTTTATACCTAGAAGTATATGTATGTGTTGAGCTTTAGAAGATCCTGACAGACAAATTTCCAAATTCACTGAACCCATTTAAAGGCACCAGTGATGATTCCAGTTGTTCTTCATCCCTGGAACACTTGAAATTTTCTATCTTTTCCATTTTTGCCATTCTAGTCCTTATATCTTCTTTTTGTTTTAATTACAATTTCTCTTAAACCTAGTGATGTTGAGTACTTTTTTCAAACACTTACTGACCATTTGAATATCATCTGTTGTGAAATACCTGAATAAGTCTTCTGACCATTATTTAAAAATTGAACTCTTGGTCTTTTTCTCACTGTTTTTTAGGAGTTCTGCATAGGCTACAGATACGAATCCTTTGTCACACATATGGATTTCAAATATCTTCTCCTTGTCTGGGGCTTGTCTTTTTGCTCTCTTAATTCTGTTTTTGGATGAAAAATAGTTCCCAACTTTATGAAATCTGATTGTTCAGTCTATCTTTTTTTTATAGTTAGTAACTTTTGTGTCCTATGTAAGAAAATATGCCCACTCTAACGTCATGAAGATATTCTCTTAAATTCACTTCTGGAAGTTAGTTTCCTTCCTTCTTTCATTCCTTCCTTCCTTTCTTTTTTAATTTTCATTTAGGTTTGCAATTCACTTAGAATTAATTTTTATGTATGGCGTGAAATAGAAACAATATTCACCTTTTTTTCACTTTCATTTTTCAAGTCTATTTTCTCTAGCTATAGGATTCTAGGTTGGCATTTTTTTTCTTTAAGCACTTTAAAAATGTCATTTCATTGTCTTCTAGGCAATGCAGAGTTGCAGTTGAAAAGTCAGCCATTAATCTTATTATTGCCCCTTGAACGTAATGAACCTTGTCTCACTGACTTTAGTTTTCAGCAGTTTTACTATAATATACATAGGTGTGGTTTTCTTAGAGTTTATACTACTCTACATTGTTAAAGTCCGTAGAATCTTTGTGTCTCTATCATTTAATGTCATTTGTCAGTTTTGCAAAATTCACAGCCAGTGTGCCTTCACATATTGCTTCTGATCTGTTATTTCTCCATTTTCCTTCTGACTAACAGGCTTAGATTTTTTTTTTTTTTACAGTGTCTCGTACATTTCTTATGGCCTTTTCTGTGCTTGCAATTTCTTATTTCTTTTTGTGATTTCAGTCTGGACAGTTCCTATTGATCCATTTCCAGTTCACGAAGACTTCCTTGTATCATGTTTAATCTATTGTTTAACTCATCCATCAAATTCTTAATTTAGGTTGTTATATTTTTCATTTCCATAACTCCCATTTGATTCTTTTTATATGTTATCTGGTGAAACTCATTGTCTTGCCACATGTTTTCTTAAATAATGATCACTGAAATCCATTTCTGATAACTCCAATTTCTGGCTACCTAACAGTGGTTTGTTTTTTACCTTCTTTTGATTTTTGGTCATTTGATTTTGCATATTTGGACATTCTTCTGTCCAAATATGTTTTTCTTTCCCTTTGGTTTTTGGTTATTTGATCTCGCGTGTTTGGAGATTTAAAAAAAAAATAAAATTCTTGTCTATTGGAAACACATACATTTGATCCATCATAGATGGAAATTTAGGTGTGTAATTACAATCTCCACTCTACTTCATTTAGCCTTCTTCTCTTTATATTTCCCTGTTGTGAGTCAGTCACAAGTTTACTTTGTCCCACAAACTCTAAGTCACATATCAAGCTCCATGAATTATCCATTGAAACTTTCTCCTTAGCTTTGAGGTGAGGTAAGTGGAACATCTTTCCATTTCTCTGTGGAGGTAGAGAAGGAAAATGTCATAACACTCCAACAATATTTTCCAATGAGATTTTCTTTTCAATCTCCTTCTTGACCTTAATAGACACCTTTACAAATAGATTCACATCTCATTTTGGAATGAGAGAGTACTGGCACCTATTGTCTTGGAGCCTCAGTTGCTATAGACAAAAAGTTCCTTTTGAATAACCAGTTACAGTGTGAAACAATATCATCCTTCTTCCTGGTATAAAAAATTGTTAATATTTATTTGAAATGTTTTATTTTAAATTTTTTAAAATTGTGATGAATCCCCCAAAAATGTAGAAAGTATTGGTCCATGTGTGCCAATGAAGCAGTTAGCTCCTGGCTACTAAAAGATTGAGAAACACCACTCTAAATTTTTTGTCACTGGACCCAACCACATAATCTCCCTGCTAAGAATCAAAACTACCTAGTCTTTGACCCAGTGAAGTCGTCTGCTAAGGATGTGTTGAATTTGAGGTGTCTGAAGAACTCCAATATCCAAAACCAGTAGGCAGTTAAAATTATGAGTCTAGCCATCAGAGATTAGGATATCATCAATATATAGAAATTACATAAGTGGCTGATACACTCAGGTAAAGGATGTAAAATGTAAAGAGAATGGAAGCTAGAATATGTAAAGCTCAGGTAAAAGTGAGCTGATGGTCTTAAGACTTTATATATCATGAAGAAGACCTACTCTTCCAAGATTTCCTTTATTCCAGTGTACACAAATCATTACCCATGTGTATCCTTATCATTCTCATTGTAATCCTTAACTGCATGACCAAGGCTATATATATAAATGTATATATATGCATGTGTACATATATACATACATATGTACATACACACATACATAAATATATTTCCAGTTACTTCTGAATTCACCTAATTAAAACCAAATAGGAGCCGAGTAGAGCAGTCTGAGATTTTTTATATCCATTTGTATGTGTGTATGTGCATGCGCATGTGTGAAGTAGCCCTGACCTCATGGCTCCTGATAATGATTACTTCATGATGGAATGATGATGATGATGATGACTGTGGAATAAAATGCCATTTTAGCTAAACTAAGCCTTTCTCTCTTCCTACAGAGGCAAAATTCTACATCTCCTTTTGCTTGTCACCCTTGCTGTTATTTCGTGTATCTCAAATTGCCATTCTTTGACATTCTATCACTGCTACACGCCATTATCATCCTGTTACATAGCACTCTTGGAGAATCTTGACTGCCCTGTGAATTGACCCAGCAATTATGGCCAAATGCTTTAGGAATGCTCTTGCACATTATAAATACATCAATGAGCATGCTGATGTGATAATGATGAAATTATACTTTCTCACTTTCAGTAGCTTCCAGAAAGTTGCTCACAAGAGGATGCTTCCTGGTCTAAGGTAAAAATCCTAGCCTACCAGTCCCTGCAATGTCTGGGGCCCTGGGAGCAGGGGGAATTGGATTCTAAAGGGAGATAGTCTTTGCCTCGTTCTTCGGTTCTGTTAATTCAATGAGAGATGTAAGCTTAGTATTATTAGAATCCTCCAAGATCCTTTCACCCACTGAATTTACATAAATTATTAACATCAGCAAATTCCTTTTCTCTCAGATGAAGTTTCCCACTTGTTAAAGATTGGAGGTTGATCACTCACAGGGACTTAAAAGATTATAACACAGAAAGAAAGGAAAGCAGAGTCAAAATCTCTGCCTCCACCTCCCACTCCCAGGAATCACCACTGAAATAATGCTCCCAGTCCTGAAAACTGGCTCCTTGTCCTCTCTGATGGCATCAGTACCACTCAAGCATGGTCAACATTTGAGTTTGGTGGTGTCTGTGGATTTGAGTGTGTGTTGGGAGTTTGGGGAAAGAAGAGGTCCGATCTGTAAAGAATACTCTTCTTTGCTAAAGACTGATATATTTTGCAGAGCATGTAAGTGCTTTCACTGGAATTTTAGCCTAAAGTTTTAGAATTAAAAAATATATATGTTGCTTTCTTTCCTCTTTATACTACCTGTCGTCCTTCCCCATTACATACCCAATTCTTGTTAGTGGTAAAAAAACAAACTATAGTTGCCCTAACATTAATTATGTTCACGGACCCAACAAGGATCTTTGGTTTAATTTTGCGTTTTCAGCTTTGATAATGTTATCTTTCACACGTTCTTTCATCAAACATTGAATGTGGGAGCAGGGAGTATATAAGTAAGATACGAACGAGCCCACCAAAATCTTCATAGTAGAGTAGGAGAAAGAGGCCCATGAACAATGAACATTCACATAGTATGGCAAATGCTGGAGTAGGATTATTACAATAGGCTAGAAGATCACACTTCCAGGAGGAAATTCTACTTAGGAAGACATTTGGGAAGGTTTCCCCAGAGAAGATGTTGATTGGTTTGAGATTTGAACAATGATTACTGTTTGATCCAGTGGAGTTGGGTAAAGCAAATTTCAGACAGAAGGAAGAGAATAAGCAAAGGTTTATGCAAGTTTAAGGAATGATAGGCACTAAGATTTTACTAGATAGAATGTATGGATGACGGGGAGTGGCAGTAGATGGAATGTAAAAGCGTGTGGCACAAGATCATTAGGGACACTGAATGCTGTGCTAAAAATTTAAAAAGGAAGCCAGTACAGGTAAAGCTCAGGTGATGATCCTAAGACTTTATATATGGGAATGAGAATGGGAGAGTAAAGTGATTGTTTTTTTTCCCAATTTTGAAAACAATATGACAGGCAGAAATATTCCTTATAGATGGATAAAGATACCAAGATAATTCCTTAAAGATGATAATTCTTGGTTGGGGGATCCCGACAAAAAATAAATAAGAAGGAATATGTATCACATTGTTTAGTGCACTGTGGACTCCTAGAGTAAGTCTCCTCTTGCAAGTGTTTGCCTCATCTGTTAATGTTTACCTCCGTTACTGGTATTTGGATTGGCTCTTAAACTATCCTGGCATTAATTCGTCTTTCCAGACAGCTGATCCTTTGAAGCATCATTGTAAGAGATGCTTCTCTACTTATCTAAACAGAATGCACACTTGTCAGTCAAAACATAAATAGCACACAAGTAATCTTCATGTCCAGAGGCTGGAGGAGAGACAGGATGGCTTTCCCATTAAAGATCTGCCAAGTTTAGAATGGCCAGATTCTTTGTGAGCTGTCTGAAATTGTAGAGAGCAACCCCAACGTGAAAACTTCAGCTCTACTGTCAGTCTTTTATGCATACTCTTTACTGTTCTAATAAGAAGTCCCTAAAGGGCTCCCAAGACTACAAAATTACTACACCTCAGTATTGTCCCTGCTTTGGGGGCAACTGAATATGATTTTCCATTACTTTGCCTTCTTCCATAATAGCATTGGAATTTTTTGCTTTTTCCCTAGCACCCTATAGTCCCAAATGCTCAGGCCTGAAGTGTCTCATTATTTGAATCATTGAGTCCCTTTCTCTAGTGACCTACAACGATGAAAGCCTCATGAGGTCTGAGGGATGATCCATGATGACAATCAATGGGTGCCTTCTATTCATAACGTCTGAAGCAGAGCTGTCTCTCATGCCAAGACGGAGATTGATCCCAAGAGTTTATGCAAAAGCTTCAACAGAGCTTGTGATTGTCTAGTTACATTTCTTAGAATGCCTCGAATTTTGCAATGGTGATTCTTTCTGTAGCTCATCCTTTCTCTCCCTTCTCAAAGAGTGACTGGCTAGCAAACAGAGAGACTTGGCAAAGCAGGAGACACTAAGTGCCACAGAGACCAAAGAATTTTTGGTTCATATTTGTTTTCCTGTCAGGTGTTGCTGGGAGATCCATTCCCTTCAATCCACTGCCAACTATGTGAACTCCAGCAATTTGGGATGCAAATAAATCATTGGCAAATATAACACAACAAATTGTTGGCTAATAGCGAAAGCTGAAGATGGCTCTGTTAATGGATCCAGCAAAGGCTTTTGTCAACTGGGTGAGGAGCCCAATCTAAATCCGAGAAGCTGGACTTGGAGCAGGGACAGAGATTCCAGGGAAGTTGCAGAAGACGGAGGTCTTGTTTCCACCATTAACAGCTGTTTGTCTTTCGGAAAGGACACCCAGGCTTAGTGTCTTTAATGGAAAACAATGATAAGATTGGATGCTCAGAACCCTAGTGCTTTAAGAAACAGTACGGAAAGAAAAAAATATAGAACAAATGATAGCATCTGCCTTTAGAATTTCCCAGACTTTCCTCACCAGTTTCTTTGTCAAAGAAAAAAAATATGTCACAATAATTTAAATGTGTCACTCCTTGGCTCTATCTCACAGAAATGAGATGAAGTAGGAGTTAGATGTTGATAGTGTCAGTTCTCAGAATGCATTGCTGTCACTGCCTATCCAACTGTACAGACTTTTTTCATGTGTCTTTGGGTGTATAATATCAGTGTACTGTGTTCAAAATCTTACATTTGTGTATACGTTTTCACAAACATAGATCAGGAGTATTTGAACTCTGTTGAACATTGACTCACAGAAAAAATTGTTAATCACTGTATGTAAGGAAAATTCCTCACCTTTCATTAATTTATTCGTTTCATCAGCAAATAGTTATTGAGCACTTACTATGGGTCCAGCACTGTATTAGTGCTGAGGATATAGCCATGACCAAACAAATCAAAAATTCCCACTGACACAGAGCTTATATTCCAGTGGGAGGAGACAGACGTTAGACAAATATGTAAGTAAAATATATAATGTGTTGATGGTAATAAGGGTTAAGGAGGAAACTAAAGCAGGAAAAGGGTATAGGGTATTGCAATTTAAAAGAGGGTGCCTGATATTAATTCTTTCACTCCCTAAGTGTGGAATATCTTTCCATTTATTTATGTCTTCTGCAATTTCTTTCATTAATATCTTATAGTTTTCAGTACACAAGTCTTTCATTTCCTTGGTTAAATTTATTCCTGGGCATTTTATTCTTTTTGAGGCAGTCGTGAGTGGGATTGTTTTCTTAATTACTGTGTCTGATGGTTTGTTATTAGTGTACAGAATGCAACAGATTCTTGTATATTTATTTGTATCCTGCAATTTTACTGAATTCGTTTATTAGTTCTAACAGCTTTTTGGTCAAGTCTTTAGGATATTCTATATATATCATGTCACCTGCAAATAGTGACAGTTTTACTTTTTCCTTTCCAATATAGATCCCTTTTATCACTTTTTCTTGCCTAATTGCTCTGGCTAAGACATGCAATCTTATGTTGAACAAAAATTGCAAGAGTGAGCATCCTTGTCTTCTTCCTGATCTTAGAGGAGAAGATTTGAGCTTTCACCATTGAGTATGATGTTAGCTGTGGGCTTGTCATGTATGGCCTTTGCGGTGTACAGAAATAAATGTGTTGAATGAAAAAAAATACAGGGTGGCCAGAGAAGATCTTACTGATCAGGAGTCACTTGCACAAAGATTTGAGAGAAGTGAGGGAACGAGTCATGTGAGGAAAGAACAGTCCAGGTAGAGGGAATCACAAGCGCAAAGGCAGTAAGCCTGGAGCACATCTGGCACATCCGAGCAAGAGCAAGGAGGCCAGCATGGCTGGAGTGATGTGAACAAGAGGGAGAGTGGTAGGTCTCGAGGTGAGATCAGACGGTTCCCTGGGCAGAATGAGCCAGTGGTGGGACACTGTGTAGGGCTTGGTAGTTGTTCATAAGGATTTTGGCTTTTATGTAAGGGAGTGGAAAGTAATGGAGGACCTGACTTAAGTCATGTTTTAAAGGAATCATTCAGGCTGTACGGAGTTAAGGGCAGAATGAGGGAGACCAATTACAAAACTGTTATAAGAATCTAGATGAGAAACGATGGAGGCAATGTTTATGGTGGAAGCAGAGAAGGTGGAGACGTGGGGTTGGATCCTGAAGATATTTTGAACCTGGATCAATAAACCTGATCAATGTTGGAGTATTCATGTTCTGGGGAGGCAGATCTTAGGAAAGGCTGAGGGTAATTCCCAGAGACGGATATCAGCCATCAACATTCCTAGGAACTGGGAAAACAGGTGGCTTGGTCCTCTAAGGGGCATCTGGACACAGTATCCACTTCATCTATTTCTACAGCTTCCAATGAGGTACCCAGAGTTATGATTGTTATTCCCATTTTATACATAAGAAGACTGAAGCTTAAATAGATTAAATAGCTAATTCAAATTCTCAAGGTTGCAAATGATGCATCTAAGTCTTAAATAGGTCTTCTGATGCTGTGTTTTGCCAGCACTTTTTCCTCAGTCACATAACCCACTTACCAGTTCCTGTCACAGGAGTCTACTTATAAAGTTGATGACCAGTTTTCACTTGCAATGCTCAAGTGCTTGCTCTTGGATTGAGCTGCTGTGATTAAACCCCAGGCTCTGATGTATGGTCAACCTGACGATCTTTGGCCATGAGCATAGGGATGGGCTAGCATACACTTGTATGTGGTGGAGTGTGCACCTTGCGTCCTCTTCAGTTTCTTCTTTCTTTTCTCCCTTCCTTCCTTCCCTTGACCAGCTGTAATAATGATAACCACATTTCGTGCCCATAAAAGTACTATGTATTCTTTATGAATTTTCCCATTTATTTTATTTCTGAAAGTATGAATACAAAAGCTAGTGCAAGAACTTGAGAATGGAGCCTTGGAAGGAGAAAGGTTTGAGATGGAAGAAGTTCCCCTTTGCACATGCTCCTTCAGAGATGCCCTTGGGCCATTTAAGATGAAAGATACAAAGCTTTGGCTCAGAGAAATCTAGATAGAGACATAAATTTGAGAGTTTCTGAACATTCTGTTTTAAAATTTGTTTCCTAAACCTCTAACTGGCAATCTGTGAATTGGTTTCTAGTTGTTTCTAACTCTGTGCGTGTGATTGTCACAGGTAAGTTGAACAAACAAAAATTACATTTAAGAGAAGCATTACCTTATTTTGACTCTCACTATGTCTTTAAATTATTCCATGGAGGTTTTCTTCTTCAGATGCTGGCAGATCCCAGGGCTTTTCTCTTTATTCTTAGAAAATGCCCATCCTTACAGTGATTTTTGGGTTGCAGTCATAGTCTCAATTTCAAACATTTAATGTCCAGTCCAAGGTATTATTCAATGTGTCTGACTTGGTTTAACATCAAAATATTGGCCTTTTCCGGGCACAGACCTGGGTCAGTGGGGAAGCTGGAGGGCAGTGAAGGGACAGGACTCCCCTCTTTCACTAGCTTCTGTTTCCTGCATTGGGAGGATGGATAAGGGGATAGGGCTGTTCTTACTGTGCTGGGTGGCTTCACACCCTAGGCTTTGCATGGTTCTGTCTGGTTCTGTTTGTGGGGCATAGTTTGGGTTCTTTGTAGTTTCTGGGTTGGCTCCTCTCACCTGAAATTGCCTGAAGAAAGAGTGAGGCTCTATTCTGGGTGGCCACCGTCGCTCCTTTCTCAGCTCAGGGGCATTGGTAGTACCCCCCAACCAGCCTCTTTCTGCAGACATCTCCTTGCCCACCCAGGAAGCTCTATTGACCAGAACAGGACTCAAGTACTCACACCGACTCTCCCTCTGTCCTAATGGCCCATACCAGGCCTGGCATAGGAGTGTGGGCCATAGTGCCTCAGTCACAAGAGCAGTGTCAGCCCTTCCCCTGCCTGTTAGATTTCCTGTGGTGGAGTCAGGCCACACCTGCAGTCCTCGTCAGCTTTCTCAGGCGAGAATGGGGAGCCTGTTCCTGCACTTTGAAATTTCAGGGCAGGTAGGCCAAGCTCTCCAAGGTGAGGGAGGAGCTGTGTGACCCTGAGGAAGTACTCTTCCTCTTTTCCTACTGAGGAGGAGAATGATTCTTTGATAAAGGAATGATAGGAAATAATTGTCCTTCCACTACACTTTTCTTCTCTGTTCCTCACGTACATGGGTAAAAATACCCTGAAGTGAGAAATAAAAGTGACATTAGGAGGTTGCTTAGGCAGCAAGTTTGAAGGAATTCATGACGTTCTGGAGGAATGGCCGCTATGATTACCTCCACAGGAAGGAGCCTTCAGAGAAGCCGGAGGAGGCAGCAAGGGAGTGGGTGCTGTCACTTTTTTTTATAGCCGTTTCTTCCCTTACCTCAAATAACCTGGTATGGGGATGTGGTGGCTCTGTCTTCCTGCCTTATTATGTGCTGTGAGATTCCTTAGGCCACGGAGCGCTCGCCGCACACCGATGGGGCAGCTGGCACTGGGGAGAGGAGACGGCTGAGGGGCTGGGGACGGGCTGAGCTCCTGACTCTCAGAAGGTCCTCCTCATGCCTGCAAATTTTGCTCCTCCACAACTGCAAAGTAAAGAGAAATAGGTAATTTCGTGGGTGGGAAAACCATTCTCAACTGCAAAAAATTTGCTTATAGGATTCCCAGAGTTTTAGCTCACAAGTCAGAAATTTCACACTTAACATGAAATTGGCGAGAAGCCCAGAAGTCGCCATTTTTGCTTAGGTACCAAAATTCTAGGTCGATATACTTAAAGAGTAACCAGGGAACTAAAATGTCCTTTGGACTTTAAGATTTGTTTACATATGATCCATTGACATGATTATTTACTTACAAAATGAATTTGGAGTTGATTTTGTTATTTTGAAAAGGTCCAGGAATCACACATTCATTTATTTCTAAGACGTCTTCTGATCACAAAGCATTGAAGTTCTTACAAAGATGTATATAATTAATGATCTGTAGGCATAGTTTCACATCTTACATATTCTTTGTGATAATTAAATATTATAGCGTTTTTCCCTAACTGGATGCACTAGAATCTTATTAAGTGGTTAAGTCAGTCGAATAAAAGCATCTTAGAGGGCTTAATCCTCTCCAATTGGATATGGTAATTTAATACTTGCTACACTTCTACGGCGGGCTGTGAGCTGCATAGGATGAACCAAGACATCATTGTCTGCTCCCATCATCCAGTACATGTGTATGCCCACCTGCACATGCAGGCTCCACATAGGCAATACGCCTTTCAACAATTATAGTCAATACTCATTATCTGTGAATCCTGTATTTGCAAAGTTGCTTATTCACTAAAATTTATTTGTAACCCCAAAATCAATACTTGCAGCGTTTTTGCAGTCATTTGAGGACATTTGAGTTGCCAAAGGGGCACATTCTCGGCAGAGGTCAAACCAGGTGACATTCTGCCTTCTTGTTTCAGCTCTCCTACTATAGACAAGTATCCTTTTCACAGTCTGGTCAGTGCCCTGTTTTCCACACTCATGAGATTTTTATTTGCAATTTTGATGTTTAAAAGGCCCTTAAATGTGGTGAAGTGCTGTCTAGCATTCCTAAGCACAAAAAGTCTGGGATGTGCCTTAGGGAGAAAAGGTGTGTGTTAGCTAAGCTTCATTCAGGCATGAGTTACAATGTTATTGTCTGTCAGTTCAACATTAATGAGTCAACTGTATCTATTAATAAACGGTCTTACAAACATAGAGAACAAGGTTATGTATTGATTGGTTGGTGAAATGTGTGACTAGAGGCTCCTGGGAACCTAACTTTGTGTTTCTCTTAGGAACAGTGGTTCCGTATTCACGAATTCAGTGTTAACAGTGACTTTATAGGACATACTACTGCAAATAACAAGAATCAACTGTACCTGGTTTTGATTGATATATTTGCTAGAGTATCTCTTACTCTTTTGCCTACTGAATTTGATGTATTTACTTAGATAAGCCCCTTTATTCATTCAACACATTTTTACTAGGTGCTTCCTATATGCCAGGCCCTGTTGGGTATTGGTGATAAAACGGGGAGTAAAAATAGCCACAGTCCCTGTCGTACAGGCTAGAGGAAAAGACAGGTTCCGAATACAGAGGTCTATGTCCAATTATAAAAATGGGACAATGCTTTAAAGGCAAAGCACAGGGCATTAGGAGCCAGAGCGTGTATCAGAGAGACCTGTCACTATCTGATGGTGTTAGGGCGTGAAGTTGAGCTAAGATCTGAGGGAGGAAAAGCAGCGAGTTCGGAGTGGGGTAGAGGTGTGGGTGAGCTTCCCAGGCAGAGGCGGCAGCACATGCACAGACTCTGTGGCAGGAGGGTCCATGGCGCCTCCAGGGAACTGAAAGCACGAGAGTGGCTGGGGCCTGGAGACTGAGGAGGGTCTGGAGTGGCTCCAAGTGTAAGCGGGGAACAGTCACACGGAAGCTTGCAAGATCACTGACGACTCGGGTTTTATCTAAACAGCCTAGGTAAGTCATTAAAAGGTTTTCAGCAAGAGCATGGTCAGATTTGTGTTTTTAAACGGTCACTCTTGCTGCAGAGGGGAGAATAGATTGGAGGAGGTGAGGAGCCCGGGAAGCGGGCTCTGGTAGAAGTTCGTGGTGACGTGGGGGTGGGGGAGCAGAATCAGCGGAGGGAAGACACAGGAGTAGGTGTGCTGTGAACTATGGAGAAGGCAGCATTGCAGTTATTCAAAGCAGACTGATCGATACTGAGTGACGTCAGGTGCAGGAGACCGCCACGACCTATCAGATGCTGGCTATGAGAGCGCTGGCATAAGAGCCTGACACGATGTGACGCTCCCCTGCCTCGAATGAATGTGGGGAGACTTGTGGGACTCAAGCGTAAAAATGAAATGCGAGGCTTCAAAGCTCAGTTCCCACATTTGCATGTAATTCCCCTCTAGAATTGCTTTCTTTGAGTAAAGTGGTTTTTCTGCTTTTGAGAATGTGCTTTGAAAAAAAATACAGGGCTGTGCTAATATATAAATGTGTAACAAGACAGTACAAACACAGATAGCAGAATGCAGCTTTAGAAAATTTACTGGCCAGTATGCATTATTATGTGATTGAAAATGACAATATTGATTTTATATCTTACTGCATGTCATGGCACCATTTTATATCACTCTCTGATGTATTTATAAGGTATAAATTATGTTGTTCTGTTTTTTGGAGATTTTTCTTCATGTCAATGAAAATTTTAAATGACGTTTAATGTTCTAAAAAGTGCCATTATAATTGATGAAAGAATGAAAATAATTCATCCTTTAAAATCTGAAGATTAATACATCTACACTTACTTGAGGTAATTTCTACCTCAGAAAAGTATAAACTGGCATTCTTTGGTACTATTTTGTTTTCTCGTCTATTCCGTGTGTTGAATGGGTACGTAAGAAATAAATCTGATACTGCCCAAATGTGCCTTTCCTTTTTGTGCTGCGAAACATTTAGAGAGAGTTCTATATAGAAAAGTGTTTGTGCTTGACCAGTTGGACAGATAAGCTTATGAGGTGAAAATATTGCTCAAGATCTGAGGTTTCCAACTCCACCTTTGTTTCTCTTGTCAATTTATCAAAGTCTTAATTCAGTTACAGGACTCCATATGGTTCTGGAAATACAAATGTGAAAGGAACAGTCTTTGCTTTTTGGAGTCTACTGGAAGAGATGGACATACAAACTAACCTAACCTGACACACTATTAGGGAAAGTTTCCATAAGCTGCTGTGAGAGGAAGAAAAAATACCAGGAAGATTTTCCAAAGGAAGAGCCATTGAAGGCTTGAAGGAAGAGTTGAGATTGCCCAGACACATGGGTCAACATGTGTCATAGAAGGCAGGCATTAAAAACATGGCATATTTGGAAGAGGGTCGTGAATGAGTGGAGAAAGATAAAAGTCTTGCATCAGGAGGCTTTTTTATTCCTCAGAGTCTGCATTTTGGGATGGAAAATTGTGTTGGCTATGCAAGGAGAGACACTATGAATGAGGTATGTCATGTAATTTCGTTTAATCTAAATTAATCAGATAATGAATAGCGTAGACAACGGAATAATGCATTTAGACTTTTTAGAATTAATTTTGGAATCTTATACCTTCTGGGATGTAGATGAAATAATTATGTGGGTCTGAATTTCTTGATAAATTGCTTTCAGGTTTTGAGTAACTTGAAACATTCTCTGTAGGCAGGCCCATTCTCTTCTTTCTCCTTCTCTTTTCTTCCTTTCTTCTCCAAGTTAAAACATAATAAAGATGAATATTTGCTGTCTTCTTTCAGTCATAAAGGTAAGACGCGGGTTTCACAGGTAGGAGGAAGATCATGGTTAAATGCTTTCCTTCTAAGCTCCTATTTAGATTGATGTCAATTCATTCTTACAATCTAGGAAGTAAAATTTTCCCCCTCAGTCATATTTCTTGCTATTTAAAAAAAAATTATAACTGACTGAAAATTCTCTCAGATATATTCTCTATTTCAGAACTATCTGCCAATAGAAAGTCATTCGTCCACAGGATTTCTAAAATCAAACTTTTAACAAAGAGCATGCAAACAGCTTACTTTCAACAGACTATCTCACAGAAAGTAATGCTGAGTATTAACCAAACCATTTAATATAACTACTTAAACACCTACCCTAATTATGAAATTTTGAAGATCCTAAAACAGATTTCATGCAGAGTCTAGGTCTTCTCATATGAAGGAAAACAACATTTTATTATCTGTAAGTTTATTATTCTAAAAGATTTTAGATTTTCTTTTCCAAATTGGATTCAGATCGAACTTCTAAGTAAATAAAAGATCCTTTTCCTCTTCTTTCAGCTGCTCTGACTCTGAAGGCCTTAGTTTCCTTGGGTTGGAGCAGTTTCAACATCTTGAAATGAAACGACTAATTAAAATGTTTTTGTTTTTGGCTTTGAGTCTTTCTTTTTGTCTGGCTGAAGTTCTGTCTTCTTTTGCTGCAGCCAGTGCAGCGTATTCCCATGTCTAAACTTTGTTGTGGAAAATACCATTGGTTGGGCAACAAAAAAACATGAATGAATGAAGCATTTGATAATTGGCGATCTACCTTTCTCTGCCTGATACCAAGTAGGAGAGATGCCGAAAAGCCATCATCACTTTCTCATAACTTCATACCAATCAGGCCCTGTAACAAAATATTTTCTTTAGTGACTATCAACTTTATGTAGTATCTTCTGTCCTATGTTTATGAGTGCTTATGGATTTTAGAAAAAATAACATTTTATCAACATTTTTTGAGAGCCTATGTTTGCCAGGTTTTCAGAATATCATACACTTTGATATTATTTTTTGGTTATTATTTACCCTCCCCTCTAGATGTAAGCTCCTTTAGGCAGACTGCTTGACTTTCTTTCTCACTGTTGAATCCCCCCATCCCTAGGGTGTAGAGTGTGAAACATGGTTAAATACCAAAAAAAAAAAAAAAATATTAACTGAATGAATGAATGGATGGGCTGAACAGACATAGTGTCTGCATTCAAAAGCAACACAGACAAATGGGGGCAGAGAAGTGAACCAGCAGAGGCATTCATAAAAAGCTATGGAGTATAAATGGTGGACCAATTCCCATGTGTTTAGGACGGACAGGGAACGTCAGGAATTGGTTCACAGAGGAGACGCTGTCTGAACAGTATCTTGTGGAGTAAATCAGAGTTCCATAGCAGGCCTGGAACAAAGAGAGAGAGGAATGTATGCCAGACAAAGAAAACCACAGTGACAAGGCATGCATACTTTGTGACCATGTTCAATTTGAAATATTTGGAGAACATAAGGGAGACATTCCCCGTGAATTTGGAGCTCAAGATAAAGTCTTTTAATGTAATCTCCTTGCTTAATCTTCTCTCTCTATAGATATATTTTTCCAAATATAGTGTTGGGGACCCTGTGAACACTAAATAAATGACAATGCAGACTGATTAGATTTAGCTTAAAGAACACCTAATGCAAAATTGTGTAGAATGACTTAAAAGTGTACAGTTGAGAGAGTGGAATGCAACTTTTTAAAAAGGGTCTTCAAAATGTTGTTGCCCATTTGAGAAGGACTATGACCATGTGTTGACCCTCTCATTCCTACACACAGGAGGCATCACTACTTCCAACAATTTATTTTGTGTGAGTCATGTCAGATATTAGTAGAAAGGATTTGGGGGGTGTGTTATTATCCTTATTCTTTAAGAACTTACAATATAATGTATACTTTTCCACATTAAACATAAAAGGACACTAAATAAACAAAATTTAAAACAGCATTGAGAGTAGGTCTGCCATAATGGGCTTCACAGTGTTGAAGACATTTAAAGAGTGAAGGGTAGAAGAAGCTCAGATACTTTGAGTTCAATCCTGACTGATGAGTCAGTACAGAAAGTGCGGTTGCCTTGTGCATGCTGACTGACACATGGACTAGTGGAGCCTCAGAAGCTTTCTCACCAAGAAGATAATTTGGGGAGATATAAATGGGCAATGGCTGAGTTTGGAAAAGTGGGAAGGTGGGAGGAGGGAGGCCAGCTGAGTGTTGAAGGAGGGCAGGAATGTAATTGTGGCCAAAAGAAGTTAAGTAATCCAGGGCACTGAGGGAGAAGGGTTTAAAGGACAAGGAAAGGAATCTGGACACTTACTGTAGAGGGAATTATAAATATTTAGTAAATATTTCCTTTCTCCAAGAAAATAATATTGTCATGGTAAAAATGCTATAGTTCTGTAATAAACATTAGGGGTTATAAATCCATCTATCTAATCAAATCCTGACTTTGATATATCATTATTTTAAAACATCTTTCTCAGGTAGGGTCTTTCTGCATGATAGAGTATATTATCTACTTGAAAATTCCCTTCCATGTGTATTGTGGTGAGCAGATGTATTTGTATTTCAACACGGGCATGCTGAGATCTTTAACGTGGGAGCCTTAAAAGTCGAACTCCTCTGATTATTTTTTAGCCATTGAATCCAGGAAGTGTGGGAACTGGGAGTCCTGTTCTAGTGACCTGTGGAGTATGCGCTATGTTTGTCTTCTCTGCTGAGATAGTCATCAATTATGTGTGCTCTAAACGCATACTAATCTTTCTTTTAGAAGAAGGTTAAAGGATGTCGAGAATGTATCTCTGTGCTCCAGCTTATTAAGGAGAATGAAAAATCCCTAGAGAAGATGGAAAGAAAATAATTCAGGGAGCATGCTAAAAATAAAAATATATTCTGAAGTAAGAGGGAGTACTGGGAAAATCAATACCATTATTAAGAGGTTCAGAAGTGAATGAATGTGACATTGGGGAAAAAGACAAGGAAAAATATTATCATCAGTATAGCATGACATGAAACTCTGCCCAAAAAGCGAACAATGTGCTATTATTCTGGGACTATTAAGAAGGATTTCTAAGTATTAGTGAGTGAGCAGAATCCAGCTGGAACATCAAGAGGAAATGACCCACACATCCCCCCACCCCAAGCACACACACACACAGTGATGGATGCCCAGTGACCCTCCTATTTCCAACTACCCAATGGATACGCTTTCTGAGTGCCCACTTGGGAGTGTATGTCCCTATAAAAATGAACTTAGGACATATTTCCAGTGATTTGGAAGATCTCAATAGGAAGCTGATGGACTGATAGGCATAGAATATGTAGTTTCTTCTTCCAAAGTGATGACTTTGAAAAGTAGATAGGAAGATACAGGAAATAATTGATGGCGGGATATAAGTGGTAAAATAAAATAATTTGGTCCTCTGGTGTGTGGTTTATGATAACAAAATGATAAGGAGGAGATAGCATTCCATGAAGATTGGGAAGAAAAAGTTCAGGAAAGTAGCTGACTGAATTTCTTAGTGCAAGGACCATATTTTATTAATCTCGGCATCTTTGGCACTTACTATAATGCTTTACGTATGGCAGCAGCTTAAATTTAAGAGGGTTTAATTTAAGAGGTAGAAAGAAGAAAGCATTAAGAAAAAGAAATCATAAATCACAATTCTATAAGTGATAGTAGGTAAGAACAAAAACAAAAACATAACAACAACAAACTAAAGTGCCAGAGGTGTCCAGTTATTGTCATGAGAAAACAGCGGAGAAACTGGTCAGGAGCAATAACTTACGGCTGGACTTGTACACACGGAAGTGCAGAACAATGCGGAGTTCAAGCAAAATGAGCTTGAAATGTTAAGAGAGGAAGCAGAAATTATCTCAAAGCTATCGCTATGTTTCAGTGAACCAAAATAATAGAAGACTACACACTGTTCCAAGGAAATACATTTGATACTGATGGGGATTTGGCAGGATAAATCAACAACGTAATTCAACTTAATAGTGCGCTTGTGCAGGGCATATCAAGATATGAAGACGACTAAGACATAATATTTGGTATCAGAGACTTCACAATCACAAGTGGGGATGGATAAGTAAGCATGTAACTAAAGTAAAAAGTGATAAGAACTATAACTGATGTGCCCAAAGGGCTGTGTATTCGTTTCCTGGGGCTACCATAACCAAGGACCACACACTGGGTGGCTGAAACAGCAGAATCGTATTGGCTCACAGCTCTGGAGGCTAGATGTCTGAAAGGAACGTGTCAACAGGGTCGGTTCCTTCTGAGGGCTGTGAAGATCTGTTCCATGCTCCTCTCCTAGCTTTTGGTGGTTTGCTGGCAATCTTTGGTGTTCTCTGGCTTATAGAAGCATCAATCTGATCTCTGCCTTCGTTTGCACATGGTGTTCTTCCTGCGAACTCGTCTGTATCCAAATTTCCCCTTTTTATAAGTTTGCAGTCACCTTGTATTCGGCCCCACTCGGATGACCTCATCCCAACTTGTTGATCTACAAAGACCCCGTTTCCAAATAAAGCCATGCTCACAGGTACCGGAGGTTAGGACTTCAGTATTTTTTGGGGGGGCAATGCAATTCAACCCATAATAGTCCATGAGAACATTGGAATCATTGTGGCATATAGCACAGCTTCTCAAGCATGGTGGAGAACAGTAACAATAGATTTAAAAAAATTGTTTTAAAATACAAAATTGGCACAAAGGTGAGAAATAAAATGATTAGAAAGGGGGAGGTCTGCCCATTCAGTTAAGAAATTGTTTTTAAAGATACAACTTGATCTATTAAGTTCACTAACCATTTACTGACCATATACTACGGGCCAGATGCCATGTGAATCACCAGAGACACAAAATTGATAAAATAGTCACCATGTCCAGAATATCTAATAAATAATTACTGTGGCTGAAAAGTTTCTTTCTTAGTACATAGAGAGAGTAGTGCAACTGGGACCGTGGAATTAATTCCTATTACCTGGAAATAAGGAAAGAACTTACTTCTGATTAAACAGGAAATTAGTGAAAACTTAGGAGAAAATGACCACATCATTAAGATATTATTATAATGAAAGAAGGAAGATTAAGTATAATCAGACATAACCCCACATGTAAGAAAGCAAATGTTACAAAGCTCAGGGAAAAATAGTCATAGTTCTCAGGCTAGAGAAAACCCTAGAAGGCTAGAAGTTTCTAGGCTGCAAGTGTCATCCCGTGAGCTGCCCCAGGCCTTGCGAGGTGCTGGGCAGATTGCTGGGCTCTCACAGCTCCGGGATTTGGCTTTCTCATCCAGCACCTGGGGCTCTGTGGAAGTTGAATACATCCTTGTGAGTCTGTTACAAGAGAAGTGTAGAAGACACGCACACGTAAAAATAAGAAATCACACTTTCACATAAGATTATGAAAACCTGAAATCAGTTTTTGACATAAAAAACCTTCAAAACATGGGCATTTAGTTAGTTTTCAGGTTTGCATTATTAGAAGTGAGGCTGACATGAACACATTTTTAGATATGGGCTTTGGGTATTTGTCTGCCTGTTTCTGTAGGAAACGTATAACTCTTTAGCTGCATTCAGTCTCATTCACCTTAAATCTCCCTTCCATGCTGCAGCCAGCGTGAGCCACGTGACATGAGCATCTCTTCAGTGTCTTCCCATTGTCTGCAGACTAAGTGTTTACGTGCTTTTTGTGACTAATCCCAGCCTCAGTGCCCACACTTCATCTCTAGTCATACTGAACAACTTGCAGAAATCGATTTTACAGCTCTGCCTGTGCTCCTGCCAGTCCCTTTTGCTCTTTACCTGACTCCATCTCTCTCGCCTTTCAAGATTCCAGAAGCTTCCCTGAATTCCCAGGCTGGGTTAAGTGCCATCTCGTTTTCTACAGCATCCTATGCATAACTCTAACTCAGCAAAGGCATCAAAATGATCTCTCGATGGTCCCTCTGTGCCCCTGGTGGGTTAGGCGCCCCCTGAGGACAGGTGCAGGATTTCTCCCCTGTGTAACCAGACAGCACTGAGGGTAACACCTGATGTGTAGCATGTCAGGCTTAATGCATGTCAAGTTTTAATGTTCATACCGTGGAAATAAGCTGACTATCTTCACTGATGGGTCATCGCATCACAGATTTCATTGGTGAGATTTGACAGTTTGGGACAAGGAAAGCGTGGGAGGTTGGTAGGCCTTTCAGAACCTTCTATGAATGAGATGACCTATGTAGTATCAACCAGAACATCATGGCCCAACGTAAGTGCTCAATAAACATTTGTTGAAATTGAACGAAAGCAATCATTTATTTATTTATTCATTCAGAAATCTTTTATTCAAAAACTGCAATGTCCCCATTACTAGTGCTGGGGATACCAAGAGATGTAAGTTGAGGAGGATGTATAAACAAAGCCTTACAGTGTAATATGAGGAGTTTTATTATAATTTGCTGTCTAATGTGCTGTAAGGGAACATAAGAGGGAGAAGCTAACTCTGTCAGATGGCATAAGAGAAGGTGTGTGGGCTGTTTGCCTATTTTCTCTCAGATGCATTTTCTGCCCTTCTCTGCCCTGCATTGTCATTCAGGGAGCTATATTTCCAAGACTCCCATTTCTCCTGGCTTCCAAGGAGGCTGGTGAGGAGGCACGGCCGATCACCGAAGGACCAGGTGAGGGGCTGAATCGCAGTCTCTCTCTCCTATCTCTCTGCTCAGAGCAGCATTTGCAGCAGTAGCTGCTGAGTCTTCTCCATGGCTCCAGGTCCTGCCAGGTAGGCCTACTGTCCTTGCGGCTTCCTCCAGGCGGCCCAGCTCCTTGGCTCTGGAAACACTGTCTTCTTCCTGTACCCCTCTTGGCTTTTCTAGTCTCTTGGCTGCCCCTCTGAGAGCCTCCTTGGCTTTTCTATTACCGGTGAAATGCATATCCAATAGTAAAGTCATCAAAATACCTGAAGTGCTGTTTCCTGACTCAAGCTTGGCTGATTCAGAAGATTCCCAAAGAAGGGCACATTTCAAAGCTAATGTGGGATTGTTGCCAGAGATTATATTCCTTTTTATACTTAGTAGTCTGTTATTGTCCTGTTTGGTGGCTGAGGACAAAATTTTAATTTACCCTGGACTCAGATTTCTTACTTAAAAAAACTCATAAAAATATAATGTGTTTAGCCATCTTGGAATTCATTCATTCAGCCAACAAATTTTGTTGAAGCTCTACTCCTTGGAGGTACCATGCCAGCCCTGAGGATATAATTACAATCAGGACAAGTGTGATTCCTGCTCTAGAGAGCATCACAGACCAGTGAGATGGAAGATGCCTGTAACACCTTCACTTAGAAGATGCTGGCTCTGGTAGTTGTGCCTTACTATTCACATTTCCTTTAAAGCATCCATTACCTTTCCCAAATCAGTGTTAGTAAATGACCATGTAATTATTTGAAGATCACAAAGCGTGTGGAAAGCTCGCATTAAAACTAGATGGAGACAATGAATGTTCTTGGTCCAAATGGCTTTATAAATTAAACCAAAAAAATTGTAAAATTTGTACAGTTTTGAATAACCCCAAAATGATTTGCTGTAACCTTCTTAATCAATACACCTGTAATTAGGGAACAAATGTGTCCTCTTTGTGACTCACTCTCTGAGTGAAATATGTTTGGCAAGAATTTCTTTTCAGAAATTGCTTTTGTTCCGGAAATGTTTGCCATTTCTTTATGTGCTGGGACAGGGTCTTTTACATTTAAGAATGAATGATTATCTCAAAGGGATGAGGGGTGAGCTTAATCAATCCCTTATTCTGTAAGTGGGAACATATCAAATGCATTGCATTTTGATCAGGAGAGATCTTATTTTTACATACTTTAAGAATATAAATTTTAATATCCTTCAGAAACATATTTCAGTCTCAGGAAGCTTTTTCATCTTATCCAAACCTCCCAGGCTGTTCTTAGCAAAGACGAAGGACAATTGGCTACAGTGCTCTGTATAATAGACTAAAAATCTAACTATGTGTTTATTGACTCTTTCATTCAAAGAGTTTTTATGGAGCGTCTACTACTTAGAGCTAGGCTGTGGGATAAAATAGTGAGCAAAGCAGACATTGCCTCAGCCCTTGAAAATTACTTTCATGGCCAAAGGATCTTTGCTTCTTATTTTTTTTCTTAGATCAATTTTTCCAACCCATAATTTCTATTCCTACCTGTCCCGCTCACGTGCTGCATGGCATTGGGCAAGCCAAAGAGCTCTGTAAAATAAGTTTCCTCAATCTGTAAGTGGGGATGATTATAGTCTTTACCACAGAGAGCTGTTCTGAGGCTTGAATGAGCTAATAGACGCTCAACAAATGTTGGCTTTCCCATAGCCGTTATTATTTCTGTGGTCTCTACAGTTGCTCTCTTCAGTCAATACGGCCACTAGCCACATGTGACTACTTAAATGGAAATTAGTTAAGATCAAATAAAGTTAAAAATTCGGCTCCTCAGTTGCACTAACAACATATCAAGTTGCTCAATAGGCATGTATGGCCACTGCAGCAGATGTAGAACATTTCCATCAATGTAGAAAGTTCTGGTGGACAGTACCGGTCTCTAGAGCCCATAAGTGAGAGAGAGAGAGAGAGACGAAAGGGACACAGACCCCAAAGATCATTGACTGGTGCACAGAATCGGTAAAACTGGGCCAGCCTTATTTCTGATGGGTTTGCTCAAGTTCCATCTGTACAGACAGTCATTTCTTTCTTGTGGACTTTTTGAGGAGCTCTATCACACAGTGTTTAAGAACGCACGTGCTGGAGCTAGACTTCCTGGGCTTATATCTCAGATCTTACTACTTACTAGCTGTGTGATTTGGGACAAGTTTTAACTTCTGTCCCTGCATTTCCTCACAGGTAAAATGGGAAATGATACAGTACCTACTTCATGAGCAAATCCATATAAACCACTGAGAACGGTGCCTGGCTCTATGAAACTCTCAATAAGGCAATATTACTGGGAACTCTGGTGGGCACGTGTGGTCTGTGTGCACATAATTTCCACCAACACTGAGTATAGCCAGCTTTGCCTTTTTCGGGGCTATTGTTAGAAGGCCCCTTCATTTATTTAACTTTTCTGAGTCTGAGTTCATTTATTTTGAAAATGGAAATAATACTATATACTTCCCAGGGTTGGGTTGAGCATTAAGTGAGATAATGTATGTGAAAGCAAAGGCACACTGTAGGCATTTAATAAATGTTATTTCCTTTTTACCTTTTTTTTTTTTATTAGAACCACTGAAACATACAGGACATTCTGAATATTATGGTTGATTGCCCTGTAGGGTTATCTAACCTTTCATGTGAACATAAAACAGAGTGCCCTGTAAGATAACACAGATTTTGTGAAGCAGATAATCTATTTTCCTTCCTGACATTCTGATTCCCATTTTGTATGCTTTTAGGGCAACTCAGATTGCAGTACGTTTTCAATTACCTAGCCAATGGATGAGAGAAATGGTGAAAATAATCTAATACAACAGATAACCCAAATCACAGATGGAAGCAAAAATCATTAATATTCATTTATTTTAAAATGTTTGCTGATTCAATTCACATTTATCAAAAGTCTTCCAGATGAAATATTGTGTTTGGTGCTATTTGTTTCAGAATACTTTTGGCAGCAGATTTACCCTAGCACTTGTTCAGTTTGGGCTTATATTTAAATTGGTTTACAGTCCCTAAACACAGAGGGACTAATGTTAGAAGATGGAGCAGTCTGCGGGTAGAGTGGTAATAGGAGGGAGTCAGGCTGAGATTAAAAATTCACAATAGTCTATGCGTAATTTCATTTGTAAAATGCTGACTTCCCCGAAAGAAAGTAAAGTTCCTTATTAATGTGTATTTTTAGTATTCCATGAGCAGTACTTTCAGCCTCAGAGAACCTGAGGGATGTTTCCATGCAACTGAGCACTGCCCTCTCCATGTAGGCTACAGTGATGACTTTCAATCAGGTGCCTCCAATGGGCCGTTGAGAGAGTACTGAGCACGGGGATGTGGATATTGACCAGTGTGAGCATACAGGGAGCACAGGGTGCTGAAATGACGATGTGAAGACTTAGCCAGATCACCTTCTTCTTCACGTGATTCTCTTCTGAAGTGGAGGGTGGCATGACTGCACAACTCTACACAGGAACTTCAACTGATAAGCAACAATGCCTCTCCTCTGTGAATCATTAAATTGGCCCTAGTGATTTAAGATGGAAATATCCGTTTATTGGATTTAAATGTAGGTCTCATTTGCTGGTGCCCCAAGAAGACTTGGGAAATGAAGGGCAACAAAGCCAGAGCAAACTCATGAAATACACTTTGGCCTCAAGAAGAAAGCTTTTGAAATCTGTGAAGTGTGATTTCAGATGTCAGCGTGCTTTGGGGGTTGGGATGAGCAAGTTCCACTCCTCTCCTTTGGAAAGCTGGGCAGCGTTTGGAGGTAATCACTCAAAAGCACATCATCCTCATTAAGGGTTCTAGCAATTAAGAGGAGTGAGTTCTTGGTGGATGTAGTGAGACGAGGTGGGATAACGTAGAGTTTGGGGGGAGGGGGCATTGACTTGGCACTTCTGCACCCGTGGTTGGGGTAGAGACAATTTACATTTTGGCATAATTTTTGACAAAGTTGGGGATGAATGGTTGAATACTTTGATGTGGCATTTACATTCAGCTGAGAGTTCAATGTAGAAAGCCTATAATTAAGATATTTAGCAACATGGGATTTCGAACATTCATGGTTTCTCTTGTGAAGAACACGGGGCAGCAGGTTTAAGGGTGCCAGTGGCCCCAGAAGGTGGACAGAAGACTAAGGGAATATTCGTATTTTTCTGTCTCATGTTGGCTAATCAAAATGTTCCTTCTGTTTTCCTCTCAGAAATCATCAGTGTATCAGAAAACACGCATCTCTATGATCTATCCTGAATCCAAATAGGAAAAAATGAAATGAGTGCTTTTCCCCCATTCAGAAATCTTTTTTATTGCACCATGAAGAAATAAATGTCTACCAAAGGGAAATGAAGAGGAGCTAAGCGGAGAATCTAATTGCCCACTTCAATCACTCCCACACAAAATGCCTGGCTAAAGGATGGGCAGGCAGAGCAGCAGCATTTTGGCAAAAATTTTAAATAAAAAGGGAAAAAATTGTTCCAGCAGGAGTTCTGTAGAAAAATGGAGACAGCTGCTGCATTTTCTCCAGCCCGCTATCTCTTTCAGCCAGACCAAAGACAATCCAGCTCTTGGCTTAATTAATCACTTGCTGGTTATGATTGTGGAGGAAAGTGGGGCTCACTATTGCTCTCTTAGCCTAGGAGCAAAATTTCCAAAGAGAAGTGGAATGTGTATCAATGGAGGAAAAGAAACTCTTCCCAAGAGACCAGAATGGGATTCTTTCTAGTGTTTCCTCCTCAGTGGCTTTCACTTTCATTTTAAGGCAAGTTTGCACAGAGCCCATTCTCCATTCAGTCCAACCTCTAAGCACCCACATAAACTCAAACTCAGATTAACAATACTATCTCTTTTTTTTTGAGGAAGATTAGCCCTGAGCTAACATCTGCTGCCAATCCTCCTCTTTTTGCTGAGGAAGACTGGCCCTGAGCTAACATCCATGCCCATCTTGCTCTACTTTATATGTAGGACGCCTACCATAGTGTGGCTTGCCAAGCAGTGCCATGTCCACACCCAGGATCTGAAACAGCGAACCCCAGACTGCCAAAGCGGAATGTGCAAACTTAACCTTTGCGCCACCAGGCCGGCCCCTGATGAAACTGTCTTAAAGTTGTGTCCTAATCTCTCTTTAAAATTTCCAATTCCTCATTCAAAGAGTTGATGAGATTCTCTCTCCTCCATGAGGTCCTCCTTGATTAATTCAGACACCCACATGATCTGAACACCTCAGGGCCAGGGTAAACTCAGCCTGAGGAAGAATCATGGGACCTCATGGAGATCAATCCTGAGAGTTGAAAGCACAAGGATAGAGCCAGTCAGAGGCAAGGAAGCCAGAGGTCAGTTTTGAAAAGCAGCCCAGAGTCAGACTTGAATGCAATATAAGGGCTATAGTTAGGACACAAGGCTGTGACTAAGAACTTGGAACTACACAATTAAATCAGGAACCTAGGTTTAATGCTAAGAGGGCCAGGTCAGGATATTGACCTTGAAAGAGATGAACTCCGCGGGGTCCACCCTGGTTGCTGGCACAGTGTTGTGGAATGAGAGGGTTGGAGCCCATGAGGTTCTTGAACACCTCTTCTTGCACAGAGTACTAATTAATGCATTTTTCTGCTTTCTTATGTAACCCTAATAAACCAGGGGTTTGTTTCCTTAAGGAGGCCAAGTTGGAGAAGCTCAATTGCTGTCAAAATATAAATAAAAAAGAAATCCATTTTTAACCTGCATCTTTTAAAGAACTTTCAAGGGGATCTGATTCTACACTGGCTTCTTCTCTTCAATTCTCGCGCGCCCTGCAGCCTTTCCCATAATAAACTGCAAACCTTCCCTGCTGCTCAGTCCAAGAGGGTTTCTTCCTCCTGCCCCACCCTGCCTGAGCCCTTTATCAGGTAGATCAGGAAACCTCTCACTTTGCCTTACAGGTTCCTTCTCAATCTGTTCAGTCCCTCTCATCCCCTTCTCTAGATTCTATATCGGAAAGATCCGGGGCCTGGCCCAGCCCAGCCTGTTGGCAGGCAGGGGGCTGAGGAGGAAGGCAGCACACAGTGGCTCAGTGTTCAGCCTCAGCTCCGCCTTAGGTTTTTGTCTTTTGTGTTCACCCACGTGGATCCTCTAGTTTTTGATGAGTCCTGTAAAGTAGTCTGTCCCATCCCTGGCCCTTTCCACGTTTAAATTTCTAGAGGATAAGGTGTAAAGTATTAGGCACTTTTGAATAATTTATAATGTGAGGCAAATAAGCTATTACTAATCAGAACGTTGGTGGGGAAGATTAGATCTAACACGACTCAGAGAAAAGTTGAAAGCAGGGCTGAATCTCATTGGGTAGGTGTCCAGTTGAGTCAGGGGTGCTGGGAGGGATCAAAGACGCTGGCTTATCTACTCAACTTCTTAATGACCTCACACAGTATCATATTTGTATTGAGGACATACATAAGGTAGTGTTGTTATAGAAACAAAACTCTAAAGGAAATAGGAGACATTTAAGGGGGGATATTAATAATAGATACCATTTAGTGAACACTCACTATATGCCAGCCTCTTTGACAAATGCTTGATAGTTCTAATAAAGCCTTGCAATGTAGCTATTTATCCCCATTTTACAGTAGTAGAAACTGAACGTCTTTTTGAAGAATTTATCTAAGGTCATGCAACAAGTAAGTGACAGAACACTAAAGTAAACCATGCTTTCTTCATTATTTAATCTTGATACAGTAATACATCCACCCATATACAGCATCTATGCCTCATGCGACTATATGTACTAGATGCAGGACGCAGAGCTAATATACAGCATCTATACCTACGTGTTTATTTATTTACTTGTTTATACCTAGATCTATATATCAGACTAAGATCGAACTGCTAGGGAATATAAGGGGCAGCGAGTTGGGATTGTTATGACCAGAGGATCGAATTTCATCTGGAACAAAACTCAGCCTTAGAAGAGGTTTTCGAAAGGACAGAATTGTCAATCCTTTTGGTTTAACCTAACATGCCGTCACTGCAGTTACTCATTTTTTAGTGTAGTGTGAATATTATAGCTACATTTAAGGAAATAGTTTTCCATTTAACTTAAAGATGTCCATGCGGCATATGAACTTGATTTTTAAAATGGGGGAGGGTAAGAAATAAAAGTGGGGTGTGGGATGTGGGCATGGGGGGAGAGGAGAAAGGCTCATGCCTTCGTATCAATTAGAGCTGCCCCTTCAATTCCCAACACACAGCAAGCGCTTTTGCTGAGAAGGAGGATACTGAGTCCCCATCCTCGAGGAGCTCATCTGTCTGGTACTGGTATGTCGATAATGAATAAGCTGTGATGGGTGCTCAGTGTTCTCACGCCATGGGAATGCAAAGGAGAGAGCAACTCATTTTATAGATGTAAGGAAAGATTGGAAAGGAAGTAAGTCTTCTGCTGTCTCAAAGGACAGATAGGAATTAAAGCGTGTGAGATTAAAAATGTTCAGGGCCCTGTTGGAAAGAGACACCTGGATATATTACTTGGCGTTCCCGAGGAAAACTTGAAAATTGTCTTCCCCTCGGATCAATGTTAGAGAGCTGACATGGCTAGAGGAGTGTTTTTTTTTTACTTTAATAATTGGATTTATCTGTCTCTCTCAGACAATTGAGAAAAGATCCTAATATTAGTTTCTTATGGTTGCAGTAGCAATTTGCTAGAACAACAAAAATTTATTCTTTTGTGCTACTGGAGGCCAGAAGTCCACATTGAGCATCAGGAGTCTAAAATCAAGATGTCGGCAGGGCTGGTTTCTTCCGGAGGCTCCAGGGAAGAATCGGTCCTTGCCTCTTTCAGCTTCCAATGGCTGCCAACCTTCTGTGACTTGTGGTGGCATCACTCCGATTTCTGCTCTCTCGTCACACTGACTTCTCTTCCGGACTCAAATCTCTCTCTTTCTCTCTCATGTAAGGACACGTGATTACGTTTAGGGCTGATCAGGATAATCCAGGATAATCTCCCCATTTCCATATCCCTAATTTAATCACGTTTGCAAAGTCCTATTTGCCAAGTAAGATAACAATCACAGACTCTATGGACCAGGACGTGGATATTTTTAGGGATAGTTATTCAGCCAACCACAAGCCTCTTGGTCTCTTGTTTCTCTGGTCCCTACTAGATGGACTGTGTGATTCTGCAGACACTGCTGAGATAATTTGGGTCTCTTGGGTTGCAAATTTCTCCTACTGTGAACTCTGTGCCATCTGAGCCATTCTTGGCCTTAAGATCTGTGTCCCTTCTGTAGAGGGTGGAATCTGGCTGAATGACCCTTGGATGTTAGGGTTTGAGGTAAATAACATTGGGCAGGGAAAGAACAGCTGAGAAATGCTAGCAATGAAAGGATCAGCTTATATAGAAAAAGATGCTAGGACAGGTTGAAAATTTGGGTGGTTGCTGTGGGTATGGGACCAGATTAACAAGAGTAGTGGACAGAGAAAGGACAGCTCTAGGGACATATTTCTGCAGACATCAAAGTCCCTCTCTCCAGTTTTTCCTTGGAGCCATCTTCTTTTTTCGGTATTTTCCCACACCCACATCCAATCTGTCATGTTAGCCTGCTAGTTCTGTCTCTCTATATCCCTGTGTCTATTCTTTTCCATCCGATCAGTTACATCTATGCCTAGGATTTGGTTCCCCCGACCTGACCACGAAAACCTGAACTCCTCATCTCCAGCAGCCCTAGCAAGCACACCAGCCATATTTCTGTCTTCCCTTGTTGTCTTGCTGGTCTCTTTTCTGATTTAGTCCAAATGATGAATCCCTATCACTTTCCCCATGGATCCTTCTTGCTTATCTTTATCTCAAGGCATAGTTGAGCTCCCTATGTTGCTAAGTTTTTCTTATCTCACAGTATTTCTCATTCTTTTCAGTCATGGCAATTCATGGATCACATTTTCTGGCTCTCATGCTTTTCACATCTCTGGGTCTGGCACACCATTCTCTAAGCCCATCAACACTGACCAAAATATCATTTTCTCCACTAATTCTGTGGTTAAATAGAGAGCTGGTGTGGTCCAACCTTCCAGCCCCAACAAGTGGTATACAGGGCACTGAATACTTTCACTGCTTGCCTCATAGGGTGGCAGTGAATATGGAATGAAATGACACAAGAGGTTAGAATAATATGGAAATGTAGGAAGCACTCAGTAAATGCTAGCAGTCATTATTATCATTAGTTTTTTTAGCTGTTTTGCATTATAGATGAGTTATATTTGTAGATCAGTTCTTTCCAGTGTATTTGTCTAATTTGTCTGTATCAAGTCCATGTAAGTGTAGACTACTTTTGAATGTGAGTTCTGCAATTCAATGACTAGTATGTTTTGATTAGTTTCTGGCGCAGGACAAAGCCATTAAGGATATTTGTAAAATATCATTCAAATATGATAATTCTTTAACAACAAAAATTCCAAAGAAGAAAAAACCTATTGATGCTTCGTCACATCGTCTCATTGTCATCTTAATCCAGGCTCATCAGCACACAGAGCCTGTAGAAGTAACAGTGTATTAGAAGGCTATCTACTGGTAGATGGGACTAAAAGTCTTCTTACTTAGTTGGACTACTTGTCCTCTTAACCTACACAAACTCTCGGAGGTTAAAGGATAGTTCACATAAGCCACTTGAATTTACAAAGTGGTTTCCATCTTCCTGATCTGATGTGTGAGTTTACCACCTGACCAGGTGAAAGAAGACCTATTTAAGACTACATCAGGTAAGATCACTCTTGAGGGTTACATGAGCATTCTCCTCATCCCAGTCTATCAGTGCACAGACCTTCAGCTTCATCCCTACCCACTGCATAAAGGAGCATTTTGTGCTGTTTTGAAGGAACACACATCCATACCCATAGGAGGGGGCTAGGCATCTCTGAAAAGAAGCCAGCCAGGGGAAAAAGAAGGACTCTGTCCACCTTGCTCACCAATGCATGGCCTGATGCACCACATGGAGAACACATTTAACGTATGTAATTGAATAAATGAATGAAAGAATGAACTAATGTATCCAAGGACCATAGATGAGAGGCGATTCTCTTCCATTGAATGTGAGAACACAGTTCCTCCTTCTGTAACCTTTACCGAGGTAGGCCAGGTTGAGCACATCGGCTGAGTGTTCTCTTGGTAGAAGTCTGCCTTAGGCCTCAAACCTTCTTAAGAGTAGGGATAGAGCAGGGAGTGTCATAGCTGCTCCATCCTCTCTCTTCAAGCTCCACAGGGCTAATTCATTACACATTACCTCATTAGAGCCTTTATTCTAATGCAGTTACTACACCTTTATTTTCTCCTTAATGTGCAAATTATGAAGATTGTTCAGAATGTGAAAATTGGCCTTTTTTCTTCTTCCAAAAAGTTTTCATACAATCAACATCTTTTTGCAATGTTATTTAGAAATACATTTGAGGCATTAAAAAGCAAAGAGACTTAGCATTATTTCTCACTCATTTTCTGCAACAAAATCCCTATCCATTTTTTTAATGTAAAAATACATTTCTAAGTCATCCTCAAGAACAGTTTTTAGACGTACTTCCCAGGTGCATAGTAGTACCCTGTAGTGGACATTTGTTGAGATTAGCCGCCAAGCATCCATCTATCTTTCCTAAGTGGAGAGAATTCCATGGAAGCTGAAGGGAGGCAGATATTCCCTTCTTCTGCTCCTTGGCTGCTAGAAGCTGGACAAGTGAACACGCTTGACACATTCTGTGTCCTCACCAGGGTATTGAATCCAGAGCAATAACGTGAATAGATGGGAATGACTGGGAAGTCTTGCTGTGGTTGTGGCCATGGTACTCTGGGTTAAGTTGCAGGGTTCCACGGTAGCAGCATCCCATATTCAAAACCTGGTGTCCATGCCTGTGATGATGATGTGCAGTGACCAGCAGCAAGGACAGCAGCATCCTGGCCAGTCTCCTTATAAGGTATGATGGGGACTGTGTTTCTGGTTGCCTGGACTTTCATGGCTCTGGACTTTTTCAAACTTGGTTCTATAGCCTTTTCACTGATACTAAAAGAAGATAGCTTCCAAAAAGTTACACTGCAAACCAAATGACGTTAATCAAAATTAAACATGAAAATATGATACCTGGCTCCTATGCACTTATAATTATGGATAAGTTCCTTTAAAAAACCCTAATAAAGTATATGAAAATATAAATTCACAGACCTTGTAAATTAAATGGTGGTTATTTCTTTTGTTCTAAAGGTTTTCTATAAATTGTTAACTCTCCTATGAATTCTGAATAAAGTAAGGGATAGACAATAAGTTAAATAAATATGGCTGTGAAAATAGGCCACAGGAGGATACATTCAATTAAAAAAAATAATGCAGGGTTGCAATGGCTGTTTTTTGGTTATGCCAAAATTTGAGTTTGTGGGGAAGATGAGCAGATCTGAATTGTGGAGTCTTGGAGCTTTTCGGGAGCCCTTGGTCTTCCCAATCCGACAGCTCTTTAGATCTTCCCTCTTATGCTTGGAGTCCTGGGCTCTGAAGGTCTCTGATTCAGCTGACAGTGTCGTTCTGCCCTTAGAATGACGTGTTGCGTTATCTAAGGACAGGGCAGAAGAAGCTGTGGTAGCGGAGTTTACAGCCAGTTTTAGAAGCACCACCTTTCTTGATTTGCCTTCATACTGTGTGCTGTTTGATTCTCTTTGAAAAATACGTACTTACAATATTTCACTGTAATCAAGGAACCAAAAATAGCTCTTAAATGGGCTTAGCATTTTTACTCTAGGTGTGGACTTTTGTTGTTGTTTTTTTCTGTTTTCAGGCCATGGTGTAAAAATCCACCTGGTTGATCAGATTCTGCTGCAGCGTCAGCTGGTGTCCATCCCGTGCCTGTGCTCACCTAGTCGATATCTTAATTTTTACATTATCTTAGAAAAAGACTTTCAAAGGAAATCAATGCTGAAATGAAGAAACACTATTACTCTAGTAATTGATAACATTTCACTCTATTACGTGGAAACTTGAAAGCATCATTAACAAGAATAGTAAATGAAAAGTATAGTCTCTATATCACTTGTGGTTTTCTTAAATCATTTAAAACCTTAAATGATCCTAGATTTAGGGGAGGAAAAAATAAGAGAGGTTCACTAAGCTCTGACACTTACATTTCTCCATATCAACATGCTTCAGAAAAAGATCCTATTAAAAAAATGTGTGCAAAAATGCAAACACACGACATACATGGGCACACATTTATATCTGATGAACTTTACCTTGATAATCATGCTCATATTTTTTAATACTAATATCAACACTTTTTTTTTTGAGGAAGATTAGCCCTGAGCTAACTTCCCCCGCCAATCCTCCTCTTTTTGCTGAGGAAGATTAGCCCTGAGCTAACGTCTGTGCCCATCTTCCTCTATTTTATATGTGGGATGCCTGCCACAGCATGGCTTGATAAGTGGTGCACAGGTCTGCATCCGGGATCCAAACTGGCAAACCCCAGGCTGCGGAAGTGGGTCCATGAACTTAACCGCTACACCACCCGGCCAGCCCCATCGACATTTTTTATATTGAGTTGATTCTAATTTGAGAAGCTTTAAAGGCAGATTTGACATTGCTGAAGTCTTTCTTCTCTTGTCATTACGGGTGGTGAACTGATTCTTCTCTGAAACCCAACCTTCTTCTGTCAAACCCTTTCATGCCTTCTAAGCACTTTTTACAAAACTTCGCTTTGGGTAAATTGATGTCATTGGGTGAGCACATTCTTGAGTTCCTCCTCTGCTACCTATAAGCTCATCTTCCCCTCTTCCAAATTCAGGAGGAGCAAGGGACTCTCCTACTCTCTACCATCTTCACTGTGCATACCATGCCTCTACTCTCCCAGAGACCCCTCTGTCTATACCTCTTTTTTCTTTAATCTCCGTTTTCTACTGAGATTCTCCCTCCTATGCCTCCTACCTACTCTTAACATAGAAACATATACTCAGTTATCTGCCATGTGACAGCAAAAATACCTGAACCCAAAACACCAACATTTTACTGAGCTCTAATCACCTTCTCTGTCAGCTCTTTGAAGGACAAATCCACCCTTGCTCTCTGTCTCTGATTTCACTCTTACCCTAAGATCTGACTTCCAATCCCACCTGCCCTGAGAAGGCTCTGACACAGGCTGCTGATTATGCACGTTTCACCAGTGCCAATAGACACAGCCCAGTTTATATCTCACTAGATCTCTCTGGCATTTGATCCTGGTGGCCATGCCCTCCATTTAAAACTCTCCTTCATTGGCTCTTTTGGGAGTTCTCTCTTAAGGTTTTCATCCTTTCTCTCTGGCCTCTCCTTACCACTTTCATGGATTTACTCTTGTTGGCCAAACTCTGGTGTTACTCAGGGTTATATCTTGACTCTCCTCATGGTAAGTATTTCCCATCTAAACACACGGTTACATCTACGACTGACATTTTAATGACCCCCTAATCCACACTGTCCATTTAGATCTTTCTGCTGACCTCTAGACTTGGATTTCCTGTAAGACAACATGTCCAAGACTTAATTTAGTACATTTTGCTCCAAACCTACTTTTGCCTCCCCCATGACCCTAGGAAGAAACTGAGAAACAGCTTAAAACATCTT
Source organism: Equus przewalskii (assembly GCF_037783145.1). Taxonomy (NCBI): domain Eukaryota; kingdom Metazoa; phylum Chordata; class Mammalia; order Perissodactyla; family Equidae; genus Equus; species Equus przewalskii. Next base: position 13,330,441 of record NC_091846.1, on the reverse strand, counting down.
AGATATTTTCCTCTCACAAACTTGAACTTGATCCCACCGTGTTTCTACCAGTTACTAAGTCTTATATTCTGCCTTAGGACAAACTCTAAACCACCATCTCTTTCTTTATCACCACCCCTCATTTAGCTTTATTTTCTGGCCCATATTCCTTCTCCTTGTGATCACTGGAACAGCTTCCTGAGAACTGATTCCCCTCTCTTCTCTTACTCCCTTTGCTGCAATGCTCTTTATCGCTGACCTAGTGGTGTTTTCTAAATCACAAACCTGCTCATGTGACTCTTTGTTTGAAAGCTGTCCCAGTTCTCCAGAGCTTTCAGGGTAAAGAGTCAATTCCCTAGTTTAATTAACAAGGCCTTTATGTTCTAGACTCTTCTCGCTTCTCTGTTCAATGTTTTCCAAAGTGTGTGTCTAGGAACACTGGGGGAAAAGGAGAGAGGGTTTCTTTGTCCTACTGCAAGCCTTTAATGTGTTAATATGTTGTGCGCTAGCAATCTACAAGAGCTGGATATATCATACAATCTTTCCCAGAGTTGTTTGGTAGAGGAATCTCTTTTTTCCCCAAGGATAATTTCAGAGCTCTGATAGTCCATGTAACATGATTTGGAACATTCTTGTCCAAGCTTATTTCCTGACACTTGCCCTCGCACGCTGTACTCTAGCCGAATGAAGTTCCTTGAGGTTCCCAGAACATATGATGCTTTCCTCACCTATGTGCCTCGCACAGGCCTTCCCTCTGCCTACAGCATCTTTTCCTGAGTTATTGATCTAATTAGCTCCTATTTGTTCACGGCAAAGAATGCCTCTGTGTATTTTTCTTTGCTTTCCTTCCCCTCCTAGATCTGATTTTTGAACTTTCTCCTCTATGTGCCCATTACATTCATAGTACATATGATCTATTCACATCAGACTCTGTAATGGTCAGAACCTCATCCTGTTTGACTTTGTGTCTTGAGCATCTGGTAAATTGCCTGGCATAGAGTAGATCTTCAATAGCTGTTTGCTAAATTCACAAGTGAATGAATGAGTTGGATTGGATAAGATGAAAATCTGATCCCAGGGGACAAGGCACAGATTTCTTACAGAAAGGGTTGTGATCAGGACGGTGGCTGAAGCCAGCTCTGTGCTCCTCAGAGAGAAAGGGCTGGGATTTAAGGGGAGGGAGAAGAGAGGGCTTGAGAGGCTCTGCAGAAAGGAGAGAGGGAGCAAAAGTCCTGATGGAGGAGCTGGGTTGATACATGCTTCCCTGCTAACCTATAATGGATCACTTAACAGAGTCAGATTTTTAAATGACTTTTTCTTGATGATAAAAATCATAAACGTTCATTGTAGGAAGTTTGGAACTCACAGAAAAGCACAGGGAAGAAAATATAATCCCATGACTCAAAAAGAATCTTTGTCAAGATTGAGAGTGAAGCTCCGGCTCAGACTCAACAGCAGTGAATTGTACTGTAATATTATTTTGAGACATGCTTTTCTTTATTTAGTGACGTGCTATCATCATTTCTCCAAGTCACTTTATGTTCTTACATAATGTGATTTTTAAGAACTGCAGAGCATTCTATTGTATGCTATCTCCATCTTTGTTTAATCATTAATTATTGTTGGACATTAGGCTGTTTAAAATTTTTCATGACTTTAAATAACGTGCTGATGAATATCCTTGTACAGAAGAAATTCCTCAGTCAAAAGGTTAATATATTCTGAGGTTTTTTTTTTTTTTTGAGGAAGATCAGCCCTGAGCTAACATCCACCACCAATCCTCCTCTATTTGCTGAGGAAGATTGGCCCTGAGCTAAATCTATGCCCATCTTCCTCTATTTTATGTGTAGGATGCCTGCCACAGCATGGCTGGACAAGCGATACGTAGGTCCGTGCCCAGGATCTGAACTGGTGAACACTGGGCCGCCAAAGTAGTGCACACGAACTCAATTGCTACACCACCGGGCCAGCCCCTATTTTGATGATTTTGGTTTGCAACACCAACTTGTCCTCTAGAAAGATGAAATCAATCTATACTTTAAACAGCAGGATTTGAGAGGGATAAGACTTACTCACTCTCATCAATTGGATTCTAAAAGAACTTCTGTGCCCTTTGGGAGATGAAAAATGGTATCTCCTTTAATTACAATGTTTTTTGTTATTAATGATGTTGGAAATTTACTTCTGTGGTTTTTGACCATTTTTATCTATCCCTTTATAAATTATCCTTTGCACATTTGTATTGGGGTATGTATTTTAATTTGTGATGAAGATGTAATGAGATTTAACTCCTAAATTATCTTTTGAAACACAGATTAGTGCTATTAAAATAGTTAATGATAAATATTACAGATCTTCTAAATCTAAAAATTAGATGCAAATAAATCCTTAAGATTAGATGGCAGCCGTTTAGGTCTTTGTAGTTCTCAGGAATAAAATGGTAGAACTTTTGACTAATTAATTGCTTCCTCTCATCTGTGTTCTCAGAGTGTATTTTAAATCATGCCATATGCAGTTATTCCTATTACATTTTGACCAGTATTCTCATGTGTGCATCTTAGTGAAAGACCATAGGCTTTGGACTCAAAAAGAGCGGGGTTAGAATTCTTGTTCCACTTTTACTAGTTTTGTGAATTTGGAATTCAACCTCTTTGAACTTGAGTTTTGCTTTCTTTTCTGTAAAATTGGGTTAATGATATACTTGACGTTGGCTAGTCAATGAGTGAGATAAGCTAGAAAAGGAATGTAGGTCAACACTTAGAACATAGCGGACGTGCTGTAATGAACCTAACAATTGATATTATTTCCTGATTGCTTACTATATGTGATCTGGATCAAAAAAAATAATGCAAAAGCTTTGGCAAATTCTACCTCATCTACACTAGAGGAGATTCTGTCTTGCCGACTTGATTCCTGGCTCCATGTACAGACCTGGGGAGTTCATAAGGAGCAGCTGAATGGCAGAAGGGAGTAGTGGAGTTACAGTGGACAAGGAGCTAAAGACTCTGCCCTCCACAAGGCTGTAAGGTGACTGAGCCTCAGAGGTCGAAATAGCCACACAGGTGCTTCCTACTTCAGAGCCTGTGCCCTTGCTGGATTTAATATATTTTAGACCAAACTTGTATGATTTCTAGACTGAGTTCTCTTCCCAATAGTCTAATTTCCATGAGCAGTATCACTTTGGATTCATCTCTCTTTCCATCTCCTCTTAGTTAACTTATCATCCTGTTGGGCTTTTTGAAATCTTTGTTAGTGTCTCCCCCTTCATTCTCATTTCTGCTCACTGGTCTAGGTCCTCCTCAGTTTCGAACTGAGTTTTGATCAGTTTTGACCTTCTGGTGGGTAGTTCTGTCTTCAGTCTCTACCAACCCCAGGCCATCCAGGACGTGATTCCTCATCCTCTACCTCATCAAATCCATGTTCTTCTGTTCTTTTAAAGCCCTTTGTAATTTGGCCCCGATATTCATGTGTAGTCAGTTTTAATTCCTCCTGCTATCCAATGTGCCCTTTCTGTCTTACAGAACACAAATCATGATTATTTTTGATGCTTCTGGCGTTCTTTCTTCCGCTCCCAGCAACTTATCAAACTCCTGGTCACCCTTCAAGACTTTGCTTGAGGTCTTTCCTCCGTGAGTCTTTCTCAGATTCATCTTTTATTTCTCTGAATTCCTGTTCCCAGATAATTGGTACAATGTTCAGAGTTAATGGTTTTATGTGTGTTGGCTTTCTCTCTGCAGCTCTGCTGTGAAAACTCTGGAGGGAACGCTCATCCAACACATCTATAGCCTTCCCAGCGCCTGGCCCAGATCTGGTCCAGCAAGGCTCATGACACCTATCAATCGCTTGTGAATGGATGTGCCTGCCACAGGGCTGCCATTGAAATCAGGCCTCTGAACCTTCACTTACACTGTTGCTGCTCAGCAGGCTTTCTTCCTCCACTACTTCCTGCACAACCCTTGATGATCTGATGATCTTTCTTTCAAACCACAGCTCTCACTCTTTCTCTTTTTTTCCCCGTCTAATGAAGATTTTTCTAGTGTATATTGATCTTTAGTCTTCGTAGTTGACATGGCACAAATTGCCAACTCTATCCTTTTCGACACTTAACTGTATCCCTTTGGTTAATGTTACATCAGTGCCTCATGTTTGTTGAGCTGTGAGAATTTCCTGCTTTGAGAACCCTGGGGCCTGTTTTCAGGCTGATGTAGCTCCTTATGTTACCCCTTCTTCCACTCCCAGGCCCTGGCGATTCCTCAGCCTTTATCTCCTCTTTGCAACAAACTTCACTCACTTATTTCTTGGGTTCTTTTACTACTAAGACTTGCTGAGGAGTCAGCACCTGGTATTACTGCAAACGAGCATAGACACCCTTTAAAGTTTTAGGATCCTGCTAATAACTAGTAAGAATGTGAAATTGGGGGGAAACACAAGGAGAAGCCACATAGATATAAGAAGTAAGTTCCAAAAATATAAGGAAATATAATTACTATACTTACAATACCTTATTTATAATTTCTGATAATTTTCTTTTGCTAACTGGGGCCCAGAAATCCTGATTATCTCTAGCATTTCTTTTATAATTGAATAATTTAGTAACTTCCACAATTGTTTATTATGTATCAGGCACAGGGCTAGGAGCTATGGTTGGACAGATGAATAAGAAACAATTCCTGGCATTAACTTGTAAATAGGCTCAAATTCGTGTATTGGAACAAATGCCAAAACCTCCCTAAACTTCTTCATTTCTTCAGAACCTGCAACCTAGTTCCTAAAGTCCTATTTTTCCAGGGAGTTATTTAGGTTTGAAAGTATAATTGGAGGGGGAATAATAGACTCTAACTAGTGTCTTGAGTTGCAACTTCAGCATAACTATAAAATGATGAGACTGGTGTTTTAATAAGAATGGCAGCAGCTCTCCAAGGAGATGAGATTTATCATTCTAAGTAATTCTCTTGGGAGGCCACACATTTATTTTACTGATGTTGCCTTTGCTGAAAACACTTTTTAGCATCTTTGTAGATATTGTTTTCAAACCAACTTGATCACCATGTAGGCAAATTATACCCAACACATTTTAGCTGCACCTAATTTTGTAGCCTGTGTCCTAAAATTGTAGACTCTAGCGTAATCATAAACTTTATTCTTCAGACTCAGCTTAGAATAACTTTTGGCTGTTTCTAAAAAATATGCATCATACCCCAAGATGGGAAAGATATGGCACTTTGGGGGTAGATCTCCACCCAAATCTGCTTTTGGTCCTAAAAACAGATTCTCAGGAGGAATTCTGAGTAAATTCCGAGTAAGGACAGAATGATTAAAATCTGTGTAAAGCTTCCCAAAAGAACCTTTTTGATTGACAACCCCATGTTAGGCTGGATTCTCTGGAAACAGACTTTGAGATGTTAAGGTGCTTGCAGAATGTATACTGGGGTGCACTCTGGGGAGACACATTGTAAGGAAGCGAGAAAAGGATCGGGTCGAGGGAGAAGCTGACCCTCAATGCAATTGTTATATGGATATAAGGACTTAGCATCCTGAAAAACCATGAAAAATTACTCTATTCCAGTAAGTCATATGCCCTGAATATTACTCAAACTGTACAAAAGACCAAGACAGTTTAGTAAGGAATGCTCCTCCATGAATACAATAGAAACTGATACTCTGCCATTAAACTTCTCATTTGATATATGTATCAAATACTAAAGATTGAATTATGCCTTCAAATAAAATGGCTAACAAAGGGCACGCAGTTAGGGAATCCTAATGTAATTTAAATGTCTTAAATAGGCTGTAGTTTTATTATAATTACAGGAATTGTTTCTTAGTTTCTCTACTTAATTTAAGTTGGTCCAATTTCATTGTCTGAAATATATTTTGATTAAAATGGAATCTACCCTAGCAGTTTTATGTGAAGAAAGGAGAAAGGAATCCATGCTAATCAATCCAATAAGACTCAATCAATGCCTGAAGAGTAAGGGGCAGCTGAACTTCTGCCTTGGAGTGAGCATTTCAGTAAAGTCCTCAGCTTTTACTGCTGCTTGCTACTGCCTGTGTCCAGATAGTAGCTGAATGAATAAATGAATGAGTTATGTTATTTTACAAGTTCCCATTCACCCTCAAACAAGAAAGAGCACCATGGAAGGTCAACACGCATGTTTAGGCTGTATAGATAGCATTCTCTGTTACGACATGTCTTAGGCTAAATGAACATAGAGTCTCCTAATTCTGATAAATCTAGGTACTGTCTGGATTCCAGGTCCTTCCACCATGTCCAACAAATTCTTTATCAACTCCCCTTCTATCTGAGTCTCCTGTGCTTCCAAATATCTGCATATACCTCTCAGCATTTAGGTGTCTGTATGCCTGTTTCTCTCCCCACTGGATTCTAAGCTGCTCAATGAAAGCAATGCTCAGTGACCCTAATTAGATGATAGGAATTTTAATTTCCTGACTTTATAGATGTGAAGGAGACACTAGGACTCATTCAAAGTCCCACAGCTACTCAGAGACTGCATGTACTTTGCTGTCAGGGCTCCTGATATGTTAACGAGTGGATAGACTGATAAGGCTGTGTCCAAGATGAAGAGAACACAAGAATCCTGAGGAAGAAGTTGTTACCCAAATTATCGGTACCTTCAAGGACTCCCAAATATACTTAGTCTATCAGGGTCACTGAGGACTCTTGGACAGACTCCTTCAAGATTCATGTGGATTCACCGGGGTAGAGAAGTCAACTGGTCTACCAAGTTGTGGTAGTGCTCAAAGATAAAGAGATAGTAGCCAATTTGATTTCCTATTGGCACAAGTTTCACTGGCTGCAGATCACATGAGTGCACTGGTTTTTCTGCTTTCCTCTGAAGGGCATGCTGAACTTCTTAATTTAGTTTTCTATTTCATTATCATTGCCTTTCATACTGCTTAGGCAGCAGAACATCATGACAGCTTCCTGATTGGCTGTGCAAGGCTGATGGAAATCTTTGGCTATCTGTTGGTTTCTCTGGCACAGGCTGCCACATAACCTTAAACAACATCTAAATTCTTTGCTTAATCTCTTGGTGTGTGGAGGAGGATGACGGTTGAGCTGGGATGAAGGATGTATTTAAAAAACATAGGCGTTAGCATATAGTACTTCTTCAGTGACAGTTTCCAGGACTTTTAACATATTTCTAGTTATTTAAGTTAAAGGAAACTCCCTGAAGTATATGAACATATTCTGACACTAACTTACAAATATTTTATACATTATGGTACAAAATAGGGCACTGGCAAAAATCACTCTATGTAGAAAAACATGCGTATTTAAATTGAAGAGAATAATGGAAACAAGAAAAAATCAACAGACACTGTATTAGTTACCAATGGCTGTTGTAACAAATTATCATGAACTTAGTGACAACAGAAATTTATTATCTTATAATTCTGGAGATCAGAAATCTGAAATAAGACTTATCAGGCTAAAATCAAGGTATTGGCAGAGCTGTGTCCTTTCTGGAGGCCCTATAGGAGAACTCATTCCTTGCCTTTCTTAGCTTCAAGAGGCAGCCCACATTCCCTGGCGCCTGGCTGCATCCCACTGACCTGCACTTCTTTTTTTTTTTTTTTTTTTTTTTTTTAAAGATTTTATTTTTCCTTTTTCTCCCTAAAGCCACCCGGTACATAGTTGTGTATTCTTCGTTGTGGGCTCTTCTAGTTGTGGCATGTGGGACGCTGCCTCAGCGTGGTCTCATGAGCAGTGCCATGTCCGCGCCCAGGATTCGAACTACGAAACACTGGGCCGCCTGCAGCAGAGCGCGTGAACTTAACCACTCGGCCACGGGGCCAGCCCCGTGACCTGCACTTCTATCATCAAATCTCCTTCTCTACCTCTACCCCTTCTGCTGCCCTTGTGACTAAATTGCGCTCACCCAGATAATCCAAAGTAATCTATCTCAAGGTTTTTAATGTAACTACATCTGTAAAGTCCCTTTTGCTCTATAAGGTGACATATTTATAGGTTCCAAGGATTAGGATGCAGATGTCTTTAGGGGATCATTTTTCTGCCTACCACAGATATTATTGCTTCTGGTGTTGAATAAAAAATTTATTTGAGTAGATAAGAAATATGACCTTGTACATTCCCAAAAGACAGAATGGAGGTCATTAGTGAACTACTCAGGCATTTCACCCTGCCTCCCTCTCTACTGCTTGATGCTTGTTGTCCATCTGCTTCAGCGTCTGACCATACATTGACATCATATTCATGCGCTTGCCTGCTTATGCTTCTCTCTTTCCTCAGCTATGGACAATAGTTAGCAATTACACCTGCACTGCACACATGTTCACACGTGAACACACAAACCCTACAAAGACATCATTACAGGAACAAAAGTGAGCTCCCTTCTGAAGCTCTTTACTGGTAGCATCTGTGGGGTTGAGTGCTCATCCAGCTTGGGATTTCTTCAGTCTTAAAATTGTTTAGTTTAGAAATAGCTGGCTTTCTCCTCAGGATCTCATTGAGAACATTGTCAGATGATGTTTGAGTTTCAGGAATTTTCTAGTTATATTGTACTAGTGAGCCTTCCATTCCATGAATAGCTAAATCTTGTCCACCTCCACTCCTTTATTTTACAGCTGTAGGCAAAATAGAAGCTGGCTAAAATCTGAAGTAATGTATTTTTAATATAACAAACTTTAAAACTCTAGTTACATTGATAGCACAAAAATATAAAAATCAACACATACACATATATATGAGAATGTTCTATTTATGCAAGTAGCGATTGTGCATTTCAATAAGACTGATTCATAGGAATTATCAGAAAGGAGCACAAATGTGAACCTTTAATCTTCTAAAAGATCTTTATTTTTTCCCTTAAAGGAAAACGGAGTTTGCTTTTGCTAAGTAGTCTTTAATTTCTTTTTTATTTTAGTTTCTGCAGGATTAACATAATTTACAGTTTTCGAGATATTAATTTTTCTGCATAGAAATGGTGTGATGGTATCATGTATTTTGATTGGTGATATAGAGTTGATCATTTTTTTTGTTTCAACAACAAAACTATTAATTTCTAAAGTGCTTTCTCATTCATAACCATAGTTTTCAGCTATTAAAATGAAATTAATCACAAAATTAGTTTCCAAAAGACTAAATATTAATTTTGCATTTTCTCAATCTTGAGAGTTCTCTGGAATGTTTATGGTGTAGAGTAGCAGGAAATGGGATGCCAGGCAGTGTTGTGCATTCTCTATTATTCAAGAGTCTTTCCTCAAGTAGAGACTTCAGATATTTTGTGACATTGAGATCAATTGCTAAGGGCTATTCTTTGGTTTTCTCATTTATAAAGCTTAGAGTACTGTTTTTTTGTTTGTCTTCTGGAATAATAATTTCGGCAGGTTCATGAGGAGGAAATTGCAATAATAATCAGCTGTGCAACATGCTTTAGAAAAAAGAAGGATTAATTGAGAAATAGATTTACTGTGTTCACCAATAGATTCACTGAAAACTAAGAGACAGTGCTGGAGTGTGGTCTAGAGAAGAAAACGATTTATCTGCAGAAAATTTACAATGCGCTGTTTGTGCTCTGATGGAGGTAAGGATTAAGTGCTAAGACAGCACAGAGGTAGAAATGCCTCATTTTGTTTGGGAGAGCTAAGGAAGCCTTCACAGAAATGATATTTGAAATATCTTTGTGTCTTTGCGCTTCGTCAGATAGAGACATAACTTAGGGGGAGGGTACTGTCCATTGACCAGCCAGCCAGAGGGGCGGGACGGGACCCTTTTTGTCTTATAGATCATAAGACGGCTACAGGCTTGATAAAGAAGCCATCCAGGACTTTACATATATAGACATGTTTTAGGAGTCTCATTCTGCTAAAAGTGGAGCAGCTGATAAACTTTTGCCTGGTTTTGAAGACAGGTTCATCATTTATGGGCAGTAACGAAAGAGAAATGTTAGTGACACAGCTCGTTCAATTTGAAAAGTTTTCTGACTTTGTAGAAGAAATTTATCAGATGATATGATGACTGCAGTTTTGCTCAGTGATAAACCACAGACTTAAGTGTCAGCTGAACCTGGTTTCAAATCCAAGGGACACCATCTACCAGCTGAATTACCTGGAACTAGTTACTTAACTTCTTTAGGTCACGAAATTTTCATTTGTGTAATGGGGAAAATATTAATTCATATCACATAAGATCGCTTTCAGGTTTCAACAGATGGTGCTTCTAAAGCCAAGGCAAATAGTAGGTGCCCAAATATGTGTTGTCGTTATTATGATTAAAATGACTGTTAGAAAGAGATAAGTCAAAGAAGCCTATGTCTACCCTTCTTGCTAGGCTGTGTTCCCCTCAATAGTTACCTTCCTTTACAACCTAGACGCCTGGCATAAAAAGGAGAAACTGTCTTTGAGGAGTTGGAATCAATTACGTGTTAACAAGACCAACATGTATTGGGAATTTTAACCCTTCTGCCATTAATTAATCTGGGAGCTATGGTAATAAAATTGAAGATTTTTCTTCCTTAAAACTAGCTGTGGATTGCATCTAAATTTACATTAAGTAGGCTATCAAAATCGTCCACTTTTATTACAAAAGACTTGTGCAGCAGAGAGACACAGTTTAAATGCATAAGGAATGAGGCAGACTAATGATTTGGTGCGTACATTCTGATAATTGCTACTTCTCTTCCCCCAGCTCCCTTGCGATAAATGTGCTGTCTTTTTAAACTTCATTAATGAGAGATTACAAATTTTAATGGGGTACTGTAATTTTACCTTAGTTTTAGAGCAATGTATTCCAGGTATCTGTTCTTCCTGAGTTATTTTCGCTGAAATATCCTCGTGATTCAGAAAAGTTCTTTAAGAATTGAATATATCATGTTGGTACCAAATTCATTTGTATTTTAATTCTCATGTTAGAGATCATTAAGCCTTTAATATTGCAAGTGAAGGAACAGCTAATTGTGTTCTTATGCAAAAACCAAATTCTTTTTACCCACCTAAAAAATTTTAATAGGAATTAAAGTTTTCTCAGCTGTGCATGTGGCCTAGTGGATAACGCACTAAGAAAATCTGGCAATCAGTGCTTAGCCAGATCGAAGTGACTAAATGGACTGGGCTATAACTCAAGAAAGCATTTGGACCATTTTAACATTTTATGAAAAATCACGTCAATAGGCTTCAGTATTGAAAATGGCAGTTGTCCAATTCAGAGACCACCAAGGATATAATCCTAGCCTTTTGTTCACTGGGCTGGCATCTAATCTTTGTAACATTGATTTTTTTTTTTTCCTGAACATGTTTTATATCCAACGCTGTTTTTAAACCTCTGAATTTGAGGAATGATAATCTACTGAAGTAATTAAGCAAACAGATTATGCAAGTTTATGCGAAATCCATTTCCAAAGTTCAAGAAAGAGCCAAAAAACTTTCCTGGAACAGTCTTGGGTTTAGAAGAAACTTCTAAGCAGGAAACAGAAATTCTCCCCCAAGAGAAATTGTCCTTTAAAACTGTCAAGAATAAACAAACAAAAACAATTATTCTCTGGTTCTCTCTCCCCTAAACGCTAACAGTTCTCCAGATTGGTCCTGTGGGATACAAGAAGCTTCTGCATTTCTTCTAAATAAGAAGTTTTAGACTTAACTTCATACTTGTAATTTTTTCCTGTCTCATCACGTTATCAATTACACCCTGAGGCATTTTTCAGCTTCTGTTTAACTGATTCCCACATTGTTCTGTACAGACTGTCCCTGATCATCAATTCCTTCAGAGCTGAAGTTTAAAAAGATTTTCTTTTTTTCAAGAGGAGATAAGTAGGACAGCAGAGCATTTTAACATATTTCACTATGAATCTCTACTTCAATATTACTTTATATCCAGCTGATCCAAGAGTTGAAGATGTGGTATTTCTGGCTTTTTTTGTGTATATCACACCATTGTACTAGGTCAGGGAAAGGGCACAATTAAGATATCTGTGTGTTAATGTATAAATATATATATTATTTTTTAAAAAGAATTAGTAGATTCATTCATCTCCTTCTTAGCCAATTAGTTGACTCTTAGAAATTTTTACCTGTAGGGAAATCATGTGGCAATTTACTTTAAAATAATTCTGCTGGAGTCAGAAACTGCCTTGTTCTCCACTGGCTCTCCTCCCACTCAGCTTGATGAGCCCCTTCAGAGGCATCCATTCTACCAAACCATTTCCTGCCTCTGCCAGGAAGTATCATATGGAGGGAGCTCCAGTGTATTGTATTGGAAAGGGTGAGAGATTTGAAGTTAGATAAATTGGAATTTCCTCATAGTTAAAATGAATGTTGAGGAAGAAAAACATTTCCTCTACCCTCTTACTTAGTTCAGTACCTAGGGATTGCAAATTAAACTATCAAAACACAGATTAATAGGAGAAAAGGCACACAATTTTTATTTTTACATGCATGGGAGCTCACAGCAAAGAAGTGAAACTCAAAGAAATGGTTAGACTCAGTGGTTTATATACCTTTTTAACAAAGGAAAGGGATTTGGGCTTCAAGAGAGGATGAACCTTGGGAAGTGACTAGGAAATGTATAAGGAACATAGGGATTGTTCTAGTAAGATGTGTTTATGCAGACTCATCTTGGTGTCAGCTTCCGGGGGTGGGGAGATTGAAAGGGGATCCACCTTCCTCAAACGGAAATTTATGTTCTGCTTTTAGACAGACAAGGGGAGGGCAGATAACTTCCTGCATCCGTTGATTCTCAATTGCCTTCAGGTTAAAATAATCATGGTGACAAAGCAGCAAAGTTTTGGGCGGCACATTCTGATCTTTTTCATCAGGATAATTATAGGTGACTCTTCAATAAATATCAAATTTCTTCTCATTTAACCTTCATCTTCCCTGTTCCACTCAAACCCGTCTCCCCCATCTTTTCACTCTTGGCCTAGATACCCTTTTTCCAATGACCTTGTTTGGATTCCTCATTTCTAGGATCAGATTTTCCAGATGTTGAATCCTACCCTTCCTATACTACTTGCATCCGTAAACAAACTTGGCTTTCTCTTCCTTATCTGGTTTGCTGTGCTTGATGTATGGTCTCAGATCACTCCTGATCAACCGGACTCCTGGGCCTGACCATGCACCAGCCCGCTTCTCCGACTGCCATCAATGTAGATTGCAAAGTCCAGGTCCCGGGGATGCATCTTCATCTATGATGATGTTACCTACTGAAAACTTCTCAAGCAAATTAACTTCTCAAAGCAAATCAACAAAAGCAAGAAATCTCTCCAGTATTTTATTCCTTATGTTGAGATATTTTTGAAAATTGTTTAACATATAATGTATTACCAGATTTTGTCAACAGTATCAGTTTTTTTCTTTCTAGTCAAATAGCTTTCAATCCATGAAATCATGTTCAGTTTTCTCTTATTTCCCCATTATTAGTTATGATCAAGCCCTCTTAAATTTTCTTCCAAATATTTCTTACTTTAGACATTTCTTATCTGTCCCCAGCCATCCCCACCTCACCTCATACGTGAATACTGCTTTCAGTGTCTGTCCGTTTAGATTCTTTAATCTCTCCTCATTCCAATCTGCCAAATTGATCGTAATATACTTCTTTTGCACTTTGTTATTCTACTACTTTCAAAGGTTCCTTATGGTCTAAGAGATAAAACCAAAGTTACTAATTTGGTATTTAAAATATTCTACAGCCTAAACCACTCCTCTTTCTACCTCTATCCTTATCTCTCACTATGCTTTTGACAGAATCCTTTAACAAGAACTGATTAGGCTTCTCCAACCACAGTTCATAAAAGTACTTGGCCTTTGCCTCTCATGACATTCCTTAAATTCCTTTCATTTGCATTCTTTCTTCAAACCTTAAATCAAGTGTTTGCTGACCATACTTCCTGGTTGGTCTGGAACATACACAGTTTATACTTATTGTCTCTGCATACTTAGCAATAATACTCTCCTGGTCATTTTAAAGTGTCGCAGCTTGGAAGAAAAATGATATGGTCACTGTACTTATAAATCTTTTCTTTTCTATCCCAAACTACAGTGACTATTTCCATCCTCTAAAATCCATTGAGACTCCTCTGTCTCTAAAGCATTGCTTTAGCACATAGTATATGCCATAATAACATGCCTACTATGTGCTAGTGCCTTAAGATGCTATCTTTAATTTATAATCTATTAAATCTATTCTTCAGATAAGAAGGAAAAAAATACAAAGAGCAGTTTTTAAGAACTCGTTCATGGTCTCAGAGACAGTAGTAGAAGAACTTTGATTTAAACTTAGAGCCATCTGTCTCCAAGGCTTGTGCTTGACCTAGAGTTACCTGCTGGTCCTGGTTTTCTTGGGGCTGTCCTAGTTTTAGGACTAAAAATCCCATACCACAGGAAACCCCTCGGTCCCTGGCAAATGGGGGTGGTTGCTCACTCTACCACTGTATCATCAAGGCCTTGGCTGCCTTGACTACACAACAGACATTTCTACTGTGACTCCCCAGCTGTATTATAAATAAGTCCTTGATGTCAGGGTTCTAGGCCTTTCCTCCATTTAATCCTCAAGGCTAGCACAGTGCCCCACTGAAATGTCACTTTGCTTTCTCCCCCACATTAGTTCATGAGTGTGTTTGCTTTTACAGCTAAATTGTAAATAATTATCTTTCAGAAAAAAATTGCATCCTTTTTGCTTTATGTTTCCCATGCTGCCTTGCTCTGTGCTTGACCTGTGGGTGATCAACAAACACCTGGTTGCCAAGAAGGAGAGCTTGATGGCCTTTTTCTCTGAACATATGGATTTTAATGGCAGCCTGTTAAACCCTGCTTCAGTGTCATAAAATATCCTTTCACGGCACCACTTTGATGTCTCCAAAAACATCTTTCAACACAAATACGGTACTGCCCCTTGGCATAGCTACCAAGGACACTATGTATCTTTGAATATTGACCCTTTCCTGCACACTACTGTTTAAATGTCCGTAACAATTCTGCCTTCCTCCGCCTCCTGGTATTTAGCCAGAAAGAAATCACCCTTTAGGTTTCATTCTAACCTAAACAGATGTGAGAATATAAAGACAGAGTAAATTACTGTACAGCCAGCAATTGGAGAATTTATGGAGAGTTTCCGGCTTGAAGTCCATTTTTGGTAAGCCTCCACATCCATAATCCAAAAGAAATCCTTTGATGGTAATTTCTCCCTAGGCTAAGTTTGAAGGCTGCTTCAGAATGAATCCTTTCCATCTAAAATGATACATATCAGGTGGCTCAGTTACCTCCTGCCTCCCTCGAGTCAAATCCAGGGACAAGCACAGGCCCTGTCCTTGTAAACCTCGGGCCTGGGCTCCTGGGAGCTTCCCCGTCCAGTTCCAGAACTGTAATACATGCCTGCAGTTGTAAGGTCCATCTTTCGCTTCACCTGTTCCCACCCGCTGTTGACTCAGATTGTCTTAGCGGGCGATGCGGGTCAACCTTGAATGGTTATCCACTTGTTGGGAATTTTTTTTCTTTTTAAATTTCATTGCTATGTCCACAAGGGTTTCAGATTTATAAAACAAACCCACCTACGCTTCACCAGAAGTTATTTATTTCAGAGCTTGCTGAGGAATCCAACCATGTCAGTTAAAGAACTTACATATTTTGTGAGCTTGTCTAAAGGAAAACATTGCTGAAAGGTGGTGCAGCCAGCAGTTTTCTTCTTACACAAACTCTGTACAGAAGTTGAAATCATCCTCTTGTTCTCTTCAGATGGAGGTGGACAGGCTATTAACTTTGTGTTGTCCTTATGTCTCTTCACCTATCCTTCTACAATTTTTATTAGGGGCTTTAATGTGTGGGTTGAAATCAATAGAGGACAAGCTATTAAAAATTATTGGTTGGCTGTGGCTCATCGGTGAATATTAAAGCAGCTTGGCAAATTAGCACATACCTCTAGGCATTGGGCCTGAGAGGAATAATGGTGTAGGCAAATAGGCATTATAATCCAGAAAGAAAATATGGCCAGCGTGCTGCTTTGGGTTTCTTTTGGCTGCTGTTGTACACCATTAAGATTATTCTATTTTTTGCTTTTATTAGTGTGAGGAGGTGGGTTGGGGAGACTAGCGTTGGAAGGATGCCTTTTAAGGATGCATTCTATCAGGAGCTGGATATCAGAGCAACTTGGGAGAAATAGGAAACAGGTGCAGAAACAGGTGAGTGGAATATTGCTTGTTACTGCTCTCGATTAAGTGCCTGGGAGAAATGGGCAATTTTGCCGGGTGCTGTGTGCCTTGTATTGTATTCCAGGAGGACTGGTGGACAACTTGTTAATGCCAATGATATGAGGAAGATTGTCAACTGAGAAGCTTGGGGCAGAGGGAGGTCTGTGTAGGCAGAAAAGTTATTTTCTCGGGTGAAGAAAGAAAACAGTTCAGAGTGAGGCTAATTCTGTAGGCCTATACTTGAAGCTAGAAGATTCAGAAAGGAGAATTAGTTCTGAGATAGGGATGAGGTCATCAAGAAGATTGGGGCAAGGTGGGAAATATCCAGAAGTCAGAAGAATTTGACTTTGAATCAAAATTTCTATACATACCATGTCTATTCTTTGTATGCTTCAATACACAACAAGTCAGAGCTTCAAATCTTTTTTTAAAAAACTTAAAATTATTTTATTGAGGTCACGTTGGTTTATAGCATTGTGTAAATTTCAGGTGTACATCATTAAATTTCAGATATAGACTTGTGTTCACACAAAAGTCTAGTTTCCATCCATCACCATACGTATGTGCCCCTTATTACTAATAAGCAAAAGAAATAAACAAAATCCAGCAATGCATATTTATATTTTTATGATTATGAAAAGTCAAGGATGGAATGGTAACTTTAGGGTCCCCATGTGTAAAACGAAGAATTTGTGGTCTGTTATTCTGTCTCCACCCCAGCAACTCCCCAGTCTGCCATCCTAATCTGGGGTATGGAACTGAAGATGACATTCTGCACCATGTATCTTACTCAGGAAGAATTTTTTATGTTTACATTTTGTTTTATAACTTGTAACCACATTTACAAAAGTTATTGAGATTTAACTCTGTTTGACTTATTTATAGCTTACATGACGTTCCTTATTTGGAGATTCATAGTTTTTTGTTTGATTTTGGCCAAATGGATTACTTTAAGAAGTTTTCCTTTAAATATTATGTGACAGACTATATTTGTTTTTGCATGTGATCAATTTGGCTGAGCATAAGATTCTTGCATGACATTTTCCTTTCAATGGTTTTATAAGTATTAATCTGTTATCATCTAGCATTTCATATGGCAGATGACAGCTCTTAGGTCCACCTAACTTTTTATTATTTGTATACTTTTGTTGACATGTATGGTGGTTCTGTTTTATCTCTTAACCATAAATTTTGTAGTATAGATAAATGTTTTCTCTTATAGTATAAGTAATAAAGGATGGGAATAATGCACTGAGAATAAACCAGAGTTGCAGAAAAGTATAGAAACCATACTATGAACAGGAAGGACTGATGGAGACTGATGGTCACACATAATAATTAGGTACCAAAAGGCCCAACTTTAAGTTGCACAGTGATAGACTAGCCAAGTATCCCAAGAAGAAAACAGAGCACCCAGCACAGTTCTCCTATTTCCTGGGAGATAAATCTTCTGGATAATTTTATTGATTATAAGGAGAAGATGATGATACACAATGAGAAATGATGATACATAATAAAGTAATTACAAAACTGCGGCCAGATATCCTATAACAAAAAAGGGAAGGACATTTAGGTAGAAAAGAGGAAGTACTAGGAATGGAGCTGGAGATGGGAAAGGGGCAGAGAAGGAAGGAACTGTATTTCTGTTTGTACACATGTCAGATGCTCCACCTCATCATTAAGTCTCTGCCAGGTCAAGTGAAAGGCAAAAGCTCTTGGGTAGAAGCTGTTTTGCTTTGTCAATTAGTTATTAGAAAAGTGGGAGCACCACATATGAGTTAATGAAACAGTATTCTTTCTGGTACATTTGGAGGCCTCTTAGCAGTAAGCTTTATGACTCCTCATTAATTAGCCAAAACAGAGTCTGGAGACAGGTTAACATCTTACGATATTTTTCTTTTATTTTTTTGTTTAGAATGTTGAAAAATAAACCTAAGTGCATCATCAATTGGCAAATTCTTTCAGTCTTCCAACTTAAATTGTTTATTTCCACTGAGAAACATTTTCTTCAGTTGTATCTTTGATTCTTTGTTCTGTTCGTTTTTTCTTTCTTCCTTGATTTTCGCATTCACCATCTTCTCTGTCATTTTTTTTTGCTTATATTTGCCTTTCCCCCACATTATGGGAGAGTATCTTGAATTTTAGTTCTAGTATCTTATTTAAATTTTATTAGAATGCTTTCTTATCTCCCCTCTTCCTTGTTTTTCTCGTCCCATTATACATATATATAAAATATATAATTTATATATATAAAATATGATTTCTCTTAATGGTTTTCTGTTCTTTTTTAATAGAATCAGATATTTTTGCAGAGGACATAAAATAATCTCCAAAACTGAATTTTCTTTCCTTATTAAATTATTCTCAGGTATGTATTATTCCACTGGGTCTTCTAGTCTCTGTATTAATCAGGATAAGCTAAGCTATATTTGCCATAGCAAACAACTCCTCAATTTTTTGGCTCACAACAAACAAAGTTTACTTCTCATTTCAGTGGCTTAAGCCTTAAAGTTTACATCTCACTCATGGAAATTTCACTGCAGATGGTGTGTTTCTCCAGGGTGCTTATCTTCCGTGGGATGACTCAGTAATCCACGCTGCTTTGATTTTGTGGCTCCACTGTCTCAATGTTCAGCATTCACAGTCTCTGCTCTCTCTGTGGAGGGGGAAGTGCAGCCCGCCGACAACTCAGACCTACTCTCATGCCGCTTCTGCTCACAGCCCCATTGGGCCAGAACTGGTCACGCAGTCCTGCCTGACTGCAAGACTGTGTGCCCAGGAAGAGGGGGAGAAGTGGATACTGGTGATCACAAGTAATGTCTACGACAGTGACAACAAGAAGAAGACTGTGGTCAAATAAGTTTGGAAAACCCCAGGTTGACTGAAATTCTACAAATCTCCTCATGTTAGGAATTCTCAATGCCTTTACTCCACTGACGTTGTTGTGAATGACCAAAATCGAGACATTGTGGGCCATCTGTCTTTCCTACGGTTATACATGTCCCTCTCACTTAAGGACCATAGCTCTCCAGAGCACACTTGGGAGATACTCTTTGCTGTCTCTCTCTGAGGACCAGGTTTTCCCTGCACAGGGTCCAGGATTCAGATACCTTAGGGTGAGCAAAACAAATAAAATTTTTCTCTAGAGATTTATCTCTGTCTAGGAGTCCCATAGGTTAAATAAGCCCTGCACAATGCCCAAAGCCAGGGTGCCAGCCTGTATACAGCTGGGTGTAAAACAGGTAGGCCCCACACTTCAGAGTAAGTACAAGACAATTGTCTTCAAAACAGCTAGCCTCCTTTTTTTGTACTCTTCATGATTTAGTGACATCTATTTCAGTTCAGCCATCCTGATTTCTACTTTATTTTTTTCTCTCCTGGTAAAACCTAGAGGAACTGGGCTTCAACTCAATGGTACTGAGTTGTCACTTTGACCAGGTACAGTTTTCAAGCAAGGAGTTTCAGGCACATGGCACAGTTTACAGGAGTGGTGTGGGAAGGGGAGTGGACGGTAGTGTGGGGGAGTAAAGGCAAAGAGGACATGTATTTTCCTTGAAATGGAAGCCACCAAGGCTTGCCTTGGAGGTTGCTATGGACTGAACCGTGTCCTCTCAAAATTCGTAGGTTGAAGTCCTAACCCTTAATGTGACTGTATTTGGAGATAATTAATGTTAAGTAAGTTCATAAGGGGTGGAAGGCTAGTCCAATAGGGTTGATGGCCTTAGGAGAAGAAGAGCTCTCTCTCTCTCTCTCTTACTCTCTCACTCTCTCACTCTTTTGCTCTCTCTTGGTCTTTCTCCCAGCTGTGCTGAGAGGACAGGCCAGGTAAGGACTGCAGTCCATGGGGAGAGTCCTCACCAGAATCTAAACCCTGCTGGATCCTCATCTGGGACTTCCAGCCTCCAGATCTGTGGGAAATAAGTTTCTGTTGTTTAAGCCACCCAGTCTGTGGTATTTTGATAGGGCAGCCCAAGCAGACTACAACAGAGGTCAATCCAGTTTTACTTCCTTCCGAAAGGTGGGAAATTTGGTTCTGTGGTGCTGTCAGAGGCGACATCCTTCAGCTGCTGCAGACTGAATTATTTGTGATTCAGTGGCCCTGGCTTCATCCAAGTTCAGTTGCAGGATCAAACCCACATTGCCTAAGCTCCAGTCCACTCTGATTCACATTTCCCAACATGAAGAAGTGGCCACCATCCCCATCACTTCAACAGTGGGGCAAGAGTTCGAGAGAATGGAGCTGGATGTGGTGCAGAGGCTGCAGTGGAGGGAATTCACAAGTGAACTGCACCTAAAGGTCAAGGTGAGGAAAGGACTCAGAAGAAAAGAGTTTCTTAAAAGTTGGGAATAAAATTTGAACCTCGTAATAAGGCACATGAGGTTTTCAGGGTGCCTGCACACTGAGCTTACACTTTATCAGGGAAGTTGTCAACACTGATTATAGATGTTGAAGTATTTAAAAACTTAGAAGAGAAAATTGATGAAAGATTTATTTGGTTATATGAAAATAGTACTGAGAAACATCGTTTATATGGTTACTTAGCACTTATGCCTTTTCTATGCCATGCACCAAAATAAATATTATGCAACTCATCAAACTGGTGTCAAATTAACTGTGCAAGCTTCCTTGATTAAACTTCACAGTTAGAGTCTCATGGTTCACAATTTTAAAAATTGGAGTGAACATTGACGTGTATCGTTCATTTTGTCACTGACTCACAGTGTTTTGTCTTGCAAGTTTTGCAAGTATAGCATTTGTTTTGTCTTCCCAGATACACCAGAAGTGAGCTAACACAAAGTTATAGCCGCCTTTTCTATTTCCACCCACTACCTAGCAGACTGTTGATAAATATATGTTGAATAAACAAAACACGTATAACAAAATTAATTTTATATTTGTACTTAGTTTATTTTATCAATATGATTTTGAAATCCACCTTTAAATGTCAAAATAGAATTTTTTTAATAGAAATATTTTTTTAATCAAAGCAGCAAAAGGAACTTCAGATGCTATTCAATCTAGTCCCTGGATTCTGGATTGAATTGTACTTTTAAACCAACCAGTTGGTTAAGCTAAAAAGTAAGTAATGCAGAAATATTATTTTCAGCTCCTCTATTGTCTTACCAGAACAACAGATTTGCAATTCTCAAAGAGAGAATTTGCCATGGGCTTTGAATATTACCACATTAAATATGTTTCTTTATGCCCTTGTCAATTCTTTTGGAATAAATCACTATATCCTGATACTTGTAGGAAACTTTATTCATACCTCACTTGTAGCATTATGTCTTGCCTTTGATCATATCTTTTTATGTATGATATAGCAAACATCTTAATGAAATTTGATCTCCTTAGGGACAAAGGTGTTTGTTCTTGTGACCTGGTCAATATCTGCTGACTTCTGGGAGTTCATTCCCGGAGGCAGGATCCTGGCAGATGCAAGAGCATTTCAAGTCTTTTAATTTGGTGACCAGTCTCTCTTCATTTTTATGACATCTTTAATCTGAAAACATTAAGAAAGTGAACTATCTAATTTATTTATAAATAAAATATCTTTTATTTAAAAAATAAACAATTTTTGGTAAAGTGTAGTTTACTTCTCTCTCTATATATGTACATGAGATATATGATATATATGAGATATATATATGAAAATCATGAATTTAATATCTGTAAAATTTTAGATTTGTAATATGTTATTTCTCATATAGGTTCTTTCTTTGGCCATTTTTACGAAATGCCAAACTTTTCTTTTCTGCCCATTTTCATAAGTCTGTATTTTTTATCGTATTTAAATTTGAAGTTTTAGTTCCATTTTAGATATTCCACTTCTTGTATCCTGCATTACAATCTCTTGCCCACACGTCTTTACAAGCTGCTCTTATTGTTGACATCCAAGTTGAAAGGTCACCTCCTGGCGAGACCAGTCCTGACCTCTCATCCTACAAAACAGAACCTTGCCCTTATTCCAGTCACTCTATCACATAGCCCTGTGCCATTTTCTTTATCCAAGAACAATTTAAGAAATTACCTTATTAATATCTTTGATTCTTTGTTTATTCTACATGTCCCCCTTCGCCACAAGTCCGCACACAGAATGCAAAGCTCCACGTGAGACAGGTCCTTGTCTTTCTAGTCTCAAGGCTGAAGCTCAGAGCCTGGGGTAGTTAGTGCCTGTTACACTGGAAGCCTTCTGTAAGTGTTTGTTACATGAAGGGAGTACAAAATTACTCTCCCCAAATGTCAATGAATCTGAAGAGAAATGGTTGAATTTATGGTGAAGAATGGGTTATCATAAATGGCAAACCCACCCCAGACTAGAGCAAGCCTCCACTAAAATCCTATTAAAAGAAATGAAGGCCTGCGGGCTTCTGTGGATGGCAGCTGCTCTCATTTCAGAATAGGCCTAGTTCCTCCTTCAGCCCAAAGCTCAAAAGGCAGTCTCTCCCCCGTAGCTCATTCCTTCTCTAATCCTTTTTGATGGAATTCCTTGCTTCTGCCCAGTCCAGCTACATTTCTTTCATGGCTAGGCTGACTGCCAAGGGCCCAGATAAAGGCAGAAACTCGAGTGGAATGTTTTGTTCAGGGATAGCTTTAACCTTCCACCTGCTCGATCTTCTGGGAGAATGACAGTCTGTGCCTGACATGGAGGTGGAGAGGCATTTCCACATCCTAATAGCGCGTTTGGGATGGAGCAGGGGCAGATCATTTCTCAGCCTGGGGAAGAACAGGTCTTCCTGGAATCCTGGGAGTGCTGAAGCTTCCCCAGTCATGCCATTCACCCTTCAGCTGCTCAGTGATAAATGCAGTTTCATTACTCACGCTTGAGTTTCTTTTCCCTGTCAGGACTGACTTCCAGGAGTCTCTGAGTAATAATGACAGATAGATAATTTTCTTCAGCCTTTCACTTAGGCATCTCACAGGCATAAAGCAGTGGTCAGAAGCAGCTAATTCCTCTGACTTCAGCAAAGCTGGAATAAAGGCCATTTGAAGTCATCCAGGTGGAAAAATAACATTAGGGCTCTCGAGAGAGGACATAAGAAGGATGCATGGTGAAACTCCAGCACTATAATTTCTCCAAGTGGTCAGGTCAGTTTAAGAAAGGGTCTCTCTGGAGGGCCCTGTCCTAGGCATCCCACATGCGGGTAGGAGGAGGCAGGTGAGTGGGGCTGGTTGTGGGGAGAGGAAGACAGGATACCAGAATGCATACGAACTTGGGTGCTGACGCATGAAGAACATCTTCAAAGCTGAGTCCTTTATCTGGTGATTCAATGTCTCTGCATCTTTACAGTAACTTAGAACCAAAAGTTGTAAAGGAAATGCACTATGAATACTGAACAGTCTATTCAGCAGGGACTAGAGAAAAGCCAACCACCTTGTTCCCAGCACATTTTTTAGGTGTGGCCATTTTCTGATTTCAGGCTTTCCTATGGTCTATTTTGTACATCTACATTTTGGTCAAGCTTCTGACATTCTCGAGGTACTATTCCATGGGAGATAAAAGGCTAATTTGAATTTTCTGCTATTCAAGGAATTTTTTTTTCTTACAAAATTACTTTGTATCTCCCTTTCTCACAAAATGCTAGCAATCCAGATATTGTTGAGATCCTTTTTAGAGAAGCAACGTTTCTAGGTGTTAAACTCCTTCAGCTCCTGGAAAAATAGATTACTTTAGATGAGGTCTAAAGGGCTGATGGAAGTCTTAACCCTGATGCAATTCCCACCACTAATGATTTTTGTAGAAGCCTTTCACTGGCTTCGTTGTTTGAATGAATAACTAAGGGTGGGGAGAAAATGGACTCACTTGCTTGTTTGCCCTCATGCATATTAATTCATAAAACTAAAGACCTGAAAGGAACGTTGTGAGATAAAAACTTCCCTCTCCTACCTCCGGGGAAGAATTCATTCAGAACACCTCAAGACATAAAGTCGACTTCACTTAACATTTTCCATAAGAAACTCTGCCACTTCCTTTAATAACATGCCCCAGTGTCCTATCAATCCTTACAGACAGGTGATTTTTCATGAGCTCTAACTTAAATAATTCCAAAACTAGGCTAAAAATGTTATTGTCTGTTCCGCTCTCCCATGTGTCCTCAATTTCTTGAGAGAATGATTGGCATCTAGTAAGCACGAACTAAATGTCTTCTGAATAAATGAATAAATAACTGAAAAAATAAATAAAAATTAAGTTATACAACAGAGAAGGTGACATAATCGTTCAAGTTACCAAGTATTATTGAGAACTTATTCTGTGCGTGGTGCTGTTTAGGCACTGTATGGAATTCAAAGATGTAAATGGTAAAAGGAGTCTGTTAACATCAGGTTTTGATTATTTCCCACAATCTAATAAGGGTTTATTTATGTACACAAGTAACCATGATCCAAGGCGGATTATAAAAGGCACTATTACTATAATCCAAAGTATAATGAGATAGCAGGAAAGGAAGACATGTATTTGTATTAGGATGAATAAAGATGACCTGGAGGTAAGATTATGAGTGTTTTTGAATTACTGGTAGAACTTGGAGGTTGAAGGCCCTTCTAGGTAGAAGTGATGCTCACAGCAAAGGCATAGAGGCAGGAAAATGCAGGATTGGATCCAGAACCATTGAGCAGTCTGGTGCATCTTGAGGGTCTCGGATATCTGTGTACATGCAGTGATGGTGTGATGGAGGTGACAAGAGCAGGTGGCAACAGGCTGGAAGGGCTTGCTGGGGCCCCAAAGACAGCCACCAGACAGTTCAGAGTAGAAAAAGATCATTCATGTCACATAATACCACATTGTAGGTGCCATGAAATCTGGACTTTTTGTCCATTTTGCCTAGGATTCTATCCATGGCTCCCAGAATAGTATCTGGAACATAGTGGGTACTGGATAAATATTTGTCGAGTGAATATAAAATACTACTACTCTGAGGATGGCAAACATAGATCATGATTTTGTGTAAGTGTTAAACTCTTATTTTGTTTACATTTTTTCTTCCAAAGAGACAAAATTCAAACTGGGAAAGGTAGAATAATTATCAATAAAGGGCATTTGAGGCCAATACAGTAAAATAACATCTAGCCTCTTGGAAAAAATTCAATGTTTTGTACTATTGAAAAATGATATATTAGAGTTCTGAAATAATTTCACATTATTATTCCACAGCTACTATCAATAATTTTTTGATAACTTATGGAGAATAATGGTGACAGAAAAGTGTATTGGCTAATATATGTCTAATTCGTGAAAACAAATTTTACCAAGCAACATACTAAATTTTGGTTCCTGGCTAAATTCTAGAACTCTAGATTATTATTAAGTGGTGACGTGCTTGGGGATACTAACTGTGGTAGTTAATGTGGACCACTCCTACCTGAAAGGTGGCTGGAGAAAGAAACTGAGGTAAGAGATGGGTCACAGATATAAATCCGTTCTAGCTGTGGACTTTATGAACAACATAGCAGCAGTAAAATCAATGTGGCGTATAGTCATTGGAAATGAGGTGGGTCTTCTAGTCCAGTGGTAATTAATCAATTAGTAAGACAGTAATCATGTTGTAAATGGGCTAAGTTCAGGAAACATAGACTATAGCTGTAAAAGCAAAGGAGACTCTCCAGTTGGAAATTACTACTAAAACCATAGTTGGACGAATGTGTACATACATAGTACCAGAGAACAGAAGCTGCAGTCAAACTAATTTAAATTAGTTCCTTATATAACTTCAAATGTGCAAGCTGGGCTTGGCCACAAAATCTCACTGTATAGGGCTATTTTGAGGTTCAAATAAGTTAAGGCTTGGGAAGTGCTGAGAACAATTCCTAATACAAAGTGAAATCTCTGTTATTAGTAGTACAATAAAAATTAAACATCTTTCAAATAAAACTTTTATGAAGATTTTATTTATAATTAGAAAATGATAAACATAGTACTTTTCATGAAGCAAAAAGTGGGAATAAACAACGTGAAAATACTTAACTTCTATAACTCATTCATATATTCAGGCAACAAACATTTATTGAGCACCTTTTGTCTGCTAGTACTTCCCCACATACTGATGATAGAAAGACAATTAAGACAACACATTTACTCTTAAAAAGCTTAATCTAGTGTTGGATCTGATAATTATAGCATCTATAAGATCTAAAAAACTTTATTGCACGTATTTGATATATAAGTATCTCCACTAGATTGTAAGCTCCTTGAGAGTCAAGCTGTTTCATTTCCATTTTTATATCTCTGACACCTAGAGCACAGCCTGTCACCTAATATATTCAATATATGAATGATGACTTCTGATCACACCAAAATGGACAGTGGCTATAAATACCTTGACATGCAGGATTTCATGCAACAAACATTCTTTAAAATGCACAGCTGAGCTTTCAAGAGAGAAATAAAATTCTCCGGTTGCCAAGATTGAAGATGGATTGGAAAATCAGAGCTGCAATCTCTTGAGTTGATGCTGCAGCTACTCTGGGTGATGGTGCTGGTCTCAGCAACAAAGGACTTGGATTTTAATGCCAAGTGGCACAGGAGTAAACCACTGAAGAGTGGACTTCATAAAGAAGATTGAATCCAGAAGGATTGCTAGACAAGAAATAGTCATGAGCCAAGAAGTTGGTAAAGATGGGTAAATGTAAATAATGTTGGCTGTATAAAATATGGTCTATAATGATTAACCTGGAGGACAAAGAATCAAGATGAGGTAAAATATAGAGACAAATAGCATTCAAAATGAAGGAAAAGGTGTTTTCTGGAAGAAGAGAGAGAGAATGATCAAATTTAGACTTTGTTAGGTCAAGTATGCAAACTAAAAATTTAAAGGTAACCTTTAATAAATAGAAAGTAAAAAGAAAAAAAATTAAAGAAAACAATAATTGATAGAAGGTAGGAAAGAAGGAAAAAAATATGGCAATTTGAAAGCACTAAATAAGGTGGTAGAAATTAATCCTAAAAACAATTTTTAAATAAAACAAGTGCTAAAGGCTTAAATTTACAATTAAAAACAGAGATTTCCAGATTGGTTTTCAAAAATCTAGGATATGCTCTTTAAAGATACAAAAGGCTTCTGAAAAATTGGAAAAAAGGTGGAAAAAGATGTACCAAGCAAATACTAAATCAAAAGGAATTTGATAGATGTATATTAATATTAAAAAACCCCAACACATTCCAAGGCTTAAATGTATGTAAGATGTTCTGAGGTCAATTATAATTACAAGCCTTATGAAAGTTATATTTGGAATATAAATATGCATCACACTGGTGAGGAATCACTATTTTGCAGAGCAAGGATCTTAGACTTTTTTCATGATTTTGACTTTGGGTGTGAATTATGGTCAAATATACTAATACTAAGAATGACAGCTAACAGGCAATGAAAATAACTAGTATTATCTGCCAGTCACTATATAAGTACGTTTCATAACTTAAAGTTGAAACAATCCTCTGAGATATTTACTCTTACTAAACCCCATTTGGAAGATGAAAACACTGAGGTTTATGGAAATTAAGAGATTTTCTCAATGACATGAGCCAAGCTGGGACTCAAATCCATGCCTGTCTGACTCTACAGCAGTACTTTTAACCATGATGCTCTGTGGCCTGGGTTTGCCCAGAAACTTCCTGATGGGAATGTGAAGAGCCTTGGGGACAGGTAAGGGCAGTATAAAGAGGAAGTGAAGATCCCTTGCACCAGGCGCTATGACGAAATGTCTACCTATGACCTATCCCTGCAATGTGGAAGGACCTGAGTGAGCAGGACCTTGCCGCTTTTAGAGTCCTTTCTTTCTTCTGGGGAACTCAGAAAGCGGAGCCCCAGAGGCCATGGATGGCTCCTGGAGAAATCTTAAGTGAGAGCAGTAAAGTCACTTTGTTCCAAGACATCCTGCTATTCTTAGGGCCACCCCAAATAATTATCTCTGTGTAAGGGGGACTGGACGAGAGACCCATTATCTGGGTACAGAGGGCTTCATCATCCCCAGGAGGAAGGGATGCCCTTTCTCTAATTCCACACAAAGATAGTGAATGGGCCAGTGGCATTTCTGGCTGTTCATTTTAGCACCGGGAACCCAAGCACCAGAGACGTATCTGAATCCCAGTCTTTCCCACACATGGACTATGTTGGGGTCTATAAAGGCTGTTTTGAAGATTTGTCTCAGCAGGGTGCCTACAAAAGTCTGCTTCGGTTATAATATCTTAGAAATAAATGTCTTCTGATTGGTATAAATCCATTCAGGCCCTTCTGGATTTCCCAGTGCAAATGTTTAAGATGCTTGAAATTACGGCTGTCTCAGATAGCAGTGAGCGCTGCTGGAAGCATCCTTACCGTCAATCATTCGACAGGGGAGGGATTTTCAAATGCCTTGTGCATCTGGCCTCCTCTCCTGACCCCATTTTTCAGGCAGGAATCTAACATGAGCCACACCACTGACACTTGGGAACTCTTTCAGCATTTCAGTTTCTAACTTTAAGGTTGTCTAGTTTCATACCAAGCCAAGATCAACACTTGTCTCTGTCACTCCACTTCACTTTGGCCAATGCTTGTTTTACTTGCACAGATTTGTCTTCACCATTTATTTGACTTGGGAGATTAGGGAGGATAACGTCATTCATTAATTCAGTAAATATTTCCTGGGTACCCATTATACGCTTGCCGCTCTTCTCGGTTTGACGATACAATGGAAAACCCAGCAGTTAAGTTCTCACGGAGCTTACCTTTAAGTTACAGACAGTGAATAAGTAAACATGCAAATATGTAGTACATGAGATGGTAATAAATGCTATGAAGGGGGTAAAGTAGATAGGGAGTGCTGGAGCGAGCAGTGCTATCTTATCTTGGGTATTCAGGGAAGGCCTTCCTGATATTTGGCAAAGAGAGAGAGAGAGAAGAGATTGAGCCATGTGGAATCTAGGGAAAGAGCATTCTAAGCTTAGGCAAAAAGAATGGCCAAGGTCCTGAGTCAGGAGCCGGGCTGGCACCTTTGAGGAAGGACAGGGAG
The DNA here is from genome assembly GCF_037783145.1 of Equus przewalskii. NCBI lineage: Eukaryota > Metazoa > Chordata > Mammalia > Perissodactyla > Equidae > Equus > Equus przewalskii. The sequence continues at coordinate 13,301,314 of NC_091846.1, read as the reverse complement.
GCTGGAGTGGCTGAAAGAGAATGAGGGCTGGGAGCTTAGAAGTTGAGGTCCAAGAGGGAGCCAAGTCATGCGGGCCTTGTAGACCATGGGAAGAACATCTGGGAGGAAGAGAACCATTTCAGCATTTTGTTTCCAGCTTTAATGTTAAGTTCAATTTCTCCAAGCCTCAGTTTCTCCATTTTGGTTTCCCTCTCTATTGAGATGCAAAGCCATTGGGATATTTGAGCAGAGGAGTGACAAGACCTGACTTAACTCTAAAAGATTCCTCAGGCAATACCTAAGCCATGTTTATATCCTCTTCTGGATGAAGCATAACATTTTCCACATAGTAGGTTTATTAAATAAATACATTAAATTAAAGAGAAATTCTGATTTTCTAGGATCATTTCTATGCACCCTCCCTTATTCTGAATTTACCAGCAGGAAATGCACTGGTATTTAAAATAGCTCCAAATACTTACTACTGACATAAAATAAGTAGTAAACACCAAAATGAAAATAATGGAGTCTGATTCTTCCATTTTTCAGTCCTTCATTCCTTATTTATAATGCAGTCAAACTGTTCTGGGAGATAATTAAAATGTATTTGAGCTAAATAAAAGGTATGGCTTCCAATTATGGGGCTTGTGTTCAGTTATTTTTAAAAGAAACAGTTAAAATCTGGGATGCATCATAATTAAGTCAGAGAATAAAAGACAGAACTCTAATGCATATCTGGAGAGAAATATAATCTTAACTATCAGCAACTGTGGGCTTTGCAAATACTGATTGTTCATAGGTACACAATTTAAAATTCAAATAGAAAATGATTTCTTTTCTACTTTGCTTGAATCGGGATGAAAGATCAGAATACCAAAACATTTTCTCTCTTTTCTTTTTGACTTTTTGATAAATTTTTTATTCCTGTCCACTTAAGAAGTTTATTGAAATGGCAAATAAAATATGTGTGCCCCAAGAAAATTGTTAGTAAATTATGATGATGTTTTCTTTGAACTGCAGTCAAAGGGAATTGCCTTTTGGTGGCAGAACATTTTTCTCCATGTGTTACTAGATTCTCAAAATATTTTCTTTTAGTTAATTTAATTCAACAGATTGATTTGCACATTTGGAATGTTTATTTTATATTACAGTATAGATGCAGGTAGGTTAGTGAAAGGGCAGTGGTGGAGATCCAGCTGTCTAGTGTTCCTCTGAGAAAGAAATTTTGAAACAAGAAACATTCAATTAGATTTCAAGATGAATTGTCAAAAAACAGGCTGCCAATAAACTGTGGAAGTGCAAACAACAGACTATTGGAGCCGAGAGGAAAGAGATAAGGTCGGCAAAATCGCTGAGTGTGCTGAAAAGAGCTGAAGGGATTAAAGGGAATAAAAGCTTTTTCAACTATATTGAAAAAAGAGATACAGCACCAGAAAGTAGGACTGCAAATGAATGGGGAGGGAGAATCCATGTTAGCTAAAGTGGCTCAAGCCCGAACCGCTTTTAAAAATCTGTGTCTGACAAGGCAAACACACTTGGGGCAATTGGGGCGTAATGAAGAGCTGGTTTATTAGAAAATGATTTAGGCAGCTGATGGTATTTCTGCATACTAATGGGCAGAACTTAGAATCCTCAAACATGCCTGCTGCTATCGACACTAAAATGTCTATAAAGTAATGTGTCATCTAAGCTACTATGTTCATCCAAGAGTCAAACCTGATTTTGCCTTCAGACCCTGAACACCTCCATGAAATTAAAAAATTAACTAGGATGTATGAAGTCTCAAAGAACTGATACAAATACCAGGATACCTAGGCCATGAGTTTTAACCTTACTCTTGCTATGGGCTTCCTCAGTGTCATGTAGCCTCCATCTCCACCTGCTCTCTGATCTATAATAAGGAGGATTATACTCACCTACCAACCATATGTGACTCCAGAGAGTTTAGCACGTGTCATTAATACAATGTTTTTGTGAAACATGCAATTAGGAAAGAGAATGGATTCAAGTCACTAAGAATTGAGTTACTGAGTTCAGTGAACCCACAGAGGCAGTGTGGGTAAGTGGCCAATGAATAGTCTATGGAGAAAACTACTTTGGTTTGAACCCCTCTCTTACTGTTTGCTGGCTGTGTGACCTAGGATTAATGACTTAACTGCTCTGGACCTTCTTTTCCTTGTTTAAAAAATTAGACTTATCTATTATAAGGATGAAATAAAATAAGAGATGTAGTGCTCAGTCATGTTAGCTGTTATTATCAGAGGAAAATCTTCCTAGACTCAATGAAAGAATGCTAGAATTCCAAGACTACATTTGTGCAAGTGAGAAGAAAGCGAGTTTACAAGAGTTTGGCTTAAAACATCCTAAGAATATAGTAACTGTAAATAGAAGTTGAATCAGTGTAATCTAAACAATGAGTGTTGCACAGGCTGGAATATGTTTACATTCCTCAAAGGTAAAGATTAAGCATTGAATTTCGCCTTATCATTCAGAAGGAGAGCTGGGAAAAGCAATGAGACTGAAAACTTGCAATTATGTTTGGCAGCCATAAGATGGATCAGGAACTCATAAAGCTCACAGACATCTTGAGAAGTCATCTAGCACTGGGCAGTAACATAATCCATATTGAAGGCATTAAATGCTGTGCATTTGTCTTTCTCACACTTGCGCACTCAGGAAGATAGTACTAGATACCTTCCATAATGATTAATTTACTTGCTCAAGGCCACCCAGGGTTGGGGGCAGATCAGGGCCCTGGACCCAGGTCCCCATCTCTCTGTTGGTCACAGCTCACACACTCTGTGGTTGGGAAGCCCCTTAAAAGATGCAAGAAAGAGTATTCCTTGCCACTGAGAATAGGAGCCACTGGTGGGCCCAGAACTTGTATCATTGTAATCCCTACTTGTGTTTTACATGTTTTCTATTATTCCTTCCCTAATTACCTATGTGGCTTTCCCTTTAATTATTTCCTTCCATTGCTTCTGGTATAGACACAAATAAACAAACAGAACACAAAAGTCTTCCTGGCACATAAACATGTGAGAGACTCTCCAGTAGAACTTCCCATCAAAGCTTAACTACAGAGAAATTCACAGAAGCAGCAGCATCTGCAGTATAATGCGCTGTGTCTCTATTTTGGATTTCTGATTAGCGGATTGCCTTATGCTGGTTATTCGCATCCTAATTTCTGGAGGCCTTGAGCCTATGGATTAGAATTTTCCCTACTATTAGTCTCCCAAATGCAGTCACTTTTCTGGTAGGATATTGTCAAACGAATTAAAAACAAGACAATGCTCAGGATTACTAACAAGGTTTTTTTGATTAAAAATTTTTTTTCTATCCATCTTTCCTCATGGGCTTCATTTGCATCCCCTTGCTTAATAATGCCTCATATTTGGACAATGCTTAACATATTCCCTCTGGTACGGAGGATTACTGAATTAGAACCTCAAAACAACAACCTAATGAGGTATGCAAAGCAGGAATGGCTACTAGCTACTGTGTTTTGTGAATAAAGAATCTCAGTTTGCCTCCTTGATGGTTACTCACAGAATGGGGACTGGAATCCCCTTTGCCAACCTCAAAATAATATTTTTAACTAGACGTAACATTGGGCTAAGATACTTCACCTCTCCTTGTTCCACTTTCCCAACTTATGAAAATAAGGAGGTAGCTTTGATGATCTCCAAGATCTTTTTAGTGCCGTTATCTTTAAAGTTTGGTTCTAAGTAATAAAATGTTTACTGTGCCCCTGTGTGTAGTGTTTCTAACTCTAGAGATACAAAGAGTTATAAGGTACCTTCCCTGTCTTCTCATAGTTTATAATCCAGCTGGAGGGTTAGCAGATGCTAGTGTGAAGACAAATAACCATTCAGGGTCAAACTTGCCCAATCCAATGTGACCGACACACAAAAATAAGTGCTATAGGAGAGGAGGGAAAGTCACTATGTCTCCAAACTATTGACAAATGGATTAACATCTAGACCTTTCAGTTTCAAAGTAAGGGAGAAGTCCCTCACTTTAATATTGGCTATGGGCCAACATTAAGAGCAAAACGTAAAACAAAGGACAAAAATCATGTCTATTGAGGGGCTGGCCCAGTGGTGCAGCGGTTAAGTTCGCACATTCCACTTTGGTGGCTCGGGGTTCACCGGTTTGGATGCGTGGCTTGTCAAGCCATGCTGTGGAAGGCATCCCACATACAAAGTAGAGGAAGATGGGCATGGATGATAGCTGAGGGCCAGTCTTCCTCAGCAAAAAGAGGAGAATTGGCAGCAGATGTTAGCTCAGGGCTGATCTTCCTCAAAAAAAAAAAAAACAAAACATGTCTATCAATAAAAGGGGAATGTGCACGTAAAAAAGTCAATTGAAAGAAAAAAATGTGGGGTGTTGGGAATAAAGCTCACTCAGTTTAAAACCAATATAGAACTTATCATGGAAAATCTATCATAAAAGGTCTCAAACAGTTTTTTCACTTGTTTCACAGTTCTGTATTCATTGAACAGTGGGATGAAAATTAAAATGAAAGCAAAGCTTTAAAAGGACAGAGATATGCAGGCTAATGGACAATTTGTCTGGGGGAATAGCTTTTAAGGGCTGAAATTTCTTTGTGTGCATTTTTCCTCGGAATTTAATGTTTTGAAAGATGGCGCCCTGTGTGTTACCATGACAACCTGTAGATAGCATCTTTAGAAGGCTGAGGCTACCGATCTCAGCTCAAAGTGTTTTGTCCACACACTTTCAGAAAAGCCTGTTGATGCACTGTACACGGGCTGAACAAAACATGGAGCACCCGATGCTGTTATGGTCCATTTCTCTGCAATATTATTAGTATGGCTGAAGCTGCTTCTACAGTGTTGAAGGACACCCTCTCTCCTGTTTCTTTGTTACCTTTAAAATCTGAAGCATTTTCAGCTCTTTCCTGAGCTTCTCTCAAGACAAGCTGAAAGTAAAGGCTGATGCTCATTTCCTGTTTTGCACGCTTCATTTAAAAGGGAGAGAAGATTCAAGCACTGTTGGTAATACTGCAATTTTAGAGTTGGTCTTTGTCCTGGGGCTGTTTTCTCAGGATGGCGTCCTTAGTAATAAAGCTGGGCAAAGGACTGACAACTAATTTGCAGCTCTGAAGAAAAGGACTGAAAGGTATAGATGAGGTAAAAGGTCCCTAGAGCGTGGTTGTTTTCTGTCTGGTTGTAGTAAAGGTGGGTGCCTGGGGTGACAATGCTTATGGCAGCACCTAAACAGTCTCCTTGTAGACATTCAAGTTCCGCAAATCCCCCAGACACGGTAATGGCTGTGCTGATGTGTTGTTAACATGCTTTCACTGATTAAACAATGGTGTGGGCGATTGAGACACTTTGTGGAGTAATCGAAAACAAATATCTTAAACTAGTTCAGGTAAAGGAAATATTAAAAGGCACTACCATTTCAGAAGATATTGATAATGCTTCTTGCTCTGTGGGATTATCATGTAAGCAATCTAAAACTCAAGGCTGTCAATTGTACTGAGGAATTGGGTAGGTGACATGGAGTGGAATGACATGAGTTTGATTTTTGTAATGTTTCATTTTGTACCCCAGCTTTGGCTTATAGGGCATTTCTTTGCCTTCATGAGGACAGAGTTAGATTTTGGCTATCACATGGGCAGCCGAAAGTTGCAAGAGCAGGAGCGTCACGTCCCCGTGTTCTCAGTCATTGATGGCGTGTGATGCATTAAGTTCTTTCAGAGGCCTAGTGTTTTCTAGTTTATAGCAATGATAATCTCATGCCTTAAGGATGTCAAATTGTTTGGTGAGTGTGGAATAATTTGCCCTTGTTTTCAGAGAATTTTTTGGTTATTATTGGTTTTACTTTTGCAATAAAGACTGAACTATATGAACAGTGAGCACTCGATATGTTTTATTTGTAGGAATAATCTTAAGTATATATTGCATAATGACTCTGCAAGAACTTAATGAGAATAGGTGAAAAGCCATAATTTGGTGTAATTAATGAAGCAAAAAGGCCTTGTTAGGTTGTTTAACTAATGTGACTGTTGAAGTAATTGAGCCAATTCTAATGGGCTTTGGTGTTGTCTTAGTGCAAATCTGTGTTCATAAAAGTTAATGGTAATTATGGTTTTTACTTATGAGAATTCACTTAACAATTGGTTTTTCGAGAAGAAATTATCTTCATGAGGCTGAGTAAGACTGTGCTCACCAAAGTCACTCACTTAGGTAAGTGAAGGAAAGCTTAAAAGACACATCTGCATTCCCTTTAAAAGATCATTGCTACTGAGAAATGAACAGACAATGAATAGGTTAGAATATATTTGAAATAATTCCTGAAATTCACCCTAGTGAAAGTTATGTTACCAAATTGGCAAACGTTACCAACATCACCAAAGAAAGCAGAGTAGTATTAGGCAAGATAAAGCTAATAGCCTGGTGTCACTCTCCCTCGCTCTTCTTATCTCTTCCTGTCTCTCTAATGATGCCTCAAAACAACAATGCAACCTAATAGTCATTTTATCTGTGACCTGGCCTGACTGTGAGACAAAAAAGCATAGAGTGAAGTATTGACATAACAATTTTTAATTCATTTAGTAAAAATTTTACCTGAATTCTAACAGGAAACATGATTTATACCTTGGTATTCTTTCTAAATAATCATGAGAAATATCACTTGCACTTATAAAATGTATGAGCAACGAATTTGCCATCGGCAAACCGAACAGTTCTATCCCAGTGAAGATGTTAACAGACTAACGAATGTCACTTGTGAGAAAGGAGAATGAATTCAAAGTTAATGGGAAAGAGTAGTAGCATTGGGTTTGAAAAATTTTTGTTCCATTTTTCCCCTTATAAAAGGAATACATGTTTGTATTTAACTTTTGTTGTTTACCTCTCCGTTCTTGACAGCAAATTGGATTTTTCTTTGGGGAACTGTCTCTTCCTGATATTTATTCCGCTTAGTCTAGGTGGGAGTCCAACAGAGCCTAGGACAGAGCCCCATAACCTGAGTCAGTCAGTACTTAGCATTCTCCCGACGTGCAATTGGTTCATTCATTGGTCAGAATGCATCTTAGGAGTTTTGCTGTGCATGTGGACTTGAACCTGAAAAAATTCAGCCTCTAGAACTAGGACTCCAAGGAACAGCCTTTCTGAGAAGGAGCCAACAAAGGAATTATAATTTAGGAGAAGAGGAATAGAATCCTGATAAACTTCTCTGAGCCCTTGGATATAGCCACTCTTGAGGCAATGCCTATCGCCGAACTGTTGCATTATGAAAGTCCATAAATTTATTTCTCCACTTAGTTGGGTTGAGCTGAAGCCAAATAAATCATAACAGATACATTGCTCACTATGGGAAAATTGTAAAACACAGAAAGGTACCCCCCCAAAATTATAATCACCTTTGATTCAATTTTGATGTGTTTATTTCCTATTCTTTTTCTTGTCTCTACATAAACAGAGGTAACTTTGATTACAATTTTAATGTATTTTTCCATTCTTTTTCTTGTCCCTACGTATACATAAAATTTTTAATTTTTATCAATTCAGTATTAATTTTACATGTATATATTTTTATATACAGATATATAGTTTTCTACAAAATGAGAATTAGATTATATTAATAATTTTATATACTTGTTTTCATCTAACATTGTGTCATGAGCATTTCCTCATTTCATTAACAGAATTTTTAATAGTGGAATAATATTCCATAGTGTATGTAAACCATAATTAATTTAACTTTTCCGTTATTGTTGGACATTTAGGCTATTTCCTTTTTGAAAACTTGGTTGTTTATATTATTGGTAAATAAATCTTTGTCCAATTTTCTACTTCTTTAGCTTGGTTTCCTAGCAAGAACGTTATGGGACTAAAGGAGGTAAATTTTTAAGGACTCTTAATATATATATCAAATTGATTTCCAAAAAGTTTATATTAATTTATATTCTCAAGAACCCCGCCAAACTTGGGCATCATCTTTTCTTACCATATCTACTAATTTAATAGGCAAAAATGCTCTTAGATTGTTCTATTAGAATATTCTTTTATTTTACTACTGGAATGTTGAACGTTTTTCATACAGTATTGATCATTCACATTTCTTTTGTGAATTGTTATTCGCATCCCTTTTCCTTTCTTTCATTGACACTTTAGGTCTTTTTTTTTTTTTCTTATTGATTTTAGGCTTTTCTTTTTCAAAATCGGTAATTGTAGTTAAGCAGTGCTGCAACGTTAACTATTTTAGTGCTCACCGGTGCATCACAAATTGAGTCCTGGGACTGTCAACTCCCCTAATTCCAAACTAAGCATGGAATAGATTTTTCTTTCTTAAAAGTAGCAGCTGAATTGGCCTCTGAAAACCAAAAATCCAAATCAACGCTTTTTGTAAAACTGGAGGTCAGGCGGTGAGTTCAGCACCAAAAGCTGAAACATACAACATCAACATTGCCTATTATTATTGATTTAAATTCACAAAGAAAACTTGCGTACTGTTCATTACATGGCATTGCATTTCACACATGTGATTTTTATTTAAGGCATTTTAGTCAGTGTAAAATGCTGCTGGAGGGTTTGAAAGAACTCTTTCTTCCTATCAACTGTCATCTACCAGCCGGAAACTTTATTTACCAGAAAAAACACGTTCCGTGTTCTGAGGGTAGTGTTGATTTCTCCAGAATTGCAGCATAACACCTTGTCAATTCTTACTCAAAAGGTTGTTCCCTCATGTTTTGATGTTAGATCATTTCCCAGGGATGAAAGATAGGGAAACAACTTTGAAATTTAGGTCTACAAAATCTCTCCTTTCAAAACCTGCTTTTATTGACTGAGTGAGCAAACTTGGCAGTGGATTTTATTGCTGTGCAGTAAAAAAATCTCAATCTAAGTTAAAAAGCAAGAAGAAGAAGAAGAAGAAAGAAAGAAAAAGCTCGCTTGGTTAAAATTTTATGAAAAGCCGCAATCTCTCAGCTCTCCTTTTCTTCCAATGATGAAATCCTAATTGCTCACAAAGCCTTGCTGATTTCCTGATGGTAACCCATATCATATGCAATGTGTAATTTTCTAATAAAATATTTCTCTTTTATTACTTTCTTGACCCTTCCTAATAATTAATAATCTAAAGGAGTTTAAAAAATGACAGAGTCATTTTAGCAATAATATTTAGCGCTGTTCCCCTGTATTTAGACACACTAATGAGGTTATAACACTGATCCTTGGTGTTAATTACCACAAAACCTGAGCTCTCCTCATTACATTTTCCTCACCATTTATTTTATGTCTTTGATATCTTGGTTATGTTTATTATAATATCTGCTACATTTCCTTTTTTGGAAAAGCATGCATTAGGAAGAAGTAAAAAATTCTCTCTTTCTCGTGATTTCAGCATATATTTTGGCCCTGACTGGCTTATACTGGATTTGATATCATTTTTTGTCATTTATATATGTATAATATATGATATGACATAATATAATATAAATATTACATATACATTTCAGTTTAAAATTTCCTGAGGAGAAATAGATAACTAAGCCACCAATTATAATACACTCTGAGAGTTACTGATCATTAAAGGAGAGAGCACTGAGATTTATGAAGTCAAAAGAAAGAGACAAATGCCCATTTCCTTGTTTTCTCCTGTTGTGGCCTCAGAGCTGTTGGTTTTCTTCTGCCTCCTCCACTTCTCCATCCAGAAGTACACCAGGGTCTGATTTCCCCTGAACAGCCAGGAAAGAGGCAGTAATAGATTTGAAGGGCTATAGAGGTGATGCAGATAGATGTGTCTAGAAGCAGCAGAGCTGTGGCCAGATGAGGATGTGGATTCATGACCAGGTAATGAGAAAAATGGAGGGAAAATGGATAAGGGGATCTGTTAGGTAGAAAAGAGAGGAAAACCTTAGAGAATTCAGAGGTAGAAGAAGGAGAAGGTTCTAGAAGCTCTGACTAGGTGCTGCACAGATGGGGCAAAACCTGTGCAGAGAGAATTCCCAGGCCTGCTGCCTTCAGCCTGGCTCTAGCAAGACAGAGCCTTGAGTCTTCCCTGTCCCCCATTTACCACATTACTAAATCCTATTAATCTTACCCTTTTAACATATCCCAGGTCCATCCTCTCATAGCCTTTCTGACCATCAGCAAGTTTCTGGCCTCATCATGTCGTTCCTGGACAATCTCCAGCCTCTTGCCCTGTGAGCCACAGTTCTTTCTGCACCAGAGGCCTCTTTCTGAAACACAAATCAGATCATATCACCTCCTATTTAAAATCATTTTGAGTAGGCGAAGGACTCAAATAGAAATTTCTCTAAAAGAAATAAACAGATGACCAATAGGAAGATGAAGAGATGCTCATCATTATAATCATTAGGGAAATGCAAATCAAAACCTCAATGAGATACCACTTCACACCCATTAGGATGGCTACTATCAAAAAACTAGAAAATATCAAGTATTGGTGAGGATGTGGAGAAATCAGAAACCCTGTGCACTTCTGGTGGCAATGGAAAATGCCTCAGCCACTGTGGAAAACAATATGGCACTTGCTCAAAAAATTTAGGAGAAACAGAATACCCTCAAACAAATAGAATTGTCATTTGATTATAAATATAAATCCAATGATTATAAAGCAGGGACTCACACAGATATTTGTACACCCATGTTCATAACAGCATTTATTCACAATAGCCAAAAGGTGGAAACAACCCAAGTGTCCTTTGAGGGATGAATGGCTAAACAAAATGTGGTATATATGTATAATGGAATATTATTCAACCTTAAAAAGGAAAGAAACTCTGGCATATGCTATGACATGTGATGAACCTTGACGACATCATGCTAAGCAAAATAAGCCAGTCACAAAATGACAAATATTGTATGATTCTACTTATATGAGGTACCTAGAGTATTCAGACTCGTAGAGACAGAAAGTAGAATGGTGGTTACCAGGGGCTGAAGGAGTAGGGAGTGGGGAGTTAGTGTTTAATGGGTCCAGAGTTTCAATTTGGGAAGATAAAAAAGGCTTTGGAGATGGATGGTGGTAATGATTGTACAACAATCTGAAAGTACTTAATGCCACTGAAGTGAACTGTGTCAGTGTTCAGTTTTAATGTGCCACTAACCATTAAAAATGGTTAAAATGGTATTTTTATTTTGTGTATATTTTACAACAGAAAATCATTTTGCGGCTTCCCATTAATTTTAGGATAAAATCCCAGGGTATTAGCATGATATATTTGTCTTCCAGTTCCTAACCAGCTTGTGACTTGTCTCTTGGCCCAGACCTCTAATTTCTGGCATGTCTTTGTCCTGGAAGACTCAGCTCAGCCTTCATCACCTTCCCTGGGAAATCTTCCCTGACTCACCCTCCGACACACACACCAATACCAGGTCTCGTCCTCATCTTGGCTGGGCGAGCCTCCTCTTTTCTATCACAGCACTCCGTGTACACTTTCATTTACCATATTAAACTCAAAATTTTAAAGTTTGTCTTTATCAGTAAACCCCCATTGGGCTGTAAGCCACTTAAGGGTAGACGCTTTTTGTCTCTGTTGCTCCCCTGCTTAGAACATGGCCTCATACCTTATAGATACTTAGTATATGTTTGCTATCTGAAGGAAGGAATGAAGACGATTGGGGAGGAAAGGGAAATTCTGCAATTTGAGCTAAGCAGCTCATCTCATGTATAAATGGGAATAATAGTAGCAACCATCTCTTAGGGTTTTTGGAGAATGATGTGAGATTGATAATATTTGTAAAACATTTAGAACAACAGCTGACACATAGCAAGTGCCCAAGAAATGTTCCATAGTATTGTTCATTTTTATTATTGAATGTTCCATGAAACTTTTAAAATAAGAAATTCTCATATCTGTTTTGAAATAAAGATTACCAAAGGGAAAAATGGGGGGAAAAGTGGCAAAGAAATGCCAGAGACAGACATCAACCCCTTGGGACTCCCAGGGTCCCCAGGTTTGCCTTCAGAATAGGTGAGGGCAGTGCATGCTTGATATGAGCAGATGGGTGGTGGTGTGGGACACTCCTCTTCCAAACCAGCCTCTCCCGACACTAATGTGGATCAAACCACCCCCAGCGTGTCAGCCCTGATGACTCTCTCAGAGATGGCTCTTCCCTTCGGTGGAGTAGGAACTTTCCTTAGGAGAATGATCCTGGAGGTGAATTGCCCCTTCCACCTGCTTGCAGCTGTGCCAGGCACCTGAGCCCCCGGCCCAACCCCACTCCATGGCCCAGCTGCCTCGGGTACTGCCAAGCAGCTGGAGTTTCCATTTGGGTCTCCTCTACTCCATCCGCGTAGTTTCTTGAGTTGGATTATGAGTAAAGAATATGCTCAGGATTATATTTACTGCTAAGTCACTCCTGAATGTGCCAAATTTAATTTTTCTCATTTCTCCAAAATATGCAACTATCTAAGATATGTACAAAAAGATGCATATCAAAGAACATTTTTACAAAATTGCACTATGATTTGATATAGTGGCCTTTTCTCCTTGCCCAGTTAGAGCTCAGAGAGAGTATCAGGAGATATCTGAAAGTATGTTCCTATGAGAGTCAGAGGATGTTTATTTTAGCCTAAAGGAAATAAGGGAGGATCTTGGAAGAAGGAAGGCTTGTACCTGAAAGCACACCGAGGAGCATTTAGGGAGCTCAAATGTAAGAACAGAGAGATGGAGTTCACCCCACCTTCCTGCTTTTGTCACAGAGTGGAAGCAGGATCAACGGCCTGGGGACCAAGAAGGTAAACATTGCGTAAGATTCTGTGGCATCACTGATTTCTCAATGATTGTTTTTCTAAAGTAATTAGAATAAAAGTCTGAAAAAAGAAAGGGCTTGTTTGCTTGACTTTGGGCCTGCAAAGAGGGAGGAAGCTGCAGGAAACTTAGTCCTTGTCATTGCCTGCTGAGCGTATGTGCGTGTCTGTGTGTAGAGAAAAGCAGACTGAGTCCTGCAGCCACAACAAGGGGAAAGCAAGCAAACCCATGTGGCCTCAGGGCTTAACTACAGAAGGACATGCTTGCATGGCTCTGGGCTGAGTGCTAACAGACAGTTGGCTCAAGAGCAGACCACAGCTCTGTAAGAAGGCAAGAATACGTCTGTGGGCATTTATAAAACTTTCAGTGGTAAGGGTCTTTCATAGTTTGCCCCATAAGCTGTGATTGGAAGGAAATGTGATTGCCTTTCTCCATAATTTTCCTCTCACAGTATTTGTGGTGGCAAAGGCCACGGTTCACTCTGCCCATCCCCTGATAGGACACCCTTGGGTGGTGGTGCAGTTCTGACGTCCCTTGAGCAGGCAATAAAAGGTTGTGGGGAGGAGCAGGGGGAGCTCTCTCCCCTGCAGGCTGTGTGGAAGATGGAGTCGAAAACAAAACGGAAGAGAGCAATGGTGTAGAAATTTAAACTTGGATGTGTCTGGGAGCTACTCAGGAGGAGGTTATTCAGCACAGGGCATGGACCACAGGGCCATACACATCCTACCCACTTACCCATTTCACTCTGACAGCTGTCATCTCCATTCAACCTGAGACGATTGAGAGAGCAGGGCGTTGCATGCTTTATTTTATTATCCAGGCCACTGTTCCCTTCTATTAGTAAGGACATTGACCATACTTACATCTGGTGCTCCATCTACTATGATTTAGATTCTCCCACGTGAACACACAAGAATTGGGTCAGGTTGAAATTTTGTGAGCCCTACAACCAAAGTTCTAGCACAGCTGTGTGTACATTAAAGGTAAGAAAATAGGTCAGTGAAATGCAAAAGAATAGGAGTTATCTGATTTTCTGGTATTCATACACTATTTGAATAAATAAATGAAAATAATGAATCCTATAATCATACTTGTTACGACTATAGCTCTATATATGCAGTATTTATGTGAAAATTTCAGATTCACTTTGAAGTGTTAATTTTAATGCTGTCAGTATAAAGCCAAACTTATGTATATGATTGAAAGAGTAAATAATTTACAGAATCCATGTTAAGAAATTTTTTACCATTGTTATTCAATGTGATAAACAGGCTTTTCCTTCCTGTTTCCCCAAATACTAGTCTTATCTTTAACTCACTTATTATAGTACATATAGACAATTCAGTCTCTTAAAAGACATGTTTTGATATATTTGTCTATATATATTCATGCATAGTACTGAAATGAGAAGAAATCCTTATTCTTATAGCCAAGATTTCATTGCAATTAACCATTGTCATTCAGTGTGTGTCAGAGCAGGGTAAATAGAGCTGAGTCAGAGATTTCTTACTTTCTATCTTCTTCTGCTCAAAAATAAAATAGTTTTGTATCCCAGAAAGTCCAAACAATTAAACAAACAAATAGAAGAGTAAAAAAAGTGTGATTCCAGACCATCTGATAAAGGAGCAATATTTTGTGATGTCAGATTAGATTCTGAATCTGTAACACTTGTATCTGTAACTTAAATGATGGAAAAGATATTCACAAATATTAAAGAAAATTCAGATTTTCCACAACTTTCATTTTGGAGAGTCTTTTCTAAGCAAGACAAACAGAAATCAAAATACATTTAACTACATAACATTTTCATTTTTTAATTCTCAGTATAAACCGGCATAAATTCAAAGGACAAACAGGAGACTAGAGAAAATATTTGCAATGGACATAGATGTGATAGATAATAATATATCTGGTATATTTGCTATCTAGGGAGATCTTTATAAATTAAATCATGTCACTCTTTTGATGAAAACCCTCACTGGCTCACCATTTTGCTGAGAAACAGCCAGTGTCATTACTATGATGAAGGAGATCCAGCAATATCTGGCAGCATCTACTTCCTGCCTTCATCACCTGTCTCATGGCCTCTGCTCTTGTCCACACGGCCCCAGCCACAGTGGCTTCCGGCTGTTTCACGGATACACAAAGGCTGTGCCATTTCTGGGCCCTCTGCCCATGCTGATCCCTCCCTTTGAGATGCTCTTCCAGCAGGTATTCTCTTGGCTCCTCCTGAAAGTCTTTGCTCAAGTGTCCTGTTGTCAGTTCCTGCAACAATGTGCAAAAAAGAGGAGCTCCTGTCCTCTGGGCTCGCCCTTTCCACTGCTTTATTTTATATTCCTCTTACTCTTGTTGATTTGATTTTAATTGGTCACTTTCCACTAGGGAGTAAAGTGCGTGAAGTCAGGGATTTTGTTCCCTGCCTTATCCTCAGCCTACAGAAGTTCCCTGAATATAGGAGATGCTCAGTGTTGACTGAACAGAGGAATCATGACATACAATGAGCTTCTATAAGTTGATGAGAAAAAGATTAAAATCCAATGGAAAAAATGGCTATAAAATTCATAGGAGATATCTAAATGGTCAATAAATATAGGGTAAATGCTTAAACTTATAGAAGTAAAGGAAATAAATAGTAAAAAAAATTAGATGCTATATGTTTACCCATTAAATTGTCAAAGTTGCAATGCAATGCCATCCACTGTTGTCAGATATGTGGACCATAGGGCTCTCACCTATTCTGCTGGTGATGCATTGCTACTATATTTAGGGAAAATAATCTGTTAGCATTTGTTAAAACTAGGGGCCGGCTCCGTGGCCGAGTGGTTAAGTTCGTGCACCCTGCTGCAGCAGCCCAGGGTTCGGATCCTGGGCGCGGACACGGCACTGCTTATCAGGCCACGTTGAGGTGGCATTCCACATCCCACAACTGGAAGGACCTGCAACTAAGATGTACAACTATGTACCTCGGGTTTGGGGGGGGGGGGGGTTGAGTAGATAAAGCAGAAAAAAAAAAGAAAAGGTTGGCAACCGTTATTAGCTCAGGTGCCAATCTTTAAAAAAAAAAGATTGGCAACAGTTGTTAGCCCAGCTGCCAATCTTTAAAAAAAAACAAAACTAAATATACACATACTTATGGAGGTTCTGGGTTTCATGGGGCCCAAAGCTTAAATTTTATAAGCTTTATTCATTTTAGCTTTTCATTTATTATTCTTTATGAAAAATAATATAAAATTACAAATAAAAATTAAGTCTAAGACCATCTAAGGGGCCCATGCAACCAGGGCTTTGAAGCTGAAGCTTCGTTAGCTTCCTGGCAAATCCTCTTCCATTATGCACACCCTCTGACCTGCAGTCCCACTTCTGGGGACATAGGCCATAGGAATAAGAGTCCCAGTGCATGACAGATCTATGTCCAAGGCTATTTACTGCAGTATTGTTTATAGTGGAATAGAAATTGATGACACTTTTAATGTCTACCAATAACGAGAAGGTTGAATAGATAGTACAGCCATTCTACGAGTTAATATTCAGCTATTAAAAACAGTATCTATGCTTTATTGTGTAGGAAAAGAACATTGTAAAATAATGTGATTAGTATAATCCAGTTTTGATAAAAGCAAGAGAGTAAGCAAGAGCAAAACAAGAACACCATCCCGTCTGTCCATCTGGGTATATATTTACACATACGTGTGCGTGTGTTTGTACGAGCAACACAGAGGTGTGGGAAGAAATGCATTTATAACACTGGATACCTCGAGTCAGGAGGTGTGGTAGAAATGGATTAAGGGAACAGATAATAAATTTTTCTTTATAAAGTCTTGAATAATTTTATTACCTTCACAGAACACATTCACACTTTTTTTTCAACTTTATTGAGATATAGCTGACATATAACACTGTAAATTTACGGTGTAAAACACATTGATTTGATACACTTGTATATTGCAAAATGATCACCACCACAGCATTAGTCAGCACCTCTATCCCGTCACAAATTATTTTTTCCTTTTGTGGTGAGAATGTATAAGATCTACTCTCTTAGCAAATTTCAAGTATACAATCCAATATTATTAGCTATAATCACCACGCTGTACACTAGAAACCCAGGACTTGTTGATCTTATAACTGGAACTTTGAACCCTTTGGCCAACATCTTCTCATTTCTCCAACCCTTGCTAAAGACCACTCTACTCTCTATTTCTATGAGATCAGATTTTATTAGATTCTACACTTAAGTGTTATCATACAGTATTTGTCTTTCTCTGTCTGATATATTTCACTTAGCATAATGCCCTCAAGATTCATCCAAGTTGTTGCAAAAGGCAGGATTTCCTTTTTTCTCATGGCTGAATAATATTCCATCATACGTATGCCACATCTTCTTTATACATTCATCCATTGATGGATTTAGGTTATTTGCAAATTTTGCTATTGTGATTAATGCTTCCATGAACATGGGGATGGGGACATCTCTTTGACGTCCTGTTTTCATTTCCTTTGTGTATACACCCAGAAGGAGGATTTCTAGATGATATGGTAATCCTATATTTAATTTTTTGAGGAACGTCCATACTGTTTTCCATTGTGGCTGCACCAATTTATGTTCCCACCAACAATGCACAAAGGTTCCCTTTTCTCCATGTCATTACCAGCACTTGTTATCTCTTGTCTAACATATTCATACTTTTATAACTAAGAAAAGGAATAAATATTTCAAAACAAAAGAGAAAAGACAGTCCTCTCATTGAATGTAATGATGATTTTATGGTGAAGACAATGATACTGAACAAACATTTTTGATTTGTTGCTCATTGGCATAGAGCCAGGTGAAGTTTGGCCCCTGTTCCCAGAAGCGAACAAACTGGGACAACAGAAATATTAAGAAATGAAATGTTTGATGTTCATCAAAGAAAGAATGAAATGAAAGCTATGCCTAAAAAAAAAGAGCAGGTGATGAAGTGGAGTATAAGATAACATTATAGCAGATGACACCCTTGTGGCTTCTGTCTTATAGGATGAGCATATTCACTGAGTGCCACAATGTGCTGGGCATACAACATGGGTACAAAGAAGACTCTGGAAAATCTGACTTGAAAGAACTTAAAGTTTGGTTGCAGAGTCAGGTAAAGAAGCAGATATTATGGTTGTGCTGTAAGTGCTATGACAAAGGTAGGCACTGGGTCCTTGGGGTGCAAAAGAAAGGCATCTGATCCAATTTTATGCAGTTCAGGGAAGGCTTCCTGTGAGAGGTCTTTCTTGAAGCAAATGTTTACCTCATCTATTTGAAGTTGGGGATCTGGACCAAATGACCTCTTTAGTCCTTCCACGAAGTTCTGTGACACTGAGCATGGTCAACGAATCTTACGGAAAGGAAGACTTCAACTACAACTGCTAGGCTTCCTTGCCAACGATAAGAGAGCAAAAGGGCTTTGAGGAGCCTTTGGAGAGATTTAGCTAGCGTGACCATCTCTTCAGGGGTTTGTTGGAGACTTTCTGGGTTTTACAAGCCCAGATTAGGCAGTGCCGATAAAATTGTTAACTGCTGTAGTAACTAACTACTAGATTGTTATGGGATCTCCAATGCTGCTAGGGCTTCCAGAATTGAGGAGGTGACTGCACACGGGTCTGAAGTGACTCTCGAACTGGAGAAGCCTATGGAAAATGAGATCCTTGTGCAATCCTCTCTGGAATGCAGATTCTTTATTCCACCTGCCACCAGTTTCTTTCTAGAGAACAGGAAAATGAACAGCCTTCAGGACCATCAGATTGAGCTAGTGGTTGTTTCAAACCCAGCAACCATGAAAATGAATTGTTTACACATCCTTTCAGTGGCATCACTTCCAAATTTGTTGATTAAAAAAGAAGGAGAAAATATCATGGTCTAAGTGACCACAGGAGGAGGACAGGGGGATAGAACAGACAATATTTATGACTGACTGAGAATTTCAATCTCAGCAGCTAAAATGATGAACTTGGGATCACTGGAAATGGAAAGAGTTGACTTAACAGATGGTAGGCGGCTCTTGTCAGAGAAGCCTGTTCTGAGCATGAGCCTAATTGAGTAGTTCATATCTGTATAAATTAACATTTTTTAAAGCTAGGATATTCTCAGGAGAATTTTCAGGGTAAACGTTTAGATTTTTCCGGGTCTTTTCAGTGGAAACTTATCATTGGGCTAAGGTTAATTTCACCAGTTCAAAAAATCATACATTGAAAATTCAAATGGACCATGATGCGTCTTAAAAATGATGCAAAAGTTTGATAGCTGAAGATGTACTCTTTTTCTGGCTCTCATGATGTTCTTCTGTAAGTTCTGCTGTTTGAACAGCTCCTTGGGGCAAACATCTGCCTACTTGAAATCTTATTAGGAAAATAACTTCATTTAAATCTCCCCTCACAGCCCTCTCATGCACATTTCAATGTCTAGTCAAGCAGGCTAGGGAAAATTGAATCAATTAGGGATGTTTAAATTAAACTTTTTTAAATTTTTAGGTATATTCTATAGTAATTTTTGCATACAACTACATGTTTAACACTAACTGTCATTTTCTTTTTTAGCTTCTTTAAGACTGGTCCAATAACTCCTGAGGTTCATGTGATGCTGTATTGGGCCCAGTTGTTCCTGGAAACTGTAAAACTTGACATTGCTAATTAAATTGACATGCGTAAGTCCACGTCAGAAAGGACTTACACAGCAGAAAGGAAACACTTTCATTTTTTGTAAGAGCATAAACATTTTTATTTTGACTTAGACTACTGGTTCATTCAGCCTATTATTTATTTGACAGAGGTGTCAAAGACATTTCATCAGAGAAATTTCATCAGAGAACATGACCTCCTATTTTGCATCAACCTTGAAAGGCTAAAGGTAATCCCAGATATCCTGGCTTAAACTGCTTGAACCCACTTACATTATAATGTTAGGAAACACTTTTTGTTTCTAAGATAAGAAAACCATGTAAGACAGGGGAACAAAAAAATCTTGTGGTGCCAGGCCATAAACAAGAGAAAGTGGAAAAATCCATAGTGGACTTGTAACACTTGTAGTTTTCCTAAAAATTCTTGGGGTCCACAAAGAGCCAACTAGTAATGCTTGTCATCTGGGCATTAAGTAAAATTCAAGTGATGTCTCTTTCTATTTTTAAATTTCAACAGAAGCTATTTATCTATAGTTACAAATATTCAAACATGAATATTTGTAGACATGAAATAAAATAAAAATTTTTTTTATGGAATAGAAAGACATCGAATAAAATAAAAATGTCCCACCCCCCAATCTTTATAATCCCCACTCAACAGAAGTTTCCTTCCTCAGAAGGCACAATTTTTCATTTTGTCTGTCTTGGTTCTTCTAGTGGCTACCTCCATATATCTAAACCATGTGATTACAGCAATATTTTTTGTTGTATTTAAAAAAATTTCAACGTACCCAATAACTTCCCATTATGGAAATGAGGAATTCAGCATAATTAGGTTTCTCTCTCCTTCTCCACCCCCTTCCCACTTTTTGTTAGTTATGTTATAAATTTTGGATCTTGTTTTGTTTACCTCTATACTTCTAAATAATGTACTCACACCACTCTCCATTCATCAACTTTAGATAGTATCTCCAGACACACATTAGGAGAGGAAATATGGCTTCATATGTTCCTCCTGAGAAGAGTTCCATTACTCTTATACTGTCAAAATTTCTAGTATTTATATTCCATTCCTTCAAATGAGGAGGGCCTTAACAACACGCAAGCTAGTACTCCCAGCCCTCCCTTGGTGGATTATAACTTTTTTAGAGAGCAGTTTTCCAGTTTTAGCCCGGAAGTAAATGCCACGTTGGTAAGCGCTTGAGAAAGCAGAGATTGGTGGAGGACCCACTGGCAGGGTTGTTTTACAGACAGACCTTCAATCACCACCAGATTTTGGTCTTACTTTCCATTCCTGTACTCCTCACTTGCCAGTCCAGAGCTTCAAGCTTCTCCTGAGCTTACCACCAAGGGTGTCTCCTACTGATGCTGAGTGGGGACTTCCTTCATTCTTTTTTACCCACAAATGTGATCTTGTAAGTTTCCATTTTTCTAAAATTTATCAAGGTCTCTGGCTGGTTGCTAGACTCTCTCACCCTCTCAGCGGTATTATGGATCTATTGCTTTCTTACTTTTTTGGGGGGGAAAGGAGTGAAATGTGCACTTGGGCTATCATCCTGAACAGAAAGTCTTGACCTTTCATTCTAATCCTTGCTCGTTAGGCAAGGCTTTCAACTTTCTTTTGTTTATGTAGAAACTGGAATGAACGCATTTCTGATCAGTCATTCCCTGTTCAAAGACACGGAATGATTTCCCTTAAAAAGTCTCCACCCCTGCCTCCTTTTTCAGCCCTCCTTCACTCAGTACCAATATAGCTGAACCATAGCTTTGCTTTCCACTACTTCCTCATGAACCCTTGGCTTCAATCAAACTGCATTGCTCATGATTTCCTGGACATATCTTTGATTTCCTACTTTTATACTTTTATTCTTCTGTTCTCCCCTCAACCCCTGGAAGGTACCCCCACCCCAAAATCTGCTGCTCTCAGTGCTGTCTCTCCCACAGAAGTGCAAGGCAAAGATGGCCTCTTCAACGAGCTTTCTCTGACCTCAGCCAGACGTCTTCTCTTGCTCCTCTGTGATTTCACGGCACTTTGTATCAGTTTGTACCTCTCTATGGGATTTATCACACTCACTTTGAATTGTGGTTATTTGTGCAGTATGTCATCTTCCTTCACCCATAGCCTCATGGAGGACAGCGTGTGTGTCTTAATCACGTTTGGATTCTCTACAACTCTTAGAACAGTGGGAGCTTAACAAATGTTTGCGGTTTTCTCACTGGAGGAAAAAGCCTTATTTTCTACTCCCATATAATTACCAGAAATGTTTCTTAGAATTCATTCTGTATCATAGGCATTGTCTTCTTAATACTTTGTCTTAAAATTTGTAGTATTAATTCATTTCTACACTCCATGATGTTCTAGTTAGATGTTCTATACAAACATAGGATGAAAGGGGGTTTCATTGTGGAGCGAGCTGGGGGATGAGAAGAGACTGAGAAATAAAAACAGCTTGTGAAGATATTCTATTATTTGCCACAATGACATCCTCAACATTCGAAACCACTGAGTATTAATATAATGGAAAACTTGCAGTAGAACCTCTAAAGGTAAGTGGGATCACAGCAGAAAACTTTGCCATTGTCTAAATTACCCCACTCCGGAAACTCTGTGTGTTAGTCAGTTCTGCTTGGTTATGCTGCAGTGACAAATAACTCACGACTTACAGCACAGTTTAGTTCTAACTCATTTTACAAGTCAGGTGCAGGTCAAACATGGCTCTGCCTATGTGTTCTCTTCATTTTGGGATCCAAGATGAAGGACTCAGCTCATCTGGGATATGCTGGCCTTGTGGCAGGAGAAGAAGAGCAATGGAAGTGCCACATGACGACTTTATAAGCTGCCTCTCTAAAGGGGCATGATTCACTTTCTCGTCCATTTCGTTGGCTAAAAGAATTCACACAGCCAAGCCTAACATCAAAGAGGGCAAAGAAATATAATCCTCAGAGGGAGGGAAGAGAATAATTGGGAAAGATCATATAAACTACTTAACTCCATAAGAAAGTATTAGTGATGATAATAATAATGATAAATTATAAGTGATAATAAAACCTACAACTGGGCACCTCCATGGGCCAGACACTACAACACATTGTACTTTACTCTGGGACAGCTCTGCCAGATAAGTGGTAGGAGACATACTCAGAGAGGTTAGTTTGTTAGCCTAAGGTCACCCGGGTAGTTAGGTGGAGAATCAATATTCTAAACCAGGTCTCCTGGCACCTAGTAAAAAGCAAATAAATTCCCTTGTTTGCTAAGGTAAAGCCATCAGTGCACAAACAGTTATACCAGCAACATGTTAATATGTGCTCCCAAAGCATGGTGCTACTCAGAGTTTTGATGCCAGCTCTTTACCTGGAGCTGCCTTGGCAGTTCCCAACCGTCTAGCTTCCGATCTCTTATCTTACCTGACCCACGAAACCTAGAGGTTGTCATCATTTTTATTTGACATCACCTTTTGGGGAGGTGTGTTTTTCTGGCTCTACTATCTTCTGGTTGCTCTGAGTGACCCTTTGGGGCCTAACCCGAAATCATGAACTCTCCCGCCCATACACAGTGATGGCACCAGCAAAATCCGAACCCAATCAAACCCTTAGGTCGCTCATTTTAAAAGAGGTTTGGTAAAGTCAAGCTACTTTCAGTGACCCTCTATAAATATTCATGGACAGAGATCTTTCTGATAATTTATTATGAATAGAAATTGTTCCCCCTTAGTTTCAAGTTGTCATCTGTTAGGCTATCCTGGTATTTCATTTTAATGTATAAAAGATCACTTAGTGATACACTCTGATAATTTCTGAAATCTGTCACCTATCATAGGAGAATAATATTGGCAGTCCTCCAACACTTACCTGAGGCAAAGCACAATCAGGCAAGAAGGTAAATATTCAAAGTGAGGAAGGTTGGTTTTTATAGCAAACAACACTGAATCATACATTACAAAATGTTAATATAATTAGCAGCCTGTTTATCAACTTATCTGTATCATGGGGGTGTGGAGGGGTATTGACAATGAAGGCCTCGTTTATCTTGATGATTTAAATAGCCTGTATAATTCATGAGCAAAAAGCAAAGCAGGGCCCACAGCTGAAACACAGTTGGTTATGCCGGTCATCTCTAATGAGTTTAAATGCATTCTCTCTGCCAGCCTCTGGCCTGCCTGTGTCAGGCAGAGTCGATTTTCTTGGAGTTCTCTTTAACTCCGATTTTACATCAAAAATGGAACATCACTTTGTAATCATTAAGTGTTTTGCTTGGATATTAAATATTAAAGTTCTTCTGATTGCTAAGCCCATAATTAAGAGAGGAAGGAAACCCGTACTGTTACAGATGTTTTCCCATTTGGTACTCATGTGGTGAAAGTTATCATGAATATGGATGTCGTAGTTGTTCAGTATAAATGGGAAGTCCTGAGGAGACTCAGAGGCAATAAAGAGAAGCAACTGAGATGTGTGTTTGCAAGAGGAAGAGGCCCATATGTGTGCAGGAATTTTGGATGGTGATGGAGACAAGCACAGGCTTTCCTGGTTGGATGCTGATAACCAGCAACAGTGGGCTGGATGCAGAATCAGCCCAGGAGTCAATTCTTTTTGTTGGGGGACGGGGGAAGGCTGTTCAGAGCTTCATTTTTCTCACCTGTAAAATAAGGATAATAATGTTGGCCTTGTACAACTGATGTGAGAATTAAAGGAGGTAATGGGCGTAAAGTTTTCAGCACTTGATAATTGTAGCTATGACTATCCTCTAATCTATAAATCCATGAGAACAGGCACCTTGGCTGCCTTATTCACCGCCATATCTTTGGCTTAAGAATGGTTTCTGGCTTGTAGTGGACCCACAACAAATTTATTGAATAACCCCATGGCTTAGTGGTTAAGTTTCATGCGCTCTGCTTCAGCAGCCCAGGTTCAGTTCCCAGGCATGGACTTACCCCACTTGTTGGCAGCCATGCTGTGGTGGTGACCCAAATATAAAATAAAGGAAGATTGGCACAGATGTCAGCTCGGGGAGAATCTTCATCCAGCAAAAAGAGGAAGATTGGCAGCAGATTTAGCATGAGGTGAATCTTCCTCAGGAAAAAAAAAACTATAATGAATAAAAAAAGAAGTAAAAAATAAATAGAAATGAGGCACTTGAAAGAAAATGGTGTATTGAAAAGATTGGTTTATGAGAGGAAATTAAGTGAAATTCTGGTTAGATAACAGGAAACGTGTTTGTGAAAAGGAAAACTTCTTTCAAAGGAGTTTGTAGTTTATGTTTCAAAGAATCTTATAAAATTACCAGAAATAAGGGTTTTGAAGGAAAGTAAAATTTCTCTGTTTTCTCAGGAACTGGTTTCTAATATTACACCTTATTAATCTATCAAGTGATGTTCCACAATGCAGGTAAGGGGCCAATCTCACGAGAGAACCATAAGAGTTGTAAGGACATATAACAAAGCAACATTGCACTGGGCTAGACAAATAACTGACCAGATTGCTTGCTGCATCTGACCCCAGTTCTCAGACAATCTATAGGTAGAAAAAGGGTGGAGTCTTCTCCCAAAAGCCCCAGAGACATAGAATCTCAAGCAAGGTTTTCAGCCCTATACCCACATATGCTTGTTTGAGAGCATGGCATAGATGAGTCTCATGACGACGTGTTTGTACAGTTATAATTTGCTGATTTTGGAAAAATTCCCAAGATGTTGCTGTTGGCTGTGTACTCTCACCATTTAAGGTGCCTTGAGCAATCATCGTTTATAACTTGACTGTTCTAGTCTTTTAAGACAACATGTTAGGTTTTAGAGGAATAGACAGCAGTCAAACAACTCGAAACCAACCTAAAGTGAAGTTATGGCATTTTAAGCTATGGTAAACCAAATATGAGATGCAAAAGGCATTGTTGAAAATATTCAGGTCAACGCTGTAGCTTTGAATAGCGTTCTAGGATGCAAGTTTTCACAAGACTGAGATTTCAATAAGAGGGTCAATACGTAATTATGGTCAAAGTCACAGTAATATGATATTCTGGGATATCTTCAGACTGCTTTTTGATGGGGTACACATAGTATTACTCAGTGCACATTAAATATTAGGTTATACAGAGCTTAAGGCAAGGCAAAGTGAAATGACTTGCATTCTGTTGAAAAATGAGTCACTAAAGTCTCCAGAAATTGGAGTCTAGACGGAGCGAGTGAATAAACTAAGCAACAGAAGGACCAGTCATCACAATCGATCCGGACAGCTTTGCCTACATCAATCTGCACTGCTCAGTGAGGCCATCAGGGTGACTAGCTCAGACGGGCTGCTTCCCTTGTTTCTCCAGGTGGGTGCTCAAATTTATGCACCTGCAGGAAAATCACTAGAAGAGGAAATGGAGCATAAACAGCATAGCAGCATGTTGACATAACAGCACCTTGAACAGCGATGCTACTGGGAGCAGGACTGAGGGCCAGATGTCAGTTAGTTCCAGAATTTCTGTTGGGTGACTTTTTAATGGGAATTGATTTGCCCACCGTTCAACTGGCATTTATTCATTTCACGGTTAACCCAGACTCACTGGGAACCCACAGTTTCTCTTCTAGTGTAAAAGTGAGCTCTTTTCCAGAGCAAGCCATGCCACATCTCAAATATTCCCTTACAGAGAATGAGAGAAATGTGGTCCCTAAGTTCCTCCCAATTAGGAGGTGTCTTCCTTAGAATCAGGACGCAGAGGCTGCACCTGGTTTTGCTCACTGTGCCGCTGTGCCTCGTCCACCCTGAACTTGACAGTAATGTTGACTGAATCATGCTGGAACTCCTGGCACAGGTGCTACCTAGTCTCTCCAACAAGGATTCTTTGGAGAAGGTAATTCCTTAAATGAAGGTAGGTTTCATTTAAAGTTACCTCATTAGGCCATTTTTAGGAGCAAATGCCAAATTCAGTGCTTCTCCTGGCTTGACTTTGTAAGGTTTATTTTCTTTCCACTTGAGTTTCCTCATCAATAAAAACAAGATGTAAACAGTACTCCTCCCAATCTTTTGATCGTGTATCAAAGACACAAGAAGACAAAAATCCACAGCAGGTCAATAAACCAGGCAGGAGACTGTAAGGTTAGATGACTCTTTTGTCAAACAAACCCCCTGGCTCCAAGGCTGGGGCCGGAAGGAGAACTAGCAGGTGGGGAGGCTGATCCAGGCTAGAGCCCCCAGTTCTGTTTTCCCCTTGAACATTGCACTGTCGTTCTGGCTGGTATGACCAGGCTCTTGTTGAGATTTCCCAGCCCTGACCTCACCCCTCTTCTCTCAGTGAGATGGTTAGAACTTTCCCCAAGGCTTTAACAAACACTGAAAGGAGGGCAAAACAGAAACAAAAACAGGAGTGCTCAGTACACATTTAATAACAGTGCTTTTATTTTATACTAAGTATATTACCCATACAACAGGAGTGAGAACCTAGAGGTTTTGGGAGGGTGTGGATGTGGGCAACAGCTACCTTCCATCCTACAGAGAAGGCAGTTCCTGGGTATTCTAAGGAAACCTAGCTGCTGATTCAAAATTGAAGGCTCCTAGCACATGATGGCTTCCTCTTCAGGGCCTTGCCTGCTGTCTCCTGGGACTATATTGTGCCTTAGCAGTTCAGTCCATCTTTCTGGGGCCCTTTCTGACTGCCAGGCATGGCCTGTTTCTCAGGCCCCCAGGGTGCTCACCCGCCTGTCCTGAGCTGCTGATCCTGGGGCAAGCTCCTGGCTCCTTCTGGACCCTTTTACTCCATTTTTTTCTCACCTTTCTGCAGGGCCCTGCAGTCTCTTAGGGTGCTGGGTGACAGTGTTCTAACCAGGTTCCCAGGGGAGTGCCAGGCTTTGTCCTCCCGCCTCCCCCAGCTGACAGTCTCTACCTTGTCATGCTGTGGGAGTCAGAAACTTGCTGGGTTTTCATTCACAACTGTTTTTGGCCCAAGGACTGCCAGGTTGGCCAGCTGATGGGCTGGAGGCATGGTGCTTGGTTCTGTTTCTTTCCTCAATACGAGGTTAAAAGGGCTTTGCCAATGGATGTCCGCATCTGCTTCTTCCTGCCCTTGGATATATTCGATGGCTTTTAGAGGAGTAAGTAGGAGTTTTAGCAAATTGAATTTTAATAAACCTTACTTATGGAATATATTTTATCCTCAAAGCACCGCTCCAGGTCCTGGAAGTGGGAAAGCTGGGGTGGCGGCTGGCAGGGATTGGCAAGTTCCTGTCCTCACTGGCTCCTGAGCTCGCTGCGCTGACTTAGACAAGGAGTGAAAATCAGTCCTTGAATTTAATGGAAAAAGGTCAAGCATTTTTTTTATGACAAATACTTTGGTAAATAAAGAAGTTCACATTTTTTGTCTAAAGTGGAAATTAGGCTCAGATGTCTAGCTTTTTCTTTTGTGCACTCAATCGCCAGTCGCCAATTTACCGATCACCCACATGTCCGGATGACAACCATCCAGGCTTGCTCTTTCTGTCTCCTCTGCCTCCCATCAGAGCCCGTGTCACTACTATGGGAGCCAGGGAGAGTGCATCAAACTTTTTCTTTTTTGTAAGACATCTGTAATTTCAGAAATAGAGAAGCCATAAATGGCAAAAAGAAAAGCATGAAAAGATGCTCCACATCATATGTCATCAGGGAAATGCAAACTAAAACAACAACAACATAGCACTACACACCTACTAGAATGGCCAAATCTGGAACACTGACAACAGCAAATGCTGGTGAGGATGTGGAGCACCAGGAGCCCTCATACATTGCTGGTGGGAATGCAAAATAGTGCAGCCACTATGTTGCCACTAAGACAGTTTGGCGATTTCTTACAACAGTGAACATACCCTTACCAACCCAGCAATTGCACTCCCGGAAAAGGAGTTAAAACATATCCACACAAAAACCTGCACGTGGATGTGTATAACAGCTTTATAATTGCCAAAACTCAGAAGCGACCAAGACGTCCTTCAGTGGGTGAATGATAAATAAACTGTGGTATATTCAGATCACGGAATATTACTCAGTGCTCCGAAGAAATGAGCTATCAAGCAATGAGAAACCTTAAATGCAAATCACTAAGTGAAAGAAACCAATCTGAAAAGGCTGCATATTGCATGATTCCAATTATATGACATTCTAGAGAAGGCAAAACTATGGAGACAATAAAAAGATCAGTGGTTGTCAGGAGTGCGTGTGTGGGGAGATGAATTGGCAGAGCACAGAGAATTTTTAGGGCAGTGAAAATACTTTGTATGATGTTATAATAATGGATATATGTCATTATACATTTGTCCAAACCCGTAGAATGAACAACGCCAAAAGAGAACCCTAAGGTGAACTATAGGGTGTGAGAAATTATAATACATCAACGTAGATTCATCCTTGACAAAAAGTGTACAATTATGGTGCGTGATGTTGATTATGGGGGCAGCTATGCATGGGTGGAGGTGCAGGGGGTATATGGGCAATCTCTACCTTCTCAATTTTATTGTAAACATAAAATTACTTTAAAAAAAAGAAGCCATGAAGAGTAGGGTCATCTCAGGGCAGTTCATACAGAGGACAATGTCCTGGAAAAACAGCCTGTTTGAAACTGCCCACCATTTGATTTGGAATAAGGAGCTAGAGAAACTCTTTGATGGATCTCTAGCTCTTGGTGTTCTGAAATTTCTACATCATTGCAATGGAGGGTATCCACAATACGGTTTTGTCTAGAGGAGCTGGTCACCACAGGAGTGTCAGGCCCTGGAATATTCCCTTAGGTTGTCTGATATGTTTACAAATTCTCTTATATTAACTACCATTTATATAAAATCAACCTATTTACACAGGTCTGAACTTCTGGGAGGGCGATGGCATGCAATTGGCTAGGCCCACATTCACGTGGATCACTTGGGTATATTGTGTTCATCCAAAGCATGGGGAGAGCAACTCTGGGCATGGACAGATCCTGTGGATCACAGAGAGATCTAGGGGAGAGGAGGCCCTGATAGAGCCGTGGATGGTGTGGGACAGAGTGATATGTGGGCTCCCTGCTGATCAAGTCTTCCAGGAGGAATACTGAGACGTAGGAGAGAGCTCAAGGAAGGGAAGTGAGACAAAGCCGAAGACAAATTTGTCCTTTTTCAAAAGTTGTTGCAAGATGGCTCTGAGCCAGGAAGACTGGAGGAAGTTCATTTTCTCCTTTTGTTTTTCTTCTTTTCACCCAAATAACTCCCAGAAATAGGATTCAGCTACAGTATAGGTTAAATAGGCATTGAAGAATTGGTTTGGGGACTTAATCACTGTTTGGGATATTGTTGCCATGTTCTAACTTCCAAACAACTCACTTAGAGGTACCACTCTTCAAAGTAGCGGGTTGCTTGCCCCTGTACTGACTCTTAAAGGAACTTGTAAGTAAATAGTAAACGCTCAAATTGTGAGTTCATGATTGAGATCACTCCTAGAATCCTGACTTCATTAATTTTTGACCCTTTCTGATTTTTTGGCGCCTTCTGAATACACTGTTTATATTGAAATTTTTAAGTTGAATTTTAAGAAAAGCTCTGTATTTTATCAAAATCATAAGGGACCTATATTTTGAAAACAAAATCTGAATAATGTAATTATAGAGAACCAACAAACCACGTGGATTGACTTCTCATTACAGCCAGAAATTCACTTAAACTAAAACATTCATTGCCGAAGTGGTCTGATTTAAGGAGCCCACAGTACTTCAGTGGGCCACGGTTCTCTCCTACCGTCTCTAAGCAAACTGCCAGACTTTACCACCATTCTGCTTTCCTTCTGAGGCTGGGGAAGCTTTATTACCAAAAGATTCTCAGGTGGCTTGGGAGGAAGAACTGAGTTTACTCTTTAATGTGACATGGCCAACAGCGCCGGTTCTTCTAACTGAGGATGAAAGTAGATGACGTATATGAACACGCATTGTGTATTCTAAAGTATTTTTAAAGCCCACACATCTATAGAGAGCAAATAGTTAAACTGCAAAATCAAGCCAGTCTACTTGGGGGAAATTTCTTATAATGCGACATAGGAAATAGCAATGATAATAACTTCCAGGCAGAGGAACAATTTTTGTTATTGTTTTATTTTATTCTGTCTTGTCTTTGCTTTTATTTTGTTTCATTTCTTTTTTCTAGCTCTCAGCCTGAAAGTTATTTTGTTCTCTAATAGCTAGGTGTATATCTATGTTCATAATGTGTACATACACAAGTGTGTGACAAGGGCAGGAGTTTTTATTTATAAATACATGTGTGTATATGTATATATATGTAATCTTAGCCTGAATTTCCTGGAAAATAGAGCCTAAAATAAAGCTGATATGCCAACACTTCATTGAAGAGTGAATCCCAGGGAAGCAGGAGTGGGAAAGACGGGGGGTGAGGTGAGGAAGGAGGGTGAGCCAACAGAAGGGAGCGAGCTCCCCAGATGCCTGCACTTCATGACGAACTGATTGCTTGGTGCCGAGGGAAGCTTTGGAGAGATGCACGATTGTGCTGCATCTCTAAACAATCTCTCCAGAGGGAGGAAGGGAGAAGAATTATTTCACCGGTTTCATTTCCTCTTGATTGAAACTTGCCTCCATACTATGTTAATACCCTTCACTTCTCAGTTACTTGTCTGTAGACACTGAGCAATGACAGGGAAGCCCTAGGGCACTTGTATGGCCTGGGTGTGAGGTGAGGCACCCACACAGCAAGAGGGATGCAGCTCAGGGCCCTGGGTCTGCAGAAGTAGCAGCAACAACCAAGCTCTGTGACTCTAAGCAACACCAAGGCAAGTGCGTGGGTCTGGGGTGATGCATACACTATACACTTTATATTTGCAGTACATATGTATATCCATACACTATTCGGATATACAGTATATGCATATACTAGTATACATCTATACACTATAAAACAGAGCATGGAAGAAAGCCACTTTTCATCATTTCTGCTGCCACTTTTTCAGAGTGTACTTTTGAGAAGGGAAGGCTTTTTATTTGTTCTCACATTGCAGAGAGCTATATAGAAGTCAACGGTAATGGAGATGATTAGAGGTACGGAGTTGACCAAAACTTGACCTTTAACAAGCATTTTGAGCAGTGGCAACAGAGAAAGTAAGACTTCTCTGCAAAGCAGTATTTCAGCTATGATACAAGAGAGCAACTTGATATAGATCAGTGTGACAGGGATGTGAATGCAGGAAAGATGAGTTGATGATGCAGAGAGAAGGATCCCAAAGAGTAAATAAGATGGTTCTAGTGCCAGTTAGGCTTTATCATTCCTTGGAACCACAATTTACCAAAATGTCTGTAAATTTTGACTTTTTGGTATCTCTATATAATGTATGTATTTATTCAAGCAACTCATATTTATTGAGAGCCTAATAGAGGCCAAATTCTAGGCTCTGGCCACACAGTGGCTTCTGTCCCTTGGCACTTAGGTTCCAGTGGTGGAAGATGGACAACAGCATGTCTGAGGGTGATAAGTGTCATGAAGAAAAGTAAACAGGACAAGGGAGACAGGCTGTGTGTGGCAGAGGGACAGGAGTTGCTAGTTGATACAGGACAATCAAAGAAAGCCTTTGTGACAAGGCCACATGAGGTCAGAGAGCTAAAGTAGAGGAAGGAATGATCCAGGCATTTGGAGGAAGACCCATTCCAGCAGAGGGAACAGAGAATGCGAAAACTCAAGGAGGGGCCAGTAGGTGTTGCTGAGAAGATGTACACTCATGTGATGAGTTCATGCACAGGCACATATTTTTCAAAGTGAAAAAATTGGTAAACTGTATATAGGTTTATTTAATATTCTCATCCAGATATTCTCAATTTTGCTGTCATCATAAATCTCAGAATTGAAGAAACTCTTTATGCTATCATTCAGAAGAGATATCTCAAAATGGGAGAACCCATTGACAATTGTGTTCACGATCCTGGCTTCCATGGGCCATCAATAGTAATGATGCAAATGCGATCATCTGGGTAAATAGAAAGGACTTGTTCATGGATGGGTGTGACATGCAGCCAAATGTAGATGGCAGATGGGTCCTGGAGGGACAGGACACGAGGCAGGTAGGGTTTCAGGTAGAGTTGGGAAGGAAGAAAAGTCCCATCCGTGATTGACAGCTCTAGGCCTGAGGACTTGTTTTGAGGATGCTTTGTTTGGCCTAAGGGTAATAAGAATTTGTAAACAATTGAATGTTTAAAAAAAATTTGAGTTAGAATGCCTTTGGGTCATGGGTGTATTGTTGTTGCAATCATCTGTACTGCGGCTACCGGTATACCAGCAAGCTGGGGGCAGTTGTAGGGCAGGACAATGGGCACCATCATGGATGACGAAGGCAGTTAGAGGGTCTCATGTAGACCTGAGTAAAATCCTCCAAAATATGAGCATAATAAGCTTACTCCACCTGTCTTAACTGATCCTCTTGCCCTAACGCATGACTGCTTCACTGATTTCTATTGCCTGGGACTTGGAGGTTTGTGAGATGTGGTCCTCAGGAAGGTGAAGCGGAGATGGGAAGCCCACTATGGTTGAAGATGCTGAGGACAAGTGGAAGTGCGGGAGCACTGATGATAAACAGAGACTGTTGCATCATGCCAAACCTGCATGGCTCAACATAAGAATGAATGTTAAACATGTGGAAATAAATAATAAGGCAAAAATCCAGATAATGCGCACACGTGGGGATACACACATGGGTAGAACAAAATGGGTGTCCTGACCGTGCTGGAGAACACTGCAATGCATCTGTATTTGCTTGGAGATCTAGACTATTTTTCAGGCTTTATAACTTGGCTATAAAAGTGTATTTGTGACATTTTAAGTCTCAGCCTGAGAGAAAATTTTGAGTTTTAAATTCAAACTTACCATACCAAACCTCATTCTGGCACAGTTTTTAGGGCTTGATGATTTGTTTCAAAGATGTTTATTGCTTTTAAGTCTGTTTTATTGCCAAGCTTGTAATATGTAAACGGCTTTGAATTTTGTTAAGATGACGAGTGATTAGGCAGTGACATGACTTTAAAACAGAAAACAGCAAAGAGGTTTAACTGGATTAAGAGAGAATAATAGTACATTTTATGTAGTTAGGCTGTTTCTAAGAATTAACATATGCCTCCTCTGGTTATGTATTTTCATCATGTAACAGAATAAGAGAGCTCCAAAAATATCACTGTGTTCTTTGGAAGAAAGGGTAGCAATTTGTTCTGTATCAATAGCAATGTTGTATATTTCAAACAGCTTTCAGCTGGGATCTCTAAGTTCTGAACAAATATTATCCAAACCACCCAACACCGAATAGATGTTGCCATGGTTGATCGTTGATTAGAGCAGTAGGTTGAGAGCTAGATGTTCTTGAAGTTGGCTCAATTTCTCACCACCCAAAGTCAAGTGGCTCAGACCATCTGGGTGCTTCTCAGGCCAAGAGCCTCTCTCAACTGACAAACTCATTGTCAAGTATCTGACTACCTTCAAAAATCACAGCCATATAACTTGATACATCCTAGAACCTTAGGATTCTGATTGCAAATTATAAAAATCAAAGGTGATAAATAAAATAAATAAAGGCAATTTATTATAGAGAACCAAGGACCACGCAGAACACAAAGACAGGAATGTAACTGGGCCTCAGGAAGGAATGAGGAACTGGTGAGCCGCTGGGAATCCAGACATATTCTCACTCAGATCCTTTTCTCTGCTTCTCTTCATGCTTATCCTTAATTTTCTTTCTCTTAAGCCCCTTTTCTCTGCTCCTTCATTACCTGGTGTACTGTAGCCATCCTCAATTGTCATGTTTATATAATTCAATTTTTGCCTCCAAAACGTTACCACCTCTGTTCCTCCGTATTAGTTAGCTATTGCTGTGTAACAAATTACCCTAAAACTTAATGGCTTATAGCAACAAACACCTAGTATCTCACAGTTTCTGTGGTGGCAGAAATCCAG
Source organism: Equus przewalskii (assembly GCF_037783145.1). Lineage (NCBI taxonomy): Eukaryota > Metazoa > Chordata > Mammalia > Perissodactyla > Equidae > Equus > Equus przewalskii. The sequence continues at coordinate 13,267,046 of NC_091846.1, read as the reverse complement.
GTGTGGCTTAGCCGGGTGCCTCTTCCTCAAGATTTCACACAAGACTTCAATCAAGATGTTGCCTAGGGTTATGGTCTCATTGAAACGTTTCACTGAGGGAGGATCTGCTCCTAAATTCACTCACATGGCGTAACAGGATTCAGCTCCTTGCAGGTTGTTGCACTCACTGGCAGTTGACTTCCCACATTTTCTTAGAACATGGGCCTCTCCATAGAGCAGCTCACAGTATGGTAGCTGCTTTCTATCAGATGGAGAAGGGAGAGAGAACAAGAGAGGGACAGCAAGATGGAAGGTGCTGTCTTTTGTAACCTAATCTCAGAAGCGACACAATCACTTTTGCCTATTGCATTTGTTAGAAGTAAGAAACTAGTTATTTGTTTGAAGTGAGAAACTATTCTCAGTCCACGCTCAAGGGGGAGAGGGAATAAATTCTAGTATATAAAGATCACTGAGAGCCTTTTGAGAGGCTGTCTATACATTCTCTCTATCTTTGTCTAGTCCCCTCTCTTATTTTGTCTCCCTCCCAGTTCCAGATTCATTGGCAAAAGCATCTCATTGACCCAACTTGGGTCAAGTGTCTTTGTAGTTCCAATCAACTGCAGGGGTAGTGCAGACTCATGGTCTGCATGGTCTACACGGTGGTGGTAGTAGGGCAAGACAAAGGGCACTATCATGGATGAAGAAGGCAGTTAGAGTATGGAATTGAGTAAAACGCTCCAAAGTGGGACCGCAACAAGCTTACTCAACCTCTGTCTCTTAATGGGAATAAAATTCCAAGCAGATTATTCACCTCCCCCAAAGACTGGTTCTGTGCATACAAATTTTCTGAATAATTCAAATTCTTGAAGCCCTTAATCCTAGAGTGTATATGTAAATAAGGCTAAAGTGTTCTTTAAGGAAATCATAATATGCACCCTTATCCTCTTTTAAAATTTGTTTTTTATTTTTTAAATTACGGTAAAAATATACAACATAAAATTTATCATTTTAACCATTTTTACATGTACAGTTCAATGGCATTAGGTACATTCACATTGTTGTGCAACCATCACCACCATCCATCTCCAGAACTTTTTCATCTTCCCAAACTGAAACTTTGTACCCATTAAACAATAACTCACCATTTTCTTCTCCCCTTAGTCCCTGTCAACAGCCATTCTACTTTCTATCTCTATGAATTTGACTACTCTAGGAACCTCATATGAGTGAAATCATACAGTATTTGTCCTTTTGTAACTGAATTATTTTACTTAGCATGATGTCTTCAAAGTTCATCCTTGTAGCATGTGTCAGATTTCCTTTCTCTTTAAGGCTGAATACTATTCCATTGTATTTGTAGACCTCATTTTGTTTATCCAGGCATCCATTGATGGACACTTGGGTTGCTTCTACCTGTCGGCTATTGTGAATAATACTTCTATGAACGAGAGTTTACAAGTATCTGCTTGAGTCCCTGCTTTCAATTTGTTTGGGTGTAGGCTCACCCAATGGAATTGCTGGATCATATATTAATTCTATTTTTAAGTTTTTGAGGAACTGCCATACTGTTTTCCATAGAAGCTGGACCATTTTACATTCCCACCAGCAGTGCACAAGGATTCTGATTTCTCTACATCCTCACCAATGCTTATTTTCTGTGGGCTTTTTTTTTTTATGAAAATAATCATCCTAACGGGTGAAATTTGCTATCTCATTGTGGTTTTGATATCCATTTCCTTAATAATTAGTAATGTTAAGCATATTTTCACGTGCTTGTTGACCATTTGCATACCTCCTTTGGAGAAATGTCTATTCTAGTCCTTTGTCCATTTTTAATTTGTTTGTTTTTTTGTTGTTGTTGAGTTGTTAGATATATGACCTGCATATATTCTCTCCCATTCTGTGGGTTGCCTTTTCACCCTGTTGACAGTGTCCATTAATGTACAAACATTTTAAATTTTGATATAGTCCAATCCAATATTTTTGGATCCAATATTAAAATATAGTTTGATATTTTTTCTTTTGTTGCCTGTGCTTTGGGTGTCATATCCAAGAAATACCAAATACCAAAATAATTACCAAATCCAATGTCATAAAGAGTTTCACATTTTTTTCTAAGAGTTATATAGTTTTAGCTCTTTGGTTTAGATCTTCAAGCCATTGTTCTTTGTAGGCATAACCCAAGGGACCTAGAAAGTTGGTATTAAATTATGATTAACTTTATCTCTTATGGTTAAAAAGGCATTCACCGTTTATGTTCTAAGGCATGGAAAAGATAAAGCATTGTTCACATTTCTACCTTCATTAAGATATTTGAGAATTACAAAGATTTGCAAAAACTTAACAAACATTGCTTAATTCTCCAATTATCTCCCAAGGTGTCTCAGACAGTATTTAGGAGGCTGTTAGTTTATTTCAGAAAATTTCAAGTGTAACATGATCTAAAAGATACATTTTAAACTTTTTGGAAAGGCTGATTAAAATAACCATTGTTTTCAGGAGCTTATTTCTAAGATGTTTATGATGTTTTAAGTGTGTTTAATGGATTTGATTTACCATGATAGTTTCAAAGTTTAATCTGACATCCAGGAGGCTTCTGGAGTCTTCTTTGAGTTGTCATCCATTTCTTTTGCCTTCCCTTGCCTACTCTGGGTTTATGTTTAGGATGCAAATCTTCTCATCTGCACTGCAGATGTTTGTCATCGCACCTACATACCACATGCCTGAACTCATCTGTCCTCCTTTGCATACTCACCAGTAAAGAAAGAAAAACGCTTTCCTGTAAAACAAAGTACTTGCTGCACAGGTTAATCCTGGCAGCCTCTGGTGAAGGCCCTATATTGAAATATCCCCTCTCTATGCACCTGGTGACTCTGTGGTGCAGAAGTCACTACAAACCCCATAGTTGAGTGAGTGAGTGGATTAGTTAAGAAATTGCTGACTTTTATGATACATCTGAGGCATTGGAAAATCTCAGGTTAGTCCAAACCAATTCAGATTATTGTCTAGTTTGAGTCAAAAAAATTTGAGAAGGCCCCCAAAATGGTTTTTAGGTTCTAGCTTTCACCAAGGGCTGGAGTAACTTGTGACTCCTTTGGCCTATCCAAGTCGATTCCTCAAGCTTGGCTGGGCGTGGAAGTGAGCAAATATGAAGTTTCTAGAGGAGCTGTGTCATGGTATGTGATAGTGTCCAGTGGGGGAAGGGCTGTCCAGGCTGTTACAACTCATCCGGCTCACCATCCCACACTCTCCCACCCCGAACCATACTATTGTATGTATGTGTTAGGTAGGGTGGAGCTAACTGCTGTGACATCTAGTCTCAAAGTATAATGGCTCAACACAAGAGAAGTGTTTTTCCTTTTAAAAGCCCAGATTAATCCCAAATGAAAACATGTCCTGTCTTCCAGAATATTTTCATGAGAACCCAGAGCTCATTTGGTATTGATATGGAATCAGTAAAAGCAAATGCTTTTGGCAATGGCTGAAATTATTTCTTTGTCGTGGGATAAGGGGCAAGGGTTTGGGCCAAGATATGACAACTCAAGTCAGGGCTATGCGTGGAAGAGGAAGCTTCAATTTATATTCCTATCTCCATTTTCCAGTTTTTTAATTATATTTATATCCATAAATTCATTTGTATAAGCTCCCACTATAGGAGTGGAGATACTTAAGTTTTTCAGCATAAATAGCTCATTAGGATTTCAGCCTACAACAATTTCCACAGACAACTCATCATTTCCGATGAGGTCACACTGTTCTGTACAGCCGCGTCATGACAATGTAGGGGCAGTGAGATATCAGGGTTAAGCGAGGCCATCCATTATGAATTCCTGTTTTAACTACTTATTAAAGCCCTCCCCATAACTGAATAACCCCCTGACATTCCATTGTTTGATATCATACTCAAAATTATTCCTTGAAGAAACTAAAAACACTGCTCAGTTTTGCTCAGTGATTATTTTTCCCCCTAAGAGTGATGAATTGGTGGAAAAGAGTTCAATGTCTTACATGTAGAGTCCTAGAGACTAATCATCTTTGCTGTGAATTAAGATTAACCAAAGAGCATGAAATACAGGTCACAGAGTAGTCTCTCTGAGGCCTGCTTTTAGGTTTCAACTGAGATTGCCCTGGCTCCAGGGGCACTGAGAACAGGAGGTCAAGAAGAGAGTGAAGAAAGGGATTAGTGGCTGACCACTTTGCCTGTTCATGGGGTATGGAAAGCTCTCTCAATGGCCTAGTAAGAGACAAAATTAATATGGAAGCTATGAAAATATTTAGAGATGGGACTAATATCCTGAAGACTCAGATTAAAAGCATAGCTTTGAAATTAAAAGAAAATTAGAAATTTTCTACTTTGGTTTCTCATCAAGATATATGAAAACATGGCCTCCATGAAACAAGAGCTAGTGGTCACAAAGAACCATCTGGATGAAATCAAATGATGGGTACCTAAACTCTCCTTCAAGACAAGTTTGAGGCACCAGATCCAGACAGAGGTTCCAGGATGCCAGGTCAGATTTGAAGGGGAGGCAGGATTAGTCTGCTAGCTAAAGAGCATGAGCTGATGGAAGTCCAATGAGAGCTAAGTAAATCTGTCCAAAGAAGTCAGCCTGGATAGGCTGGGCAGAGGGCAGATTCCAGAACCAAGGGCTCAGGTGGAGCACAGGGGAGGAGCCTCTGCTGAGGCACTCCAAGCTGATGTTTCCCCAGGCACTTGACTGGAGTCCATCTGACCTCACCCACAGGCTGTAAGAAGCCTGTCAGACTCTGGGCTGGTTCAGAGAGGGACTGAAACATAAGGTGAGATGACAATGAAAGAATAAAAGGGATTTAAAAGGTGTAACCATAGAATTATAACTGACTCCATTTTAGAAACAGCAAAAAGTCAAATCTTAGCTCTGCTGTTAAATAGCTGTGGCTTTTTGAGAAATCAGCATTCTTTCTGATCCTTACTTTTCTCATCCGTAAAATGGTGCTCAGAACTCAGTGGATGTCCTCATGTCTGACACAATCAGGGCCAGTAGTTGGTTGGTTAATAAAAAAATCAGTGCATGTTGGGAGTCTGAAGCAATAATATGCATCATACCTGAAATTTGTTTTTTTTAAGCACAGAAAAGCACATTTATTACTCAACATTTTGGTGCAGGCTTAAGGCATTTTTCTAAATAAGGTTGGAATCCTTCCTCTTTCTTGCAAAAGCAACACCTATGATGAATTATCAATGATCTCTTATTTTTGTTTTTAAATGGACTGAAATCTTAGACTTCAGTTTAAGTACACAATCATTCTAGATACTTATTCCCACTTCCATTATACCCACTCTCTTTGTTTCTTTTACAGATGTCTAGCCTGTGACAAATCTGATTACAGGTTTTTTTTAAAAAAAAACTTTAGTTGACTTGCCTTTAAAATGAATTCTTTCAGATCATTCAACTGACTTTTCATAGAAACAACAGCTTTGTTTCTTTTTCACTCATTTTCGTTGATGTGTTACTATTTCGTTAGATCACTTAATTATAATTGCAACTGGTTTGTGAGCAGATGCAACTGGTGTTTTGCAAGCAAACAACTCAAATGGTGAGAGCAAAAGCCAGAGCATACAGGAAAACAGCCTCCCAGCTGGCTATGGACATCCGTTGGCATATGGAGAGAATCAAAAACATCAGTCATTTCAGTAAGTCTATTCAGTGAAGATATGTTAAGAGTGCTTCTAAGGAACATCATAAAATTATCATGAGGATTAAAGGAAAAGAGTATGTTGAAGGCTTGTCAAATGGCTTATGCTCAGTAGAAGTTGGTTTCCTTGCTTTCCTTCAAAAACCTCCTTAGTACAGTGTCTTGCAGAATGAGGATCCCCGTATGAGGAAGTAAATTTGATAATTAGATACCCAAGACTGTGATTTAAAATTTCACTTCCTTTGTACCTCCTACTTCATTGTCTTAAGCACATCAGTCTCTCACAATTCTAGAGAATCTGTCCTCTCCAACTTCCCCATGCTCAGTTCTGGAGAGTCTTTTCTCCCCAAGTTCAATGTTGACGTCCATGACTTTATCAATGCACAGCTTTCTGTTTAGGCTAAACTGGTGAACACAAAGATCAGGCTTCCAAAGCAAATTGCTGGGTAAGTTGCTCTTTAAAGCTTCATGACATTTGGAGTTCCATGTGATTTTGTTCCAGGCCTATGGTGGTATTTATAGCTGCTTTTGATGTTCTATGATGTTTGACAGCAGTTTTCAAAAAAGTCAAATAGGATAAAGTGTCCACCCATGAATTGGGTGTGCAAAGATAACATTGGGAGAAGTCATGCTCTTCATTTGTAAATTATTTTGCTTTAAAAGGCACTTTCCATATTGGTACAACAAAAGAAAGCAAATGTGAGGTAGGCAAGTATGCTTTCTATTTCTGATGAGTCTGATTTTCCTTTTTCCGGCTCAGCAGGATATGGAGTGTGCATACTCCTGAATGCCCCCTTCCATTTTCCCAGGGAGTCTCCTCTGATACATTTATGTCTGGACAGAGGGAAGAAATATTAAGAGCCTCATACAACTGCTTACCACTTGTCTAGGGCTTAAAGAAAGGATAAAGTTTTGTTCCACCAGCCAACTGAATTGTATTGGAGAACTTGGCGTGACTCCAGAAAACTCCCTCTTTTTGTCATTATCCTTCCCCAGCCATGCATTTGAGGGCTATCATTTCTCTGGTTCTTTGTGAGAGATCCGGCTACTCTGTAAAACTCTGTGTGAAGCCCTTCCAATGGCCCAGCAAAGCCATGCAGAGATTCATTACACATGGGAAAGGAGCAGCCAGTGCCTGTTCTTCTTTTAAGCCATTAAAGGGGCTTAGGAGCAAGCTCAGAGGAGGTAACCGTCTTCTCTTGAGTGAGAAAGAAACTCTTCCACTCATAGTCTCTTGAGATCTGTTTAAGCATGAATGTAGACTAGAGGAGTTTCTTACAAAAATGTTGCCTTCTTAGGTGTCAGCAGAATCTGATATATCTCCACTCTGGGCATAAGCAAGACCTTACTGCAGGAGACTACAGACTTTTCTGGAAAAAGCATTAAGATGACTGAGTGGGGAAAAGGAAGAAAAGGAAATAGCCCATCCAGGCCCCAAGTGCAAACTTCATTTCTGACATCATTTTGCATGTGTTTGGCCGGGGTTAAGTTTAGGACCTGGGACGATGAGTTAATACATTCGACCCCACTGCTTCTCTCCACAGTTCTGACTATGAGCTCACAGGGTGAAACTGTGGGTCACAGGATAGATGCACATACTATTGTGCAAAATTTGTTGTATTTAAAGCGTGTATCAAAAACGTCTGATAATTTTGTGAAGAATGTGGCTTCTGAGTAAGAAAACATAATCATCAGAGTAATCCTTAACTTCAGTGGAAGAAACCTATTATTTCTTACTTTTTTTTTTTTTTTGCTGAGGAAGATTTGCCGTGGGCTAACATCCATTGCCCATCTTCCTCTTTTTTTTCTTTTCATGTGATCTGCCACCACAGCATGGCTGCTAATAGACGAATGGTGTAGGTCCACACCTGGGATCTGAACCCAGGCCCACTGAAGTGGAGCAGGTCACACTTAACCACTAGGTCACCAGGGCTGAACCTTTCTTATATTTTTGTGATGATACTCCATAGCTCTTGGGAGCTACATCACCTTAACTTACAAAGAACCCTTTTAATGATAAAACCCAGCAAGTAATCAAGGATTTCCCAGAAAGAGAAATCAAACTTTTAAGGATTTGAGAAACTGCTATGGTCTCAGCTTTACAAGGCCCAATTGTCTTCTCTCTAGACTTGTCCCAGCAAAAGGCCACCTTTTAGTCTCAGAGCACCTGAAAGACTCATGGGTATGTACCATTCTCTGAAGTCCATGTAACAAGATGTATACGGGAACAAATCTGATGACCTCAAAATGGTTTGGGTTTAAAAATTGGTCTAGTATTTATCTCAGTAAACTCACCTTTGTTCTCATTTAACATAGTTAATAAACATACTTTATTGTTGTAATAATGGCACAGGTTGTATCCTGTGTGTCTATTATATCGAATTAGAAATTTGAAGTTCAGAAACATGATGTTTTGGATCACACAAACTGCCAGGTAACCATAATTTTAACTTCTCTGAGACAAATTTGTACTGCAGATCTCCCTGTATGAACTCCAAGTTATGCAGAAAATCTCCAGTCTCATTTTTAGCAAAATATATAGCCAATCTGAAACATGTCTAATTTTGGATAACTTAAAATTACTAGACGGTTAATAGCTCTGTTCTCAACCTGCTATCCTAAAATAAAGGCTCTTCTATTTCAAAAGATTATTTTAAAATTAGTCCTTGGAACTGTGAGATTTGCTGTTAGTGAGTCTGCAGGTTTTAAGTGGCTACTTATTTCTTTTTAGATACTTTTCCTGAAATAAAATGAGATGTAACAAGAGGGCAGCTGGGACTCACCTTATCTTCCAACAGGAAGGACTGACCATATTAATAGCTTTCTTTTTCAATTATGTGTTAAAGCTTTAAGCCTCTTTGATATCTTTAGCATTAAATTATCATGTAAACCTTAAACAGAGAATAAGCAGACATCCTGTGATCACAGGTGTAAGTCTGTTGCCCTGCCTCTTATTTAGCATTCATTCTGGATTTATTATTTTTAAATATTCTGTTATTATTATTTATAGTTGTATTAGAATAAACCTGGATAGACCCTCACTTTGTCTTTCCAGCTGGTCTCATCTTGTCGTACGTGAGATATATATACAGTAAACAGAATTCTTACTTTAACATGTAGCTAAATTAGAAACATGACCCATATTCTTTCCCAGCCCTTTCCAGATGCGTTCAACTAACTCCTCCATTTCACAGACAGCAAGCAGGGCACTTTCTGATAAAATGAAATGTCCTTGGACATTGACAATTACCTGGATGGTGGTGGGAGAAGCAAGTTGTTCTGTTGCCTGTGCAACACCTTGTGAGATGCAGGAAGACACCAAGCTGCCAGTTGGTAGAGTCAGTTGGAGTCAATTGAAAACATGAGAAATTATAATTTACATGGACATGAAATAAAGGCTGAGAAATTCTGCAGTAGGGTATATCAACTGCAATCTGAACACCCTCACTTCAGTAGTTTTGTCAATAATTTTAAGGTATAATTCTACAACTGCTTCTTATTATTCGGTAATACTTTTTTTCCCCCAGTAAACCTTTTTGACAGTAGAGAGCTAAAAGAGCAATGAAAGTGCATGCTTAGTTAAAATTAAGTACTGGTTTTCTATTTCCCAGGAAAGTGATAGTAACTGTGTGATTTATACAAAATATTTATGAACATTTATGAACCACCATTATGGGTGTCATAGAAAACCAGAATAATATAAATTTGCTAAAGAAGTAACATGTACTTCAAAAATTGGTAGTTTTTAAAAAAAAATGTCCAAGGATGATAATTTAACACAAGCATAGAAGGAAGTGTGTTTAATTTTTATGATATGATTTTTCATTTAGATCGAATAATTGTTTCTGTAAATTTATTTTACTCATTTTAGATTCTATGATTTCCCGTGCATGCACGAAAAGCGAAAGATAACTGTTAGCAAGCTGGCCCTATTATTATTAGAAGAAACTGGCAAACAATCGAAGGATGTGAGTTTTATATGTGTCATCAAATTATTCAAATACAGAGATCAATCAAATTAATTCCAATCATAGCTCAATATTTATGCAACCAATTTATGCAAAGTAAAGTTTTGAATGCCCCTTCAATAGAAGATAAAACATCTGCAATTAATGTAAGTTTTATTATAAATTTAGTTAAAAATTTCAACATAGAAGACAATTTATTTGAATATAAATTTTGGTATAGTGCAGCGTCACGGTAAAAAAGAAAACAACTCTGATGACTAAAGTAAGAGATCTGTTGAGCTTAATGGTATCTGGAATTGGCGGTAATATACACATAGCCCACAGATGCCAGTCCAAACAGTCTTTACTACGCTACCAATTGAAGTAGAAATCAAGATGTCAAAATTTGCAAATATTTCTACATATACATGGGTGGAGTAAATGAATTTATGAGAAACACCGTAGTATGACAGCACATGCTTTCTCTCTTTATGGCCCACCATCAGTTCAATTTTGGCAATGCTGAACTTGAAGAAATATCTTGTAAAACTTTTACAACCTCAGTGTCTCATAAAAAGCAGAACTTTTGTAAGCGAGTTCACTAAATTTTGGTTGCATTTTGATCAAAATTACTTGGAAATCTTTAGTCAAAGTATTCAATGTATTGAACACAACAAAATTTAATCTTTCAAAGCTTTTAGGTAATCGCCAGTGTTGAAAACATAGGTCACAAACAAGAGGACGGTAAAATTTATTACTATAGAAACAGGAAGAACTGCATAAATCAAACAACGAAAGACCAAAAAGTTAAAGATTTAATTTTCAATATCAATCATTGCTATTTTGAATTTCTTAACTTACGGGAAGAATTTTTTGTTGGCATTCCTAGTTTTAATTGGATAAATTTATATTATAGACAACAATGGAATAAAATTGAGGATGACTATGATTTTGTAGTATTTATATCTGGCAAAACATTCAAAAGAACAAGTTTTGTCCTGTAAAAATGTTTATCAAAGAAAAGCCCTTTGGACAGAACAAAAGACACAATTTGTGAAAATTCTTGGGCTAAAATATTTACACATTTCAAGATAAAAAAAAACGAATTGAGAATATCTCCCATCAGCAGAATTTGCTCTGAGCCTACGAGATTCCTCAGCATTTGTGGATCTCTTATTTCTTAGTTAAATTCCAACTATTTAAAACTGAGAGAATCTAACTCAGGGATGGAAGTTTGATGTCCGTCAGATTCTAATTTCCTTGTTTGCCCTCTCTCTCTGAAAGATTTTCTAATTTTCTTTTTGTCTTTGATATTCTTGAACTTCACCATAATGTGTCCAGGTATTGTTTCTTCTCATTGGCACTCTGTAATCCTTTTCAACTTGAGGTTTTTCATCTTTCTTTAATTCTAAGGAAATGTGTTTTCATTATGTCTTTAAATATTTCCTCCTCTCTATTTTTATTTTTCTTTCCTTTAAGGACTTCAGTCTTCTGGATGTTGACATTTTTATTTCTTTTATATTGCTTAGCTTTTCTTTTGTACTTTTTGTCTATTTATTATTTCCTGGTGAGTTCTGGAAGAGTGCTATCTTTCTGTTTCACGAAATCTTTCTTTCACGGAATTTCTCTGACTGCTTAATCCATCTATTGTATTCTTTATCTCAACTGTTATTTTGTTCACAGTTAATGTTTTCTCTCAACTTTTTATATTTTCTGTGGATATAAAGGTGAAAAATATATGGTCCTTTACTAAAAGATCATATGCTTACAATAAAGGCAGGTTTCAAGAAACATACACCTGTCTAATTTAAGATTTCAATCACTAATTCTTAGTTCACATTGTTTTATCTATTAGTTCCCCAATATTTCAGGCTTGAGTAAAATCCTCCTTTTACCATGTACAGTAAGTTGAAATATGTCCCCCAAAAAGACACAGTCAGGTCTTAACAGTACCTGTGAATGTGGCGTTGTTTGTAAGCAGGGTCTTTACAGATGTAGTCAAGTTAAGGTCATGCTGTATTAGAGAGGGGACTGAAACCATTGACTGGTGTCTTTATAGAAGAAAGAAGATGGAGATTTGGATACCGAGAAACGGAGAAGACACAGGGAAGAAGGCTATGCAAAGATGGAGGCAGAGATTGCAGTGATGCAGCTACAAGCCAGGGATTGCCAGGAGCCACGAGAAACTAGGAGGAGGCAAGGAAATGTTGTCCTCTAAAGCCTTCAGTGGAGCAGGAGCCTGCCATATCTTGATTTCGCCTTCTAACCTCCAGAAGTCTGAAAGAGTAAATTTTGCTGATTTAAGCCACCCAATTTGTAACAATTTGTTACGGCAGCCCTCAGAAACTAAATACACGATGGAAGGAGATTTTAATAGTCCGAAGCCCTTCTAAGCCAGGTACAGTTGCTGAATTTCAGCAACTTTGTAGATAACAATACTCCCGCAGCTTGGTTCATTTCTCTGTGAGGAACTTCATTACCTGTTTAAATCTTATCAAAATACAGGCTTTGGTTTGCATTAGATAAAGTCCCCTGTGTATCCAAAATTTCTGCCAGATTAACATTTATTTTGGTTTTGTTTCAAGTGTTCTGTTGGGCTTTATAACTTTGCTGACACTGAATCTAAACCAAGAAGTAGAAAATTATGAACACTTTGGATAGAATGTAGGCAGTTGGGAGGACTGGCCTGGGTGTCTGATTCATGCAGATGCTTCAGCTTCCAGCACAGTGCCTTTCACATACAGGGTGGTAGAGAACCATTTGTTGAAGTCCCAGGGGATGATTTTCCACTTTTAAGCTTAATTCTGGGAAAAGAATGTGTTCTTCAAAATGTGTACCACGTAGTCCCTTAAGCGTCCTCAAACAGGAATAGATACATGTTTGTTTTTGCTATGGTGTTGAGTTAGTCACATAATCATCAGCAGCAATAATAGCACTTCATAATAACTTGAATAATTTGACAATTTACTAAAATTTTAGACACATTATTTGCTCCCCTAAAGAACTATGGATTATTTATCATATTCTATTGTTACCTACCCCCATCTCTGTGTGGAAACCAAGACTCAGAGTGGTTTAGATATTTAGCCAAAAGCACGGAGCCCAAATTCAAGGCCCTGCCCAATACAGTTTTTCAACAAAACATTAAGGATGGTGAGAGGTACTGAGAAGATCATCTTCATTTTTTCTGCCGTATGTCTGGTATATTTCATGTGCCCTGGCTAATGCAGAGAATGTTTTGTTTTTCAATCTCAAAGCCCCGCTGAACTTTGCATTATAGAAAAGAGTACACTGCCAGTGGACTAACTGGCAGAACTAACTCAAAATAGGTCATGAGGTAGAACATCTTTTGAGGAAAATGGGAGGTAATCTGCTCCAATTTCTTTGGCAGGGCAGCCAAAATGAGGCAATCACTTTGGCAGTGTTGGAGGAAAGAGACTGAAAAGCTGTCTTATTTTAGTGACATTTGTGATAATGTAGATGATGAGCTGCTTTTCTAGCTTTAAAAAAATGGAAGTGATAGGAAGCTGTAGTGGGAAGAAATATGGGCTCAGCCTTTATTTTGAAAAATGCTTTTCAGTGAGAGAAATGCCCACATCATTACCCCACTGACAGAAACAGGTGTTCAACGGACACCAACTGCTTGAATTCTTAAGGTTATGACATGATTTTGAAATATTTTACCCCACCCTAGGAAATTATTCAGTTCACAAAATTCGCTTTCTCTTTGAATTATATAGATTGAAAAACCTTCATACTTCTAATTTTTTAAATTTTCTGTTTCAAATAATTTTCTTATGCTAAAAACTGTACCTATATCCTTGCTATTAATTATTGTCTGTCTTAGTGATGACCAGACCAATAAAGAGGAAAATAACAAAAATGGCATCAGTATAACATGAATTGATGCAACAACGATGTACATGATGAACCAAATGAGACAGGGATCAAGCAATATTTATTTGTTGTGGTTCTAACCAACCTTGCATTCTTGGAGCCTAGAATTTGTATGCTCACTGAACTATTTTGTGTTTTTGGTCATTCTGCACAATTTCTCACATCCATAACTTTTTATTGGATGCCTTATATAATAGTTTTTCATGAGACTAAATTTGCTAAGGCCTACCATCACTTTTCCTGAAGAACATATATATACTTGGAACTATGAAAGTTTAACTAAACTATTGCTTTTATGGCATGTTGCTAATCATACTTATATTATGCTAAGATCTTGGCAAGGATTACTAACCTAAAGGGGCCTCCAGGATTATATTGTAGTGGAAAAGAGGAATAAACTCAAATGTCTAGGAGTTTTCTATATCACACTGATGACTTCATTCAAGGAAAAATTCAAACTCTGGTCCTATTTTGAAAAGATCAGTGTTGAATTATTATACTATTACAACAAAAATATTAATTTGCTGCTTATGTGAAGTTCGAATGCAAGGAGAATCCAATACAAAATAATTTGCATGAAAAGATGTCTTTAGATATAGTACACATCAGTGATAAATTCAAGAAAGGTATAAAATAAAATGCTTATTTTTAATCAATATCATCTGCCAGAGAAATGGTATTATTCTGACTCAAAAAGACTTAAGATTTCTTTTACTTTTAACTACTTTTATTTAGTGACAAGTCTTATTTATTGATCACTTTTTACAACGTCGATATACTGAACTGAAAACTAGGAAAAAGGACTCATATTTTGCATAAGCATCCCTACCTGAATTCCTTGCAGATTACTGAGTAAAATACAATTTAAACCATTCTCTCCTCACCTTTTTATGGTTAAATATACAGATATTGTAAGTTTATAATAAAACAATCTAGTTGAGCTGATTTAGTAAATATAAGGGATTCTTACTTATGAAATAAATATGTTCCTGACATCAGTAAACAAATAATATGCTGTCACTTAAAAAATACTAGAAATATTTGTTCAATGAATAATTCCATGAATAAATTCTATTTTAGATGTTCAAATGGAATTTCTTTGTAATTATCGCTTTATTTTTGATAATTCAGTGTTTTAATAGATCAGATTATGTAATAAATATACATTATATAAATGTTATAACATATTATTGAAGCCTATAATTCTGTCCACTTTTACCTGAGGGAAAAACTACTCTAAAAGTTTTCTTTATTTTCTTCGATCATACTCTCCTGACCATCCCAGAATTTCGTCAGTCCTGGGCTTCCCTGAGCCTTGGAGAGAGGGTCTGGATGCTGGGTGTCACTGTGTCACACACCCCACCTTCAGGATGACAGCAGACAAGTGATCCACAATCTCTGAGAACAGCCTGAGGGTCTGGAAAGGATTCACTCTGGGACCTTTCGGGTCCTTACTAGAATTGCGTAGGAGAGAAAACATGGCAGAGACAGACATCAGACTATAAAAAACTATTCTCCCCTTGGTATCAGATATGACAATTCATGTCAAGCAAGTGCCATGTGACATAGTGGTTAAGAGCATGGGCTTTGGGATCAGATAGTCTAGTGCATGGCTGACACTTACAGCTGTTTGACGCTGGGTAATTAAGCTTTTTTAGTCTTCATTTCCTCATCTGTAATAGAGCTGTGAAATAATACCTGCCTCCCAGAGTTGTTCCGAGAGGTGATGAGATAACACACGAAATCACTAAAATATTGGGTTGGGTTTTTCTTGCTTTGTTATTATCATTCATGGAAAAATATGGGAGAAACTATAGGGAAATATAGAAGAAAACAGAATCCTTAAGCTTCTAGGATTGAAAACATATTATCACAGGCAGAGAAGGGCAGTTCAATATTTACCGTGAATCACAGTACTCAAAATAAGGTACTCTCAAGCTACTTTTTGTCTAGTAAAGCCCCCTGTTATTCAAATATATGCTATTTGTGTAATTCATATTGTATAGTAAAAGAAACAGTATTGGAGCAATAAAAATAAGACCAGTCTAGGGGCTAGCCAACTTGACTGAAATATGTAGTTTGCAAATTACCCACCTCGGTTCAAAGTATATCTCAGAGTGAGCAATATTCACTTGTGTGGAAGTGCTTATTGGTGTCTGAACAACAAATGTCTTGAGAAACTTGGTTCTGTAGGTTTCTATGTAGTGAATTATCTCTCAGGAGACACCTTTATCACTTAGATGGTTTTCTAGTCTAAATTTTCAATGTATCTGATCTATTAGATGAGCAGGTGCGGTTCTTCATTTTATTTTAGTTTTTCATTGCATTTTAAAGAAGCAATCTAGTTGGGAAATAATTGGAAAAAGTAGGTTAAAAATATTTTAGGTACCCATAATTCCCAATGATTCAATTCCGTATCCTATAATGATTTGAATATATCTATATGAGGTCATTTTGGTGAATGGTTTTATGTTCTAAGATTCATCATCCCTGCTCTGATAGGCTGACGAAAGTGTCTAGGAGAAAATATGCAACTTTTGAGGAATAGAGGGTTTTAGGGAAAAGTATCTGTATTAAATTGTGACTTTTAAAAATATGGCTCAGGCAAAAATAGATCTGCTCTTGCTATTCAGCAATTCCAATTCATTTTTAAGAAAATAAGCAAATGTATTGCAAAGTACTGTACACAGCATTACATTTTTTGTATTATGTGCGCTATCTTAATTCATTACTATTAGGTGATTTATATTTCTTAGGAAAAATATCTGGCCTTGTCTAATACTCATTGATGAAACTGATTTAATATAAAAGATCCTCATCCTCTCCTTAAGTGCTTTCCAGAGTTATTTTTATAGATAAAATGCTGTTGTTATATCCACCCCAAGACCACACGATGTAGAATGAGTTAGAAGCATTCATCTTTGAGATTAAGCCCCTTGGTTTAATGAGAAGGGTCTCATATATTTAGAAATCTGACTGAAACCCTAATGCAGGATTTGAAGTGTGTCTGACAAACTTCACACGGTCTTTTAGGTCCACTGTCCATCATATCCATTACACACATCAATCAAATCTCTTTGGAAGGAGGACATTGATAATTTTTTTCTTAACTTACATCCTTGTTACGGCAGTGGTGGCTAAAATCATAACTCCGGTGAATGGAAATAAATGACTTTTGAAATATATCAGTAAGCAACTATATGTTCATATCTGATGAGAGCTTTAAAGTTTAAATAATGACAACACTTAAAGGTATATTGTATGCTGTATACATGTGTGTGTCTGGGTGTATGTTTTCTACTATATGTAAATATATGAATTTTTCTTGCTTTTTAAATTATAATACTATATGTAATAATTTTTGGCTTATTGCTCTGTCTCCTAAATCAGTGGTATTCAAAGTTTTTGACTTGTACTCCTCCAGTAAATTTTTAAAAGCAAATATCCTTCCTTTTCACATTTTATTACGAATTATTTGTACTACTACACTAATATGTATGCTATCAAATATACAGAAAAATGAAAACTTACAAAGGATGTTTCCTCTTAATAACACTACAGAAAAACTTTCTCACTTTTTGCTCTGTGTGATTTGAAAGTTTACAAACTCTTGGTTTTGTACTCTATAATAAAGTGCTGTAAAGGCCTGGGTCTCAGCTCATTTTACTTTGATACTTGCCTTTAATGGCTGTTATGTTGGATATAGTTGATGGTCTGCTTTCGTTCTCCCTTCCTTCAAATCTTGCGTAGGTGCTTCTAGTCAGCACAAATGTATTTAATTAGCATTTGAAAACTTAGCCTCAAAGGAGTCTTGGAAATAGAACCCTGAGCTTACCAGGTTTTGCAGTTCGATAAATATACTTGAGAAGTAACCTGAGATAGGTCTGTGGACAGTGGGAACTCACTGTAAGACAGACTTGGACTGAAATGCTCCCTTTTTCTCTTTCCTGCTAGTTTCAATGATGCCTCCACTAAATAAGGTTGAGATACCAGAAATTCCTTAGATTATGTAGAGGAGGAATCCAAAGACTTAGGGAGATAAGAATTTTTAATTGAGTTTTCTGTGAGACTCTTTCACCTTCACCATTATGATATACCCAGAAAGAGCCCCCAGGGACACTCCCTTAACCAAAGGCTGAAATATATATTAGCTATGGAAGGACAAATATTTTTGGAAAATGCTAGGGGACAAACGTCTCTGGTAGGCCCAGGATGAAAGCTTCAAAAGATCCTGGCTTTGAAACAGGCTCCCTGACTTAGAGTATGATGGAATCTCCAGTTGGCAGAGTCCCAGTGGCAGTAATTAATCACTAGAAAAAGTTTATCTGTTACTGAAATAAATAGAAGCCTAGATTTGTAATCACAATAGCTTGACCAATAGGGATCTTTGTTGGTGGTTAATTGATCATAGGGTCCTAGAACTCTAGTAAATGGGCAGGCTTGTAAAGTTCTGCTTAATTTATATAACCTCAAACAAACATCAAATCTAGATCTGGAAAAGATTTGAGTCACATAAGTGAGACTCATGGTACTCTCTCAATTCCAAGATGTGAACCAGTTCACAAATTCTTCTGGAAAGACCCTAAGACATTGAAATAATTGTGTATTGTGTAAGTTTCTTTATATGCATTCTCAAAGAGATCTATAGCCATTTATCAGACAATCTCTGATTGGGGAAATAAATACAAGAAATGATGTGGATTATTGACCACTAGTTTTGTCTGTTTGTTTGTTTTTTTAAAGGTGTACTATTTTTTTTTTGGTGAGGAAGATTGGCCCTGAGCTAACATGTATTGCCAATATTCCTCTTTTTTTTTTTTTCCCCTCCCCAAAGCTCCAGTACATAGTTGTATATCCTAGTGGTAAGTAATTCCAGTTCTTTTATGTGGGATGCTGCCACACAGACCAATAGCATGGCTTGATGAGCAGTATGTTGGTCTCTGCCCAGGATCCGAATTGGTGAACCCTGGGCCACTGAAGTGGAGCACACAAACTTAACCACTCGGCCATGGGGCTAGCCCTCTGACCACTAGTTTTGAATTATGTGATTCCTTTAAGACACAGAACACCATTGTGGGGGTTTTGGAGATCAGAGGTTAAGTGGGGTTTGGGCCCACTCTTTCTCACATTGGGTCCCAGTGTCTATGTACATTCTTCTCCCGTACTTATTTCTCTGGTTCCTAAAGGCATAGTTGTAACAGACTAACTTGGCTGCTGGAGGATTCCCCACAACAACTCTCTAATTAGAGGAGTGAAGGCTTTTATGGTAGGGAGGGCCAAACATAAGACTCTGGAGCTGCACCTCTAACTGAAAAAGTTAAATATAAGCAGTACTACACCCCAAGGTGAATAGCAAAAGACATCAGTGCCATATTCAAAGACATAAAAGATTCAGAGGTATCTATTTTCTTCCCAAATAAGGCACATATTTCTTTGTGTAGGATATGAAAGGGTGTAGGAGAATGACAGGGGACTATTGGAAACCAATCAAGTGGTGATTCAAATTATTGTTGTAAGTGTAGTCTATTTTCTCAAACAAATCTATAACTTCCTTGTACCTGCTATGAAGCTATTTTTCTGGAAAATACTTTTTAAAACTATTCTAATAAACAGAGAATACTGGAAGCAATCTACTTTCATCTGAAAGGTACAGCGGTACACTTTTGCCATTTTACCTCAGGGTATGCCAACTCTCCTACTGACCCTTATAATTTAAACCACGATCATCTCATCATTCCACATCACTCTGGTCCTGTGTATTAACTGCATAATGTTACAATACTTGCTCAGCAGGAATTAGTAGATGCCCTGGTTTGGCAGACTGTATTTTCCAAAAAATGGCTGCAGCAATATCTCCAATCCCACATGTTTTTCTTACAATGGGATTCTGTTTTTTTTTTTTCTTGAGGAAGATTAGCCCTCAGCTAACTACTGCCAGTCCTCCTCTTTTTGCTGAGGAAGCCTGGCTCTGAGCTAACATCCGTGCCCATGTTCCTCTAGTTTATATGGGGGATGCCTACCACAGCATGGCGACAAGCAGTGCCATGTCCGCACCCGGGATCCGAACCAGCGAACCCCGGGCTGCCGAGAAGCGGAATGTGCAAACTTAACCGCTGCGCCACCGGGCCGGCCCCTATAATGGGATTCTGACACTCCTCCTGCTTAGAAGTGGAATCTATGTTCCCTTCCCTGAAGCTCGGCGGGCTTTTCTAACTGCTTCATCCAGGAGAGCACACCAGAAGTGGCCCTATGTGTCCTATTAGGTTAGGTCATAAAAAATGAAATGGCTTCTATTTTATTCAGTAGAATATTCATATCTGAAGCCTTCACCTCCGTAAAAGCAGGAAGACTCTATGTCGCAAGGAAATGAAAAGATCATACAGAGAGACCTGAGACTACAGGAAAGTAGAGATGCTTGGCCTTCCCTCTAGCTGCTTCAACACCCCATCTTCTCCAATTCCAGCCACAATCTGACTGCAACTACATGAGAGATCCTGAGCCAGACCTGGCCCGCATTCTTGACTCACAGATACCTTGAGAGATAATGAAATGATTGTTAGTGTTTGAAGTCACTAAGTTTTGGAGTGATTTGTTTCACTACAATAGACTCCAAATACTTGGTAAGATATATGCCTGTCTACAGTGGAATATAAAATCAATGAAAATTTATGTGCCTGTCTTCTCAGAGAAATTTCTGGTACTCCTCTAGTCCAGGGCATGTCGGAATATTACCTCCAAAGTGAAAGACAAGTTTCTATATTTTGCAAAACTCCCATCACTTAAGAAAGGAGCTTTGAAGATTTTAAAGGCAACAATTTGTCACATTTGGAGGTAACCGAACCAGGCTGCCATTGTAAGCAGCTCTACCACTTGGACTTTATGTCATAGCGAATCTGACGTTGTTCAAAACTCACTATGATGGATTGGGATACTCTAGGGATCTATAGAGCTGTACTTTTTTCAGAAAATATTTATTCTCTTTTAAGGACACAAGCCTTGGTTTGCTATTGAGTCCTAGAGATACCAAGTGACCGTGCAACATGAGTTTCTATCATAAGCAGGGTGTTATATGACCAATGAGCCATAACTTTGGGGAGTTCACCATCAATTACAAAATTAGGTTTGAGCAGGTACTGAAGCCACCTGTGTGTTACATGATCAGGTGGCTCATATTCTCAGTACATCTACTTTTGCTGCATAGCCTACCTCTCCCTCACACTACAACTATGGCCTCATGGGAACTGAGGACACTATTCAAGCCTGATTTAAAGATATTTCTGTGCAATATGCTGGAACCGGTCTGAAGTGGGATGCTGCAGTTTTATACCTTCCTTGAGAGTTATCCCTCAAGAATGACTAGGAAGGGAAATTCTCCCAGTGGTCAGAATTTCAAGTGATATATATGGTGTTCACTTTGCTTAGAAAGAGAGAGGATCAGAGTTCTGGACTATATAGATTCATGGGAAGCTGTTAATGGTTCTGTGAGATAGCCGGAAACTTGTAAGGAAGAAGATTGAAGGACTGGCTATAAGAGTCTAGAAAAGAAGTATGTCAAAGAAGTCTCAGACGTGACCCAGAGTATGAGAATACTCATAATCCATGTGAGTTCTCTGCAAAAGGGATATCTAGCAGTTCTTGAGACCATTTCAGATGGTCCACAAATTCAAAAGTATTTTCACAATACTGAGATGTTACTTGCAGTTTTCACTCACAGTCCTTCATGAGTGTAGCGTGGGGTTAATGATTAATGACTCACTATTTCTCTTTCCCCCACTTTGATCTCTACACAAGTGAAAGAGTTGCTCCCTGTTTCAGCAGATAGCATCTTGATGAAAATATTTATCACCCTTGGCACAGATCACTGATGGCTGGGAATCCACTGACGATCATTCTTCATTACGGCTCAACAAATGGTGATGCATCTATCCTACCCTTATATGGTCTAGACCATATTTGCCCACTGATTACTGGTCTGGTCTTCTGGGATGAAAACAAAAGCCACCACAAAGTCCTATTGACCGTACTAGATTGAGATCTGTTGATATCCCAGGTTTCTCTTTCTAGTCTGCAAGGTTATTGGCAGGACTCAAACTCCAAATTCTTTATTTTCTGTGTTGGCTAACAACTGGAGCATCTGCCCAGTTCTTTTAGCCTCCCAGCTGTTGCTTTCTGCTGGACTCTCTGTAGTCTCCTCGGGTCGTGCACAGTTCAGGGGTCAGCCAAGGATTTGATAGTGGTTTCTATGTAGGTTTTGAGTGGCTCGGCTCCCATCCCTGTAGCTATCACCTTTCCAGGATTTTTCCCCTTAATTCCTAGCTATTCTGATAGCCTCAAACACCATCATGTCAGAACACTTCAGGCCACCAGAATGTTACTTTCTCCTTGAGTTCTAACCATCCTGTGCTTCACAGAGAACGGAGTGCCCTCAGGAGAGAAGTTATATTAACGCAGGTCTCCCCCAGTGCAGCCCCTTCCTTCACATGCCAGCTCCTCCCCGCCCTCCCCGCCCCCCCTTTGTCTGCTGTAGTGCTGTCAGGGCCTTGAAATAGTTTTATTTTATTTATTTTTTAACAGAACTTGTAATAATTATCTGTGCATTCATTATAAGATAAGCCATCATTATCAGACTGCCATTTGATTTAAAAACAATAACCTTTTACAGTTTTTAACAAAAATTTGTTAGTTTTTATAATATAAATTTATTTATATGTCAAGCCTCTAAAAAAGCACAAGTGAATAAAAGATGCTTCCTTTAAAGTTTATAATCAAATAGAAAGGATAAATTAAAGGTGTTACTAATAATTTATTTTGCTAACTCCCTTTTACACACACACACCCCCATTCTTATTCTTAAAGACAGAAATGCATTCCTATGAGGACTAAATTGGTATTGGATAGTGCTGCTGGTGGGAAAGTAATAGTTAAGGGAATTCCAATTCTTAACTTCACTCCTAGCACACTAGCTGCTTTGAGGACTGTGATGGTTAATTTTGTGTGTCAATGTGACTGGGCTCTGGCAACTAGTTGTCTGGTCAAATACCAATCTAGATGTTGCTCTGAAGGTATTTTTTAGATGTGATTTACATTTGTAGTGAGTTTGCTTTATGTAAGGCAGATTACTCTCTAATCCGTTCAAGACCTTAAGTGTAAAGATTGAAGTTTCCAGAAGAAGAAGGAATTTTGTCTCAAGACTGCAGCATAGAAACCCCGAGTTTCCAGCTTAATGGCCCACCTTACAGATTTTGAGCTCAAGGCTACAACATCAAGTCTGACCTGAATTTGCAGCTTGCTGGCCTGCCCTACCAATGTTAGACTTGCCAGCCTCCACAATCCCGTGAGCCAATTCCTTAAATCTCTCTCTTTGTATATATGCATATCCTATTTGTTCTGTTTCTTCAGATAACCTGACTAGCACAAGAGAATACTTAGTAACTTGTGTCGTTTTTTAGGAATTGAGATGCTCATTTTTGCCAAATTTTGAACTGCTTCATCCTCATTCTAGAAATGTTTTCTAACTCCTATTGACTTTGTGCTTACTTTTAATGAACATTTTTATATCATAAAGAAATTTCTGTAAACAAAAATATTGAAACTTTTAATGTTTATTGACACCATTTTTTTCACTTTTGAAAGAATTAAGATAAATGGAAGTATTTAAAGAATAATCATTTGGCCAACTCGCTGGCCTAGTG
This sequence comes from Equus przewalskii, assembly GCF_037783145.1. NCBI lineage: Eukaryota > Metazoa > Chordata > Mammalia > Perissodactyla > Equidae > Equus > Equus przewalskii. The sequence goes on along the minus strand of NC_091846.1, from coordinate 13,243,855 downwards.
GTTAAGTTTGGCACTCCCCACTTCTGAGTCTGGGATTCAGTTCCCAGGTGTGGACCTACACAACTTGTCAGTGGCCATGCTGTGGGGACAGCTCACCTACAAAAGAAGAAGATTGGCAATAAAGCTTAGCTCAGGGCAAATCTTCCTCAGCAAAAAGAAGAAGACTGGCAACAGATATTAGCTTGGGGTGACTCTTCCCCAGCAAAAAAATAAAGGTAAAAATAAAGAATAATCATTTATTATTTTGCAATTAAATAATTTTATATTCAGAGGAAATGTTCAAGATATAAAAGAAATGAATGAATTAAACATTAATTTCTGTAAGTTTTAAAGGATTAGAAGGAAGCACACCAATTTTACACTTGCACAAAAAGTTCTTATTTATCCATAAACCTGTTTTTTGTTATTTTTAATCCCAAATCCAGCATTTCCCTTAAGCCCAATCAGTTTACTTTTAAATACCATCTAAATAGGAATCAAAGGTGATGACTTTGATTCAACTTTCTATTTCCTTTTCTTGTTTTACCATTTTTAAAAATAAGATGTAAAGTTGTTAAATTATTCATGAGGAACAACAATGAGATTTTGAATTTAAGCCTTGAGTGAAACAATGCTAGTGGCATTGTGTCTCCTTCCAAAGGTTTGGTAGAAAGAGAAAACTCTCATTAGTTCAAAATGACTCTTCTGACCTACCAGCTCATATGGCTGCAGCATGTGGCTGGACTTCATACTGACTTCCAGTCTGCACTGAGAACGCAAGGTCTTTTCATCATGAATATTCAGTTCATGAGCATTGCACAAGTCATCACTTATAGGGAAATGTGGGTGCGTGTTTTTCTTATATGTGAAAACCAAGAAAAATGAAATAAAAACTCACACCTTTTCAAGGGAGAGATTCTACAGCATTTGAATTTAAGGATCCCTGCAATGAGTTAATTGAAAAGAAAATATCCATTTATTAGAATGCAGACTACCCTACAACCACATCCGCAAAGGCCCACTGGCTCCCTGTGCTTCGGCGTGAAGTCAAGGAATTGCAGCCTGGACTGTAGGAAAATGGGGTGGGAGCAGGATTCTTTTGGGAGCTTTGTCGCAATGGCCTGTTACCTGAGGTGTTCCCTCGATTGTGTGTCTCTAGAAGACAGGTTGGCTTCATCTTTTTATTTCCCATCAAGGGAGAAAAGACTGAGAGTCATTTTTTACTGCTTGGATGAAGAATTGCATCAGTGTCTCCTTGCCTGGGAAAAGCAAGCAGAAAATAAGCACATCTGGGCCAAACTTGCCCAGAATGCGGAGAGGGCTGTGGGGAGGCTGGGAGTGCTTTGGAAAACAGCCGAGTGTGCAGCACCAGTAATCATAATCCTAGTGTAATTGTTCACTGAAGCTGGAGAACATTTTTTACCTGTTTCCTGTTTTCAACACCCTGTCTGTTTTGTTAGAGAAGTTAATTCACCAGAATCACCACTAAAAGTACAATAAAGCTTTCAAGAAACCTGAGACCAAGTCTATTTATGGCTTGTAAAATAGTAAGGATTGTTCTATGCTCATGTGAAGGCATGCTTTCTGAGAATGGCCATTGTGAGACTTGCCTTGAACTGAATGACGTGAAGCGAGAGAAAAGGCTGTTGGCCTTTCTTGTATCATTTCTTAGCCCACATCCAGGTTCTAGGTACAAGACCTAAGGAGAACGGCCAACATCCCTGCTTCTGGACCCTGACACAATATGACCCCAGTTTAGGAAGGACCCACAGGCTGTTTGGAGTTTATGTAATTTGGGGCACTGAGAAATGGTTCTCTAGACTCTAAAACAGTGCTCCCACAGAAGGCACTTTCTTCAGGGGCCGTGGGTGGTAGACATCAACAAGCAGGCTTCAGCAGAAAACCCTGAGAGAAGTAATCATGAGCAAATGCAAAATGCCCCAGAGATTCTCAGAATAATTGGACAAGTCTTTGCAACTGGCCTGTAGTTGTGTAGGGGAGCCTGTAATCATGTGGGCCAGCCGAATCTATGAATTCATGTCAATATGATTTCAATTGAACCCAGAGTTTGGGAAGGCCTGGGGACTTTTGAGTTATATATATTAATAAAATTGATGAACATTTACTTTTTCACATTACTTTACTCAGAAAATATTGAGCAAACAGTCCCTGAATTGCCTTGTAACTTAGTGTCATTCATTACCGTTTATATGTTAACCAAACACACTCAATTGAATAATCTTACACTTGACTTATTTCTATTTATTTTTCTCACTGTTAGCAGCTTTCACATTTCTTTATATTTCTCTGGCACATGCAAAGAGTTATTTATGAACACAGAATGAAACAAAGAAAGCTGCCCATTCAAGTATGCCTGGAAAAAAAATGCTGGCCATGGTAATGACTTGTTTGAACATATATGTTACGGTCTTTTGGAGTATTGGAAAATCACTAAAAATAACTTGTATTTGCATTGCAGTTAATGTTTTACAGCTCTTTCATAACTGACATCTCAGTTTATCCTTCCCAACGCTGGAATCCGGGTGAGGCATATGTTATTATTTTACTAGTAAGAGACATATGGTAGCTCCATTGGTCATCTTGGGCAAGAAAGTGATTGAATAAGCCTGGGTCTTGAAACCAGGGTTTGGGAGGTCCAATTCGATGTTTCATTCAAGAAATATTGAGTAGCAGTTACTATATGTTCCAAGTAGTGCTCTAGGTGTTAGATACCCCACAGTGAACAACCTAGACTAGAATCTCTGCCTTCATGAAGCTTACATTCTAGTGGGTGAGACACAGACCATGAACAAATATATAGGTAAAATGTGTAGTGTGGGAAATGGCAATATGTGCTATGGAAGAAAATAAAGGAGGGTTAGAGGGATAGTGTGTGTGTGTATGTTGGGGAGGAAGGTTGGTATTTAATCAGGTTGCCAGAGAAGATTTCAATGAGGAAAGACCTGAATTCAAGACTCAAGGGAGTGAGCCATGTGGACCTTGGAGTAAATCAACATTCCAGGCAAGAATAGCCAGTGCAAAGCCCCAAGGCCTGCCTGATATGTTAGAAGAACAACATGGTGACTAGACTGCGAAGAATGAGAGGGAAAGGGAAAGAAATGAGATCAGAGAGGTACGAGAAGTCACTAAATGTTGATTTGCTAGTTCTCCACGACGTATCTTTTTCAAGATGACATTTTCCCTACCTTTGCAAGAAAATGTTTAGACCCTAAGTGGAACTTGAGTTACTTCCCATCGGAAAGAGGCAGTTAAGTTGATTTTGATGCCAGCAGCTATGAGAGAGAAAGCTGAACTGAAGCCTTCTTACTCATATGCAGAAACAACAACAAAAAACATCCAGAAACTGTTAGCAACTACTTTGGGGTGGGAGTGGGACAACAGGAGAAGCCACTGACCCTCAGCCAGCAGGTGACATTAGGGCATGGCCTGGATTATTGTTTCAAAGAAAATTCAAAAACCGGGTGTGACTCTGGCTTTCCCGAAGGTTTGTTGCTAAACAAAGTGGGGAGCTGTGCCTGCGCCCCAATCTGAAGCATGGCCCAACATCTGTGGTGGCCCTGCCCTGGGCAGAGGTAGAGGTGACAGTGGACTATGAGGAGGAACTGAGCATGCCCACTGGTTGCCAAATAGCTTTCCATAGGAAAAACCACAGTGCCTCAGTTTAAAATGCAAGCTTTTCCAGATAGTTCTGCATTACCCCACTGTCTGCCACAATAATTTTCAAAGTGTCGTCCTAGGAGGGGCAGACTCAGTGTCACCTGGGAATGTTAGAAATGTAAATGTAAATTCTTAGAACCCCCTCCCCACTATCCAGATGTATTGAATCAAAAACTCTTTGGGGGCAGAATCTGTATTTTCATCAAGGGCCTTCAGGAGATTGCGATGCAGACTAAAGTTTGAGAACCGGCAGCATACAGGAGAAAACCCAACATCCTCACTCAGTAGGCATGCAAGGACCTCCCATCTGGACTCTACTTGATCTCCAGCCATATCCTATCATTCTCCCTCAGGCTCAGCAAACTCCAGCCACACTGGCCCATCCCCCCATGGTTACTCAAATTTATACCTATTCCATCTTCCTTTGCTCTTTCTTCTCATTCAGGATGCTTTGCCATATGTCTTCTTGGTGAAATTGGACTCAACCTTCCCAGACCCAGCTAAAGCATCATGCATCATTCATCATTCGTAAACAGTAGCCCAGTTCATAACCATTTTCCTCAGAGCATGAGAGTTAATTATCTATATGTCTTCCTTCCATTCTATACCATAGACTCTGTGATACTGGGGTCACAAGCTTGGGTTGTGTCAGCAGTACCAGTGCCTTGCCATAGTGGCTGGAAAGCCTGTCCCTGGTACTATTGTTGTTGACAGAATGAAAGACAAGGAATTTAGCCACCATCAGCTGTTGATAATCAGCAGACATGTGTGGCACCTGTCGCATTAGAAAGCCAGGGACTCTGCTGACAGAAGGGGATCCCAGGGAGAGCATCTTGATGAAGGAAAGGTTTCATCTGAACTATGAGATGCTTTCTGGGGAAGACAAGTTTCAAAGGGGAACCCTGGGCTCTGGGAAGATAGGAAAGCCAGGAGGGCACTGGAGCCCCAAAAGGAAACTAAAAAGCAGGAGCCTGAACTGAAAATCGAGGTCAGGGAGCCCCAAAGGCAATGTTGGCCCAAATTGTCAGGGAGATGATCTTGCATAATAGTCAATGCTATGGCTGGGTTGGGGGAGGCAGCGTTCAAGTTGGCTAAATCTTGGGTTGAATCCTGCTCCCCACAGTTAGTTGTGTGACCAGAGAATGTTATTTAGCCCTTCTGAACCTCAGATACATTTTATATAAAGTAGGAATAATAATTAAAGTACCTAATAATAGGCACTAATGTTTATTGAGAGTTTATATAGAATATCTCTTTTAATCTTCACAGCCACTCTATGAAGTTGGAATTTGGACCTCCCATTTCATAGCACAAAGAGACTCACTGACTTGCCTAGAGTCTTCTAGGGAGGTGAAAAGTAGGGGTATGGACTTGAGTCTAACCATCTGACTCTGGGGCCTGAGTTGTTTGCCATTATGCTATACCACCTTCTTAAGGGTCTGTGAGACAGTCTATGTAAAACACCCAATGAGGGACTAAATGATAGTCACAATTTTTCTGGGACGAAGCTGGTTTCAGGACATGGGAGACATAATCCTAGATCACACAAAAAAACTTGGGGACGAACACCAAATCTCTCCATGTTCCCATTTCCTTCCCTTAGCTGTGGGGAGCATGTTCTACCAACTCTGCTATGTTTGCCCAATAACCTTTTCTCACCTGAAATTAACTATATCTTTATTTCCAGAAAGAAAATTGCTATTTCAGAGTAAGTGGCCTTAATCTGGTTATAAAGGGTGATGTTTCAAACAACGTGGCATTAATGTCTGGAGAAAATCTTGGGAGCCTTCCCCTCTGTACACCTTGGAGGAAGCACAGGAGTGGGGTGGCATAGTCTCCAGTTATTTTTTGCTTCTGAGAATGGAATTCTCTACGCTGTTGCTTCAATTCATAAGCATATCACCTTTCTAAAGAGTTCTGGCAGACTTCTGACACTAAGAAAATGCAGAAGCTTTGTGTTAGCCCTAACAGAACAGCCTCTATTAAGAGAGCAAAGGCAGGAACATCTCACCAGGAGTGGTTTCTCCTGGGCTGCTCAGGATGAATGATTCATGGGGCTGAGAAAGCTCTGCCTGGTCCAGAGGTCTTAGAGAGTATTACTGAGCAGAAAACCAGGGTGACGATCTGGACATTTTTCTGATGAGTCCAGGAAGGGTAGCCCCTTCCAGTTGACTTTACTGATGAGCTCTTCCTCCTACACACGTTCCCTTAGAGCCTCAAGAATGGAGACAGAGGTAACATTGGAAGCTGCTGGCAGCTCAGGATCGAGAAGAGACTTTGATTTCCAAGGCCACTAGGTTGCTCTTCACTTCTTCAATGCTTCTGTTTTAATAGCTCGGTTTTAGTTTGACTTTCCACCTAGTGTTCAGTGAGTTCGTTAGGCAGCCTGGTTTTGGCCTGTCCTGCCATAGGCCTTGGAAAGTCATGTGTGTACTTGTCTTTGTGTAGAGTAAAGAGTATGCCTGTTATGGACTGACTTGTGTCCTTGAAAAAGATATGTTGAAGACTTCACCCCCAGTTCCTGTGAATGTGACCTTATTTGGAAATAGGGTCTTTGAAGATGTAATTTGGTTTAAGATAAGGTCGTTGGATGGGACCTAATTCAATAAGACCATTGTCCTTGTAAGAAGAGGGAAATTTAGACATAGACAGACACAGAGAGGAGAATGCCACGTAAAGACACGGAGACACGCAAACACAGAGGAAAGGTCATCAGGTGAAGATGCAGGTAGAGGTCAAAGTCCATACCGTGTGAAGATGGAGGCCACTGCAAAGCAAGGGACACTTGAGGCTATGAGAAGCTAGAAGAGGTAAGGAAGGATCCACCCTCCCCTAGAGGCTTCGGAGGGAGCATGGCCCCGTCAATACCTTAATCTCAGACTTCTAGCCTCAAGAACTGTCAGAGAATAAATTTCTGTTGTTTAAGGTCATTCAGTTTTTGGTACTTTGCTATACAGCCCTAGGGAATTAACACAGGGTCCCATTCCAGAAGGGACAGGAAGCTGGCGCCTGAGCTCTCAGGGAGAGAAAGGTGCCCTTCACAAGCCTGATGGCCTCTTTCAGATGTAGGGTGATGACAGGGCAGGAAGCACTCTTCTGGAACTCTTGGCAGTGGTAACAGCGGGGATAGTCTTTCCCATTGTACAGTGGACAGTAGGGACTGTTAGACTGCTGGGCCCTGCCCCATGATCCAGCCCAGCAATAGCATCCCAGCGTGAATGTCACCTTTCTGAGCATAGGCTGCCAGCTGTCATTCTTCAGGCTGCAGGCTACTTCTCTACTCCTCAGTGCAGCTCAGTCCTCATCTAGAGAACCTGTCATGATGGACCTCAGGATTCCAGAGAGGCAGCCTGGCCAGTTACCTTGACAACCTTATGATGTAATGCTTTAAACTGCTTCCTGCCTGCAGATCTAATGAGATTCCAGACACTGCTGGTTCCTCCCACCCCCACGGCATGCGGCGAAAGCCAGAGCAGTACAGTTCACTTTTAATGATCCCTTTCTTTTGTGATAGCTATAAGATGCATTCACATTAGCAATGAAAGGGAAGTCTGACTGTCACGGAGCTGCATAGAATTTTTGCCCAGGAGACCCAAGATTACTGCTGGCAGATCAGCTGTGCTGAGGGGACCCCGAGTCTGGCTCAGCTGCTGCAAGGCTCTCCTCATTCCTGTTATGCTTTTAGTTCCATCTCCCTGCAGCAGTTCAGCAGTAAAGAAGGAATGTGACCCTCAGTAATATGGATTTCTGGGAACTTCCCCACCCGAACTGAACCCCAAGAATGTCAGAATTATCCCAAAGGATTTCATAACAAAGCAGTTTCCCTTTGTCTCCAGCCATTTTTTTTCCCTAAAAATCTTTAAGATTTTGAAAGTACATTTTTAAAAAGCAAAGGCAATGGAGCGAAGTCAACATCAGCACATTGCAGACACTGCTTTACAGTGCTTTCTCTCTAGTCCTTGTGAAAAGTACCCTCAGGCCACATCCTGATTAGCCAGAGAGCAGAGCAGGAGTGGGGGCGGGGGTGCTTTCTTCATCTGCAGCTGTGCTTTCACAGAGGCCTCAAGTGGGTGCCTGCTTTGCTCTGTGTATGAGAGATTTTATTTGCTTGTTTCTTTCAGTGAGTAAGTGGCCATTCATCTCTTAACAGCAGGCAAGAGAGGGGATGAGCAGAAAGACCCCATGCACTATATCTCTCCAGTACTGGCATTAGCATCAGCTGCAATAAACCCAGCAGACCAAGCTGCAGAAACAAATGCCAGGGCCTCCTTCTCCAGTTTCTGTGAGGTGAGAGCCAAGGGGCCTTCTGCACTGGGGGAAGCCATTTTGTGAGGATTCTTTTATCTGTTCATATGGGCATTGAGTCCTGATATGCTGTTAGAACGTAACAAACTGTGGCTAACAGTCCAGATGTCTGGGGTCAGAGGCTCCATATCATCCTTGAAAGCCATACTCAGTGTCAAAGCCAGGGAATGCTTTGTTAAGAAGCTCTCAGGCCTAGAGGGAACTTTCTGGATAGTAGAAGGAAGTGAAGTGCCAAGTGGTTCAAAGATCTCCTCAAACAGGAAAGGGACAGAATCAGTATAGTCTAAGGAAATAAGAGGCAATCAGAAAGTGGATCATCTCATCTTCAAGATTTTTTATACGAACCTAACTAAATAAATAATTAGAACAGAGACATATACAATAAACAAGGAGAAAATTAAGAAAGCCAACATAGAAAACTACCTAATCAAATTGGTAGCCCAATATACACGGGACAAGAAACAAAGGATATGCAGAAGAACCGGAAATTGTGCAATAAGATGGCAGTATTAAGCCCTCATATATCAATAATCACTCTAAATATAAATGGACTGAATTCTCCAATCAAAAGATACAGAGTGGCAGGATGGATTAAGGAACAAGACGCAACAATATGCTGCCTCCAGGAAACACATTTCAGCTCTAAAGACAAACATAGGCTCAGAATGAAGAGATGAAAGACCATACTCCAAGCTAATAGCAAAAGAAAGAAAGTAGGTGTTGCCACACTTATATCAGACAAAGTAGACTTCAAGATGAAACAGGTAAAGAGAGACAGAGGGGCAGTGTATAATGATAAAAGGGAAACTCCACCAAGAAGACATAACACATACACATATATGCATCCAACACAGGAGCACCAAAAATCATGAAGCAACTATTAACAAACCTAAAAGGAGATATTACCAACAACGCAATCATAGTAGGGGACCTCAACACTCCAATTATCTCACTGGATAGATCATCTAGACAAAAAGTCAACAGGGAGATAGTGGAATTAAATGAAAAACTAGACCAGATGAACTTAATAGATATATATAAAGTACTCCATCCAAAAACAGCAGACTATACCTTCTCAAGTGTGCATGGAACGTTCTCAAGGATAGACCATGTATTGGGAAACAAGACAAATCTCAGTAAATTTAAGAAGATTTAAATCTTATCTACTATCTTCTCCAACCATAATGCTATGAAACTGGAAATCAACTGCAAGAAAAAAGCAGGGAAAGGAACAAAAAATGTGGTGACTAAACAACATGCTACTGAACAACCAATGGGTCATTGAGGAAATAAAAGGAGAAATCAAACAATATATGGAGACAAATGAGAACGAAAACACACCTTACCAACTCATATGGGATGCAGCAAAAGCAGTCCTAAGAGGGCAGTTTATAGCAATATACACCCATGATAACAAACAAGATAAAGCTCAGATAAACAATCTTAAACTACACTTAACAGAATTATAAAGAGAACAAACAGACCCCAAACTCAGTAGAAGGAGGAAAATAAAAATTACAGCAGAAATAAATGAAATTGAAACTAAAAAGACTGTAAAAAGGATCAACGAAGCAAGGCACTGGTTCTTTGAGAACACAAACAAAGTGGACAAACCCTTAGCCAGACTCACTAAGAAAAATAGAGAGAAGCCTCAAATAAATAAAATTAGAAATGAAAGAGGAGAAATTACAACGGATACCCCAGAAATACAAAAGATTACAAGAGAATATTATAAAAAACTATATGCCAACAAACTAGACAATCTAGAAGAAATGGATAAATTCTTAGGCTCTTAAACCTCCCAAGACTGAATCAAGAAGACATAGAGAATCTGAATAGACCAATCACAAGTAAAGAGATTGAAACAGTTATCAAAATCCTCCCCAAAAATAAAAGTCCAGGACCAGATGGCTTCTCAGGAGAATTCTACCAAACATTAAAAGAAGATTTATTACTCGTTCTTCTCAAACTATCCCAAAAAAACTGAGGAAGACGGAAATATTCCTAACACATTCTATGAGGCCAACACCACCCTGATACCAAAGCCGGATAAGGACAAGACAAAGAATGAAAATTAAAGGCCAATATCACTGATGAACATAGATGCAAAAATCCTCAACAAAATATTGGCAAATCAAAAACAGCAGTACGTTAAGAAGATCATACACCTTGATCAAGTGGGATTCATACCAGGGACACAGGGATGTTGCAACATCTGCAAATCAATCAACGTGATATACCACATAACAAAATGAGGAACAAAAACCACATGATAATCTCCACAGATGCAGAGAAAGTATTTGACAAGATCCAACATCCATTATGATAAAAACTCAGTAAAATGGGTATAGAAGGAAAGTACCTCAACATGATAAAGGCCATATATGACAAACCCGCAGCCAACACAATACTCAATGGGGAAAAACTGAATGCCATCCCACTGAGAACAGGAATAAGACAAGGGTGCCCACTCTCACCACTCTTGTTCAACATAGTACTAGAGCTTTTGGCCAGAACATTTAGGCAAGCAATAGGCACTGAAGGAGTGAAACTCTCGCTGTTTACAAACGACATGATTTTATATCTAGAAATCCCTAAAGAATCCATCAGAAAGCTATTAGAAATAATCAACAATAACAGCAAAGTTGCAGAGTACAAAGTCAACTTACAAAAATCAATAACATTTCTATACTCAAGTAACAAACTAACAGAACAAGAACTCAAGAATACAATCCTATTTACAATTGCAACAAAAAGAATAAAATATCAAGGAATAAATTTAACCAAGGAGGTGAAAGACCTATACAAAGAAAACTATAAGACATTACTGAAAGAAATTGATAATGACGTAAAGAAATGGAAAGATATTCTGTGTACACGGATTGGAAGAATAAACATAGTTAAAATGTGCATACTATCTAAAGCAATCTACAGATTCAACGCAATCCCAATCAGAATCCCAATGACATTCTTCACAGAAATAGAACAAAGAATTTTAAAATTCATATGGGGCAACAAAAGACCCCAAGTAGCCAAAGGAATCCTGGGAACCAAGAACAAAGCTTGTGGCATCTCAATCCCTGACTTCAAAATATATTACAAAGCTATAGTAATCAAAACAGCATGGTACTGGTACGAGAACAGGCACACAGATCAATGGAACAGAATTGAAAGCCCAGAAATAAAACCACACATCTGTGGACAGCTAATCTTCGACAAAGGAGCCAAGAACACACACTGGAGAAAGGAAATCCTCTTCAATAAATGGTGCTGGGAAAACTGGACAGCCACGCACAAAAGAATGAAAGAAAGACCATTATCTTTCCCCATGCACAAAAAATAGAGTCAAAATGAACCAAAGACTTGAAGGTAAGACCTGAAACCATAAAACTTCTGGAAGAGAATATAGGCAGCACACTCTTTGATATCAGACTTAAAAGGCTCTTTTTCAATACCGTGTCTACTCAGACAAGGGAAACGAAAGAAAAAATAAGTAAGTGGGACTTCATCAGACTAAAGAGCTTCTGTAAGGCAAAGGAAACCAAGATCAAAATGAAAAAACAACACACCAACTTGGAGAAAATATTTTCAAATCGTATATCCAATAAGGAGTTAACCTGTACAATATATAAGGAGCTCACACAAATGAACTAAAAAAACCCCAAGCAAAAAGTGGGCAGAAGATATGAACAGACATTTTTTCAAAGAGGATATACAGATGGACAATAGGCACATGAAAAGATGCTCAACATCTCTAATAATCAGGGAAATGCAAATCAAAACTATACTCAGACATGATCTTACACCGGTTAGACTAGCTGTAATCACCAAGGCAAAAAACTACAAATGTTGGAGAGGTTGTGGAGAAAAGGGAATGCTCATTCACTGCTGGTGGGAATGAAAACTGGTGCAGCCACTGTGGAAAACAGTATGGAGATTTCGCAAAAAATTAAAAATAGAAGTATCATATGATCCAGCTATCTCACTATTGGGTATTTACACAAAGTACTTGAAATCAACAATTCAAACAGACTTGTGACCACTATGTTCATTGTAGAATTATTCGCAATAGCCAAGACATGGAAGCAACCCAAGTGCCCATGGACTTATGATTGCATAAAGAAGATGTGGTATATATTATATTATATATATATATATATACACACAATGGAATACTACTCAGCCATAAAAAGGATGAAATTGTCCCATTCACTACCACATGGATGAACCTTGAGGGCATCATGTTAAGTGAAATAAGCCAGACAGAGAAAGACAAACACCATATGATTTCACTCGTATGTGGAATATAAATAGACTTATGGACGAAGAGAATAAATTAGTGGTTACCAGGGGAAGGGGGGTGGAGGGTGGGCCCAAGGGGTGGAGGGGAATACTTATATGGTGTATGACAAACAATAACGTACAACTGAAATCTCACTATGTTGTAAGGTATTATGACCACAATTAAAAAAATCTCCTCAAATAGATGGACACTATTTTCCAACGCCAAGCCAACTGTATGATGGCAACAGCTTCCTAATACCTACCGTGGTTCTGCCCCTTTAGTTATGCCTTTGAAGTAGTAACTTTTCATCTGCCTGGAACGGGGGGTCTCACAATGTAGACAACAGGAAGAATATGAGAAAGAAGTTCACATCAGAAGGCCCCTGACTCTCCGCATGACCCTCACACCTGCAGGACTGATGGAGATGTGCTGGTGGCGGAGACATAGCTTTGTTCTCTCATGGTATCTTGTGGCTCCTCTCTCTTGGGGTAACATGTGTCCATACATGAACACTGATCCTTTTTCGTTTGATTGACCATCTCGGCATAAGCTAAAACCTCAGGACACAGCTACACGTTGAGAAAACATTTATATTAGTATGTCGCAAGTGGTGGTTATTTTAAAATTTCTGTGATTATAAGTAATTAATATAAGCATTTGTGTACCATCTAGAGATTTGCCTTAAAATTGGGCTTTGCCACATGATGTCAGTGACTGCTTCGTACTTTCACTTATGCTCTCTTCTGTGCCAAGTGAAGGCAAATGATATCATAGCATTCTGAAAAGGAAGCTTATACAGTGGTTCAAATCAGAAAGGGCAGAGGAGAAATGAATCATTTTGGGGCCTACAGAATATAGGCATGCCAAAATCGAAAGAATTTGTGCTGTGGCAGTCAGTACCATATTTCTGTCAGGAGCAGATGTATTATGCAGATTCCATTTTTGCACAGGCAAACTTGCAGCCATTCATCAGCAAAAAGCATAGCTGTACAAAAGCAGTGCAGAATTTTCTGTTGATTCTAGCAGTGAGTGGATTAGATATCTATTTAATGGGGATTTCAATAACACTGCAATGTGAAACTTATCTTCGAGTGAACAAACATGACAGTTGTAGAATTATCAAGGGACACTTTATTACAATTTGCATCCCAGGATTGACAAAGTTTCAGATTTTATGAGGCCTGATTATTCTGAACTGGTGAACAAAGCTTTTAAAAGTTACAGCATATTTTTGTAAACTTATTTGTACCAAAAGGGTCTGAGCTTAGTTTCATGTTTTTGCGAGTTCAAGTAACACAAATAATTTATACAACACTGGAGGTCTGTTGAATTTCTTTTTCCTTTAAAAAGAGCCCTGGTAGGCAGCCTCCAAGATGGCCCCAGTAATCCCAGCCCCTGGTATGCATCTATGCATCTCCTGCGTAATCCCCTCCTGTATTGTGTTCCTGTTGGTCTGTATGATCAATAAAATATGGCAAAAGTGATGGTGAGTCATTTCTGTGGTAAAGTCATAAAATACAGCATGACTTCTGCCTTTGTCTCTCTCTCTCTTTCTCTCTCTCTCTGATCACTTGCTCTGGGGAAGCCAGCCGCCATGTCATGGAGACCCTCTGGCTGTTCTGTGGAGAGTCTTACATGATGAGGAACTAAGGCCTTCTGGCGGCAGCCATGTTGGGGAGCCATCCTGGAGGTAGATCCTCCAGCCCCAGCCTTTAATGACTGCAGACTGCAACCAACAGCTTAACTGCCACGTCATGGGAGGCCCCAAGCCAGAACTGCCCAACTACCCAGCTAAGCTGCTCTTGGGTTCCTGACCCCCAGAAACCATAAGATAAAAAATGTTTGTTATTTTAAGATGCCAGTTGGAGGAGTTATGCAGCAACAAATACCTGATGCAGGAGCCTATACATAACGAATGACTGAGAAACACTACTAAATGCAATTTCCTGAATTGAGCCCATGAGTCAGGTAGTAGATGTATCTACTGCTTAGTCACTGATGAGGACTTCAACATGAGCACTTTTTTTTAACACTATTGGCCTTGCCTCTTAGGGTGAGCTAATTAGTGACATTCATTCCAGTTTCATTTATTCTTTTAAAAAATGCATATTGAAACAGATTCAACATTTAGCATTGGCATTCCTCATTATTGCTATGAATCACCCCATTCAGGGGTTCATCGTGGTGAGGCACAAATGCCCAGTATTCTACTTGTTCATCTTTCCCAGTCCTCACAGGATTTAGCTACAGGGTAGAACTGCAAATTTCACTTATACTAGCTGGGATGTGCAGAGAATATAGAGCTCTTTCCTGTTTTCTCTAACTAATCTGGTTTTCCCACCACCTATTACTTGGGAACAAACAAATGAATGGAAACAATTGACAGCTGACTTTAATGCTTTGGTTAAAACAATCTGATTTGTAAACTTAAAAAACACTTTCAACTCAGTCCTTCAGGGAAAAAAAAAACCCAACACTATTTATCTCTCAGTTTTGCCAGTCATCTGAATAGCACCTAGCTTCATTTCAAGACGTCTTCTGCGTATGTGGTGGGAATGGTGAGACTTACAAGATATCATGGTGGGGGCAAAAGCAGGGTCCTTGGACACGGAGTCTTTTGGGTCCCTGGCTTCTGGAGTGATGTCTCTTGTCCTGTGTACCTCTGTGGCTGCATTCTGGCCGCTGTTTCTTCTCCCTTATCTTGGTGAGTGCCTTTTGTACTTTGCAGGAGACTTAGCCCCCACCTCCTCTCTCATGGGTGCTACGGAGCTTTCTGAGTTCTGAGGGTAACTCCCATTTGGCTCCTGCCTGGGCCACATCCTCCACAGCCCTCATTGCAGAGCTGCCTGACCCCAGCCAGGCCGCTGCTCTCTGCCGTGGCCCCCAGCCAGATTCTCAGGTATACCTGCACCTTCTCTAAGTTGCCTGGAACCAAGGGTGGCCCAGGGAAGCTAAAACTCAGGCCTGTCTCTGCCTAACTTGCCAAACAACCCAGTTGATTTTGGTGTGGTTGTGAACCAGGCAGGTATTGGACAGCTGCAAGACAGCATTCTTCTATAGGCCCAGGAGTCCTCATCTGCTCTCAGCGTGGAAGTCAATGATCTGATATCTGAAATACACACCCGCCCTAGGCTCAAGCAGAGAGAGGACAGACAATGTCTGTCGCATAATGCAGTGGTCACACAATGTAATGGCCTTCCCCTCCTGCCTTTCTTTCTCTCTGGTCTCTTCTGTCTCCTGGGTTCCCAAACCCCTTACCCCATGTAATGTCTTTAGTCTACCACAGAACTGTTAGCCTTATTGACTTGCTCCCCTAGTTAGAACTTAGCTGGAAGGGACATTTTCTTTACCATGGAGGAAAAAAAATGAATGGAGTCCCCTAGTGTAAGGAACAAAGGAATTTAAAATATTAGTAAGACTCTATGTTGGTAAAAGTGCCTATTTTGAGTGTCAGAAGCCAAGTGTAACCTCAATCTATCCCTGTTAATTCTTTCTGGAACAAATCTTAATTTCTCACACAGACGGTTGTCTTGGGCCAAGTTGGGTAAAGATCATGAACTCAGAAAGGCAAAAGAAGAATTCACATCCATAATTTCCAAAATATTACCTCGTTATATCTGTCTCTATGATTATTTTTCATTTTTGGTTTTTCATTTTGGTTTTGCAGATTATGATCTGCGACATAGAGGCAGTGACCCTTGATTTTCATTCAACTGTATTCCATTTGCCTTCTAACTGCCTTGGAAAAGGCTTTGAGTCTCTCCGCCTCATGTCCCCTTCCATCCACTTTCTACCCACATAGGGAATCTAATTTTCCATAGGTACTAGGGTGTCCGTTTTTAAAAGTCAGTTGAGCTGATGAGCAACCAAGCTAACCTTGGTCCTCTTGGGCAGCTGGAGCACCTGTCCAATGTATGCTGTGCCCTTAGGTGTACAGGCTGCTGTTTCATCATGGTGCTCCCCTGGGACTCTCAATGAGAGTTTGGAGCCTGTGTGTTTCTCCACATTTCTGCTCACTCCTCCCTAATCATCCTCAGGAGGTGATGTGGGCCCAGCCAAGCCAATAAGTTATATCTCAGAGTGTTCTTGTAGTGTCTGTGAGCTGCTTTCCCCCTTCAGGCACACCAGCACAGAGCTACCTCCCACTCAATAATTCCCCTTGTGTTTCATGTGACTTTATTATATTTCTTGACTTAAAATCAGACCTGCTTATGCTTTCCAGATGTAATTAGATCTCTTCTTATTGCTTTCATATTTAGTCAAACTTTATAAAAGACTGCTTGGAAAAGAGTATCATACTCTAATTTGCTCCATATCAGCTGCTCTAGCTGTGGTCCGGTCAGGCTCCCACAGGCTTCTTCTATCAGAATCCTCAGCCCTCAGGCAACTCGCTGCATGCTTGCAGCGTCTATCTGTCCCTCTTTGTAAGTATTTAGTGACTGCTCTTACTTTCACTTAAAGGCAACTTTTAGGGAACACATTCTCTAAAGGAGATATTAGCATTTGCATTAGTCAGCTCCAGGCTTGGGAGTGTTTCAGTCTCCATTATTGGTAATGGTAGCCAACAGTTCCTGACCACTTACTGTCCCTGAGGCTAACCCTTTATAAGCATTATTTCATTTAGCCTTCACCGACCACTCTACTTATTATTTTCTCTCCATTTTATAGATGATGAAACTGAGGCTTGGATAGGATAGTTAAGCAAATTACCTGAGATCCCACAGTTACTGAATGGCAGTCCACTTCCAGGACTGTCTGTCTCCAGAGCTCCTGCTCTTCCCTGGCCTGCTTAATTCACATTGAAATCTCAAGGTTTTGTCAGCTACGTGTCTTATTGAAAATAGCAAATGAAAAGAAGGCAACTTCCTGGAGACCTCCAGCTGAGTGTCTTCCAGGAACCTCCAAATCAGGTGATTGCAGGTGAACCCATCATGGTTCATCCTAAGCCCACTCGTCTCCTTGAAAATGAGCAAAATGCCAGCCTCTGGCCCTTTGGAAGCCCTTATTCCTGGGACAAAAGCCCACAGAGGTGTTTACAAGCAAACAATTGGTGTGTGCCTTGTCACAGGTGGGTACTTTGTCTTTATGAGACTAACAACCAATAAGTATCATCTTTTTGAAAAGGCAATTTCTTTATGTCACATCACAGTATAACCAACGACATAGGGATTAGATGTCCCAGGCTTGCAGCCCTTCATTCCTCCTCCTGGATTACCATTGCCATGCATGACAGCATTTTCTGGCCTGTTAATTTTGGCTGAAAGAGGTATTTGGGGGCATGAGGGGTGAGGGAGATCCGAGTGTTGAGCAGAAAGAGCTGATGAGTGGGGAGATGAACATAAGGTCATTCCTCAGCTGGCGCACAGATGAGAACTGACTTCTGAGAAGCTACAAGGATTGTTTGGCAAGAGGCCTGGAATGACTCACGGCACATGCAGATGACACAATATTGCAAAGAGTTCAGGAGAACATTCTTTCCATTTCTGTGCAGAATGCAATGACTGCAACCACAGGGCTCTGGAAGGTCTTCGGAGGTGGAGGTGCTGGCCATGCCTGCTGGAGTTCATCTTTGTAGAATGCAGCAGCACAGTGGAGGGAAGGTGGCTACTTCACAAAAATCTGTGGGCAGCAACTTAAACGGTGAAACCAGAGACTAAGACAGTGAGTGTGCTTGCAAATTCCTAAAACCAGCTGAGGACATTATAAGGGATGGGGCTGATGTCATAATTGTGTCAGTAGGGACTTTGAGCTGGCTAAGTTTTAGTGCAGTTGTTGCTGAGAGTGTAATTTGGCCGGCAAACTAGAGTGGCATGTGGACATTTACGTTTACACATCTTCACAGCAATTATAAATACTGAGTGGGTATAACTGCCATGCTAGCAGCCTCTTCACACTTGTGTATTTCTAAAACCCTGTGTTCACAGTGGCTTGATTAGGATTTCTCATCTGATCCCTCTGTCCCTTTGTATCCAGGTTCCGCCTGATCCTTTTTTGCTTCTGTGTTAACCCATATGCCATGATGATCCATGCTGTGTTGACCAACTTCCAGTTTTGGAGCTCATATACTAATGCAAAAGATTCTTTCTGTGATTGCTTAAACTCAATTCCTCCATATAAGAACTTTCTATCTTGCAATGCATCATGCAAATCTCATCAACTACATTTCGTTTGCATTGCTCCTGTTTTTAATCTCTCTCTCCAAGACTGAATACATGGTGAAAAGACTGGGGAGTGCAGCTGTCCTTCGCTGTAACAGCCTGACTGGGGCTTTCAGCTAAAATATCTGTGAGTATTTTTCATGGCTGCTGGAGGAAGATTCTCCTTGACTTCCCTACCTTGGATTGTGAAAAGATGAACAGCCAGGTTATGAGTTAGCTGGGAACATCTACTCTCTTTTCAGAAGCCCTTTCATCTATGGTTGGTTCTGTGTCCCACAAAAACCCTTTCTCCTCCTCCACACTCCCAGGTTACATGAAATTTATATGCTCCATTAAAAGGAGGATTACAACTTAATTATTTCATCTTTCTTCTATATGGATTATGCTACAAGTGTTCATGGAAAATAAAGTACCAGTTCCAGGTAGCAGTCAGCTTTACAACTGTCATCTAAGGTGACAGTTTCTCTAGAATACTGCCTTAAAACAGAAGTGGGCGTCATTTGTTTACTAACTTGATTTTCAGGTTGTCTAAGTCAATTTGATAAGAAAGGAGTTTAAATGAAAAAAGAACAACAAATATTTCCTCACTTCCCTTAATCATAGAAATTTTGATTATAGAAAGGATTTATCAGCAAATGCAGTTTGGTTATTTTTTCTTTTTTGTCTTGAAAAATGAATCTCATACACCATGAAGGTCTCAGATTGATTTTGTAGCTATTGGATTATTTTAAACAAAAAAAGGAAACAGCCACAGAATAATTGAATCAGTCTGGTTATATAGACATAGCTCCAGGCCAAAGCCCCAGGCATTTCTTTCATTCTACATTCTTGTTCTAGAAAGACTCCACAGCTTTTCCAAGCACAATCTCAAATTTTTTCCCTGTTTCCAAATTCATTGCATATTCAAGATAGTCTTCTTTATCTTTACATTTTACATTCTGAGAATTCATGTTTAGGCAACGTACTGCCTTTAGAAAAAATCAGAATGCATTAAGCTCCACTATTTCCCATTAACAAACATTCCTTTAAGCTTTGAGATTGTTATTCAGTGAAGTCAAGTGGTAAATCTGTCCTCATCTGTGGTGTGTTCAGATACTGACTGGAACTCTTTGGGCTGACATGATTAAAAAAAGAAGAGTTCCAACTCAAATCTATTTAGCTTTACTTTCCGTTGTTTTCAATGATGTATGAAATTTCTCACAGGATATTACAATTTTCTTCCAACTTTTTCTTCCCTTATCAATTGAAGAAAGCTCACTTGCATCTTGCTTTCCAGTGGGGCCAGATCAGGAAGTGCAGCTTCATTTAACAAATGCCTAGAAACATGTGTCTGGCATCTGTCCTGGAAAGCTGCTAGAGCCAGCTTGAAAACGTCTCTCTGTCAGGGACAGGACAGAAATAGAGCACGTTTTCTGTCACATTAATCTTCAATAACGTGGCTTTGTTAAAAAAAAAAAAAGATCCTTCTAAAAATCTTGTGTTGAATGATTTCATAACTATTAAGTTAGCTATAACTTTCTAATTGCATTTTGAAAAATAGTTCCATCAAAACACACTTTAGGAGGATAATTCTTTCCTTACAATTTCATTTTATGGGATTTGGGGGCCATTTTTCAAGACAGACAGAACAAATTTAATTCTTTTTTACTTCTGACTTTTTATTAATGAAGTACTCATTAATTAGGAGGCATTTGTGAAATTTGAAAGAGAGAATGATAGAATGTCCAATAGTACTAAAAAGGACAATTCTTCTGTCTCCACTTAGGTTTTTTACATTTTATTTTTCTATGTAATTCACATGGAGTTCATAGTTAGAAAATTCCAACAGCACTTCTTACTTCCTCCTTTTTAAAAGGGAAATGCTCTCACTTTTGTCAGTGTGTCTTGATGTTGCTTTTGGAGAGAGGGCCATGACCAGAACAAGTGTCTTTGGAGATCTAAAGCAGAGATCCTAATGCCGAATTGGCACAACTAGAGAAGCCTACGTCCAATTATAGTAACTGCTTTCTAACTGGTACTGAACACTACGCTATTTATGTTTCCATTTATGATGATGATTTTTTTTGAGATAAAGACTCTGAGTTGTGACTGTCAGAGCAGGTAGATAATGGGACTATATCAACAGGACTGGAAACGTACCTTGGCCAATATTCCAGGCTACTGATCCAAATTCTATCTAAGGCACTTGAACAGCCACAGATATTGCACAGCAAGACTTGAAATAGCAGCTACTCTCTTTCCATCTCAGCAGCAATCAGACCTCAGTCCTGGGCAGAAACTCTGGAAGAATGCATTAAACATGGTGCTTTGATATAGACTAAAATCATGCATGAAGAAAATAGATATATAAGAAGTTTAGAAGTTCTAAGAATACTGTGATTCAAAAAGAGAGTCCCTGTCTTCGGTTACTATGTAGCATGCAGAGATAACTCATTATTTTGAGATTGTACAGAGTATGGTAGGAGAAATGAGGCAATTCTCTGAAAAATACACATAAAAACAAAACTGCTTATAATTCACTATGTGGCTGTTTCTAAGGGTAAGGTTGTTTCCAGACTATCTAGGTAGAATTATGCAGAATGATGGCTTAAATTCTTTCTTGACATCTTTAAATTAAATTTATTTGTACAGCATATATACTTGTATAAAATACATGTAAAAAAGTACCTAAGTCCTGTGTGCATGGGTGTATTAATTGTCACAAAGAGCACACACCTATATGACCACCCTTAGGTCAGAATATAGAATGTTTTAAGCACCTAAATGCCCTATTCCTTCAGATCCCCTCCAAGAGCACCTGTTCCAGGGAGTGGCATTATCAGACAGCCTCCAGGTGCCGCACTTTCAGAATCCACCATAGTGCTCATGCCAAGGCAACCCTCTCCCTGGGCTACTCCCAACCAATGACTATACATGGCCCAAATCCTAGACCAGGCCTTTCTTGCCAAATGCAGGACTCCTCCAATGGCCAGTCTCTGCTCTGGGGCTCCTTACAGGTTTGACCATGATCTTTTCAGAGCTGCACTGCAGTCTGAGGCTCTTGTGACCAAATTCTCGTTCTGTGCCCCTCTCTCTTTGTGAGAGTCAGACTTATTATGAGACCCATATTGTGGTTTGAGGCTCTTCCACCTGCTCCTGCTCCCTCTCCCCTCTCCCCTTCACAGGCATTATCTAATAAATTTCTCACACTTCTAATTCTGTCATGGTATCTCCTTTCTGGAAGACCCTAACTAACACAATTGGTACCAAGAAAGCAGACGGTAAGATGGATTTCGGGGACCAGATCACTCACCACTTGGCTTGTAAAAGAAGTTCAGTTGAAGGCCCATTGTAAGTTGTATGTGGGGCATAGATGGTCCCTGGCACAAGGTGGTGGCCTAGCTGCTAAGACTTTCACTGGTGGAAACCTGGGAAAGCATTCTTGCTACCCCAATTATTCTAACATTTGAAAGACATTGGGGGAACCATGCATAACGACAGTGAAGTTGGCTGGTGGTTACTAAGTTGCATTGGTGCTCTGCAGAGAGATAACGAGGAGTTGAGGGTTGTTTATGAAAAATTAAAGGATAGCTTTGGTAGCTTACAAAGAGGCCCTCACATCCAGCATTAGAGAGCAGGCATAGCGGAGCACCAAGCATAGGACTTGATTAGAGTTGTGTTACACAAAGGCCAGGCTACTGTTTGAAAAAACTTTAGACCTGAAATATGGGTTAGGGATGTCTGGACGGATGCCCCTGAAAACTGTTCTGAGTAGACTCCTGTAGACTTGCAGTGCTTGCAGAGACGGCCGCCATCCCTACTAAGAGCTGGTACTTTCCCAATGGAGGAAGACACTGCAGAGGCTTCTCAACAAGGCAACATATGCCCTTCTCAGGAATTGTCCCTTCATCTTTCTTGGATGCCAGGCCAGTAAGTAGGGTTAAATTCAGTGTAACCTACATGGGTATGCTGGACATGGAAAGGGAAGAAGGTATTACACCTCAAAGGAGCTGCAAAAACTAGCTAGCAGTACTATCAGGATCTAGGGGAGTACCCTTAGGCCTGGATTTTGAGGGTGCTTGATCAAGGAGGCTGGAGGGTAAGGCTCAATAAGCAAGAATTCATTAATTGTGCCACTCTTTTGAGACACAGGATTTAACATTCTGGAAAGGACTTAGGGTGCGTATAAGAAGGCTGGAGAGAGTGGTGGCCTTTGTGGATGAGGTGAAATGCCTGAGTGCCCTGGCAGATGACAGAGAAAGGGATAAAAAAAAAAAAAGCTCAGGCATCTTGGCGCATTAGAATATACATTTTGGAGTATATGAGGGTTATTTCTATGAAAACATTCGGAGGACATACCATTCACCAAGGCCATCAGGAATGCATGGGTGAGAGATGCATTAGCATCACTAAGCTCAGTGGAGGCTCTCCTCTGCAGGAAGTAGGAAATGCAGTCACAGAACCGAGCTTGCTGCTGTCCATGGGGATGATTGGACCATGAAGAAGTAGAGAAGCCAAAAGTCAGAGAGCCATAATGACTGGCAAGATCAGAGGGGTTGCATGGGAAGTGTTAACTGCAGGGAATTGTGGAGATAGTTTAAAAACATGGTGTTTCTAGAGGCAAAGAAGATGGGCAGCCACTGAGATAGACTCAGGAGAAGAACTAATGGAGGGGCAGAAGACTGAGGGAAGTCATCCCCATAAAAAGATCATGATCCCTTACTTGGTCTTTGGACCCAAGCCAATTTCTAGATCTGGATCCCATTGACTAGTTGAAGGATTGAAGGGATGGCCAGATCCCCAGGAGGAAGGACACTGCAACACTGCAGCATGTTTGTACCATGATGTTCCTACAGTTCTTTCCTGAAGGTACCTATGGCCATTTACTTGCGTGATTGTCCACTGCGAAAACGGAAATACCCCGATATTTCAAGGACTACTGGACAAAAGGTATGAATTGACATTGATACCCAGAGACATGAAGTGTCATCAAGGCCCCCTGTTAGAGTGGAAGCATATAATGAAAGTGGAATCT
Source organism: Equus przewalskii (assembly GCF_037783145.1). NCBI lineage: Eukaryota > Metazoa > Chordata > Mammalia > Perissodactyla > Equidae > Equus > Equus przewalskii. The sequence continues at coordinate 13,220,436 of NC_091846.1, read as the reverse complement.
TAGCTTATGTCTTACTTAAAGTGGGACGTCTAGGTCCATAAACACACTGACAGAAATTTCCCCAATCCCCATGTAATATATGGTATTGAGGCACTTGGCAATTGGAGTAACCTGATATTAGGTGGCTCTTTGTCCTGTAGAGTAAGTGCTGTCATACCGGTGAAAGTAAAATGGAAGCTTCTGAAACTTCCTCCAGCCCTAGTCAAGAGAGGAAAGAAAAATCAATATTGCATCCCAGGGAGAATGGTGGTGACTAGTATACACATTAAAACTGAAAGGATGCAAAGGTTGTGGTCTCTATGATATCTCCACTTAATTCACCCCATCTTCCCCCTGCAGAAGCAAAATGAACCTTGGTGAACTACAAGTTCAATCAACTAGTAGCACTGATCACCACTGCCATGCTAGATGGTATTGTTGCTAGAGTAGACTAATAATAGTAGTACATGATAAAGCATCATTGATTTAGTGAATGTGTTCTTTAGCAAATGTGTTCATTAGTGAATGTGCACAGGCTGGAATGCCTTCTCCTTCAGAAACAGTGCTTATTCACATGGAACAGACATTCACTTAGAGTTTAGCTCTAGGGCTATGTTAACTCTCCCACCCTATATCATAACACAATCTGAAGAAATCTGGACTACGTGGGCATCCTAAACATAATCACACTGATCCATTAGATTGATGACATTATGCTGATCGGGCAGAACAAGCAAGAGATGGTTTGAATCTATGGTAAGACATATGAGTTCCAGAAGGTAGAGAATAAATCCTAAAAAGATTCAAGGATATATCATTTTAGTAAAGTTTTTAGGGATCCAAAGTAAAAATCAAATTGCTGCACCTGTGTCTTCTACTACAAAGAAAAGATATCTGATAGGATTGTTCACGTTCCTAAGGCAACATATTCCACACCAAGAAATATTGATTAGGCCCATATACCAGGTGACACTTTAGGCTGTCAGTTTTAATTGGGGCTCAGAACAGGAAAAGACCATGTAGCAGAGCTAGACTGTGGTGCCGCTTGTACCATATGATCTAACAGGCTGTATGGTATTGGAGGAGTCAGTGGTGGAAAAAGATGAATTATGGAGTTTATGGTATACTTTAGTAGGAAAATCAGCAAGGCCATGGCACCTACAGTCCACTGTGGGCATCATAAGCCTTTCTAAAAACAGCTCCTGTTGTGTTTCTCGTCCCTGATAGAGATCTTATGCTTGGCCACGGGGTACTGAGCCACATTTTGACTCATTTTGAGTCAAAAATACCCATTTTGAGAGGGGATACAGTTTACCAAATCATAAAGATCTACCAACTCATAAAACCGTGTGGGCTGAGCATCAGCCTGTCATAATATGGAAAAGACACATTTGGATGGGCCTGAGAAGGACCAAGAGACACAAGTAAGCTGCGTGGGCTGGTAAACCAAATATCCATGTTACTCACTGTGGTTGTACACATGTGCCTCCCTTAGCCATATACCTGCCGCTGAATGAGGTATCCTACACAGCTAAGAAAAGAGGAGGAAAAACCTCAAGCTTGGCTTATGGATGGAAGCAAGCCCAGAATAGATAGTGGCTGCATTACGTTCACTCTCTGGAGTGTCCTGAAAGGCAGAGGAGAGGGAGACTCTTCCCAATGGTCAGAACAGTGGGTCGTGCATCTGGTCATATACTTTTCATGGAAAGAGAAGTGTCCTGAAATGAGAATATTTACATTGCAATGAATGTTATTGTATACGTCACTATCGTAGCCATAAAGTCTAATTTTCTTGGGTGAATTCCAAACAGTGGAATTGCTGGATCATAAGAAATACTAATGTTTAGCTTTAGTAGATACTACGAAAGCATTTTCCAACGTACTTACGTACATTTCCAAAAGCAATGTATGAAAATGCCTGGTGCTCCTCGTCCTCCTCAAAGTATATTGCCAGTCTTTTTGATGTTAGCCATTCTAGTGATGTATAGTGAGGTATCACTTATTGATAGGTCTACGTTCTGAGAGCTGAATCATTAGGCAATTTCGTCATTGAGCGAACATCATAGATTCTACTGAAGGAGAACAAAATTTGCCACCCCAAAATGTGTCTCTTTGAGGTGAGGATTATTTTTAGTACATGTGCTGCTGAAGTGAGCATGAGAGGCTTATTTTAGGCTGATTATTTATTTATTTTTAAAGATTGGCACCTGAGCTAACAACTGTTGCCAATCTTCTTTTTTTTTTCTACTTTATCTTCCCAACCCCCCCCCCCCCCATACATAGTTGTATATCTTAGTTGCAGGTCCTTCTAGTTGTGGCCACCTCAACGTGGCCTGATGAGTGGTGCCATGTCCGTGCCCAGGATCTGAACCCTGGGCCGCCACAGTGGAGCGTGCATACTTAACCACTTGGCCACAGAGCCAGTCCCTAGGCTGATTAATTTTAAGACAGAAAGATCAGAATGTTTTTCTTGTTACCTCCACGTTACCTGACTAAAAAATTTCAGATAAAAACTTTTTCAAGAGGTGAGGTACAACTGTAGCATAACATGAACTAGGTAGTAGAAAGAGAGGAATCCAAAAAAGCCTGTTGCACTCCTCTCTGTATTCCCCTGTTTCTGTGTGGCCAAGCAAACACTTGTTTTCTAAATGTTTCTCCTTTTCACCCACCTGTGAATTGCCTTCCTTCCCTTTGAAGTCTCTGACTCTTCCCAACCTCAACATCTTTTGTCTTTAGCTGAGGATGGTATTTAAGGTGAGGGCTCTCACCATTTTGGTGATTTATTTGGTTTTCCTGGATTTCTCCCCTGTATACATGTTATTAAACTTTTGTTTGTTTTCTCTCCTATTAATGCATCTCATGTCAGTTTAATTCTTAGACCAGCCAGAAGAACCTAGAAGGGTAGAGGAAAATTTCTTTCTCCCCTACAGTACTTACACAAAGCTAGATGGTATAGCCTACTACACACCTAGCTATATGGTACTAATCTTATGGGCCCACCATCATATATGCAGTCTTTTGTTGACCGAAATGTTATATGGTGCATGACTATAGATCTTTGTATGTTCTGGATACAAGACCTTTGTTGGATACACGTATTGTAAATATCTTTTTCCATTCTGTGATTTGCCTTTCTACTATTTTAATGCTTTCTCTTGATGAACAAAAGTTCTTAATTTAATGAAGTCAGTCTTATAAATCTTTTCTTTTGTGTTAGTGTTTTTTGTGTCTTATGTCAGAAATTTTTGCCTACCGCAAAGTCTTGAATATGCCCTCTCACTTTCTTCTAAAGTTTTACTATTTTACATTATGCATTTAGGTCTATGTTTCATCTCAAATTAATTTTTGTGTATAGTGTAAGATAGAAGTTATGGTTCATTTTTTTCCATATAGATGTCCAATTCATCCAGCTCCATTTATTGGAAAGGTCATCTGTTTTCATTAAATTGCAGTGGAACATTTGTCATATATCAGGAGACTATATATACACGTGAGTCTTTTTCTATGCCCTTGGTCTATTTGTTTTCTTCGTCCCCAATTGCATAATGACTTGTAGAAATACAGTTTATTTTGTAATTGATGTATTCTGAGACTTTGTTGATTTGCTCATTATTTCTTATAGTTTATTTGTAGAGTCTTGGATTTTTTTAAATGTACACAATCATGTCATCAGAGAACAATGTCTTTTCCCCCACCTTTCCAATCTTTATAATGATGATTTTCTTTTCCTACTTTACTATACTGGCTAGATATTCAACATAATTATTTTGTTGCTAACTTCAGGGAGGAAGCAGTCAATATTTCAACCTTTAGGTAGAAGTTAGGTGTAAGGTTTTTTAGATATCGTTGATTGGATTAAGAAATTCCCCTTCTGTTCCTACTTGGGTGAGAGATTTTATATTGAAAAGGGACTAAATTTTATCAAATGATTTATCTCCATATATTAAGATGATCATATGTTTTTCTCCTTTAGTCTAACAATGGTTAAATTATATTGATTGATTTTCTAATATTAAACCAACCTTGCATTCCTGGAACAAATCTTACTTGATTATGATGTACTATACTTTTTTATATCATTGGATTTGATTTGCTATTATCTCATTCAGCAATTATCTCACTTTAGCAATTTTGTTCATGAATGATATTAGTCTGAACTTCTTTCTGTTGGTAGGTTTGGTATCAAGGTTATGCTAGCCTTGTAAACTGGATTGGAAACTATTCCTTTTTCTCCTATTCTTTGGAGGAATTTGTGTTATTTGGTCTCATTTTTTCCTTAAATATTTGACAAAATTCATCAGTAGAGCTACCTAAGCCTAGAGCTTAAATTTTGGGGGGGCTGGGGGTCGAGAGGGGTGAAGATTTTAAATTATGGATTCAATTTATTTGACAAATATGAGACTACTAAAATTTTGCCCTAAGTGTTTTAATTGTATTTTTCAATCGATTTGCCTGTTTCATCTAAGTTTTCAAATTTAGTGATATATAATTCTGTATGATACTTTTTTTTATCATTCTTTCAATGAATATGGAATCTCTAGTGATATCCTTTTTTCATTCATATTATTGATAAAGTATGCCTTTTATTTCCTGTTCAGTCCTGGTAGAAGTTTGCCTATTTTATATGGTCTTTTCAAAGAATTGACTTTGGCTTTATTGATTTATTGATTTTTTTCTATTGTATTTTCCCCCTAATTCATCAATGCCTGCACTTACTCTTGTTTTATTTCTTTAACTTACTTTGCATTCATTTGCCATCATTTTTCTCACGTCTTGTAGTAAATACTTAGATCATGGATTTTTCAACTTGTCTTGTTTTCTGATAGATATATTTAAGACTATGAAATTTCCTCTAAGTATGGCTTTAGATGCATCTCACAAATTTTGATATATCATATTTTTGGTATCACTTAGATTAAAATATTTTCTTCTTTGAATCTGAATGGATCATTCAGAAGTGAACTGTTTAATTTTGAAACATTTGCTAGCTTTTCATTTATCTCTTTTTAAATGGGATTCTAACTTAATTCCAGTGAATTCAGAGAACATTCTCTGTATGATTTCAATCTTTGAAATTTATTGAGACTTGCCTTTTGGCACAAACTATGGTTTATTTTGATAAATACTACATATGCACTCCAAAATAATATGGATTATGTAGGTGAGGGATGCAAAATAAATTAGTGAGATTAGATTTGATAATTATTGTCCAAATCTTCTCTGTCCTTTGTAATATTTTCTTTGTTCTTTTAATTACAAAAAGAGAAGTTAAGATTGCCCAAATTTGGATTTGTTTTTTCCTCTATATTCCACCAACAATTTTAAAATATATTTTAGAATCATGTAATCAGCAGCTTATAAATTTTAAATTATTACAATTTTTTCTTTTATTATTATAAAATTTCATCCTCTATCTCTATTTTCTACTTATTAACTGGAAGCCTAATTGTTTTTATATTAGTGTAGCTATAACAGCATTCTGTTGATTAATTTTTGTATGATATAACCTTGTCTATTGTCTTTCATCCTTTACATGTCCTTATATTTAAGATATGTTTCTTGTAAGCAACATACAGCTTTTTAAGAAATTTTGTTTGAAAATCTTTGTCTTCTAATTGAAGAATTTAGTCAGTTTATATTTAATGAAGTTCCTGCTATATTTTGCTTTAAATCTACTATTTATTACTTGTTTTATTTTTGTTCCACTTGATTTTCCCCCCTTAATCAGGTAGTTTTTATTATCCCATTCACTACTCTATTAGCTTTCTAGTTATACAGTTTAGTTTTACTCTTCTTTTAATTGAGATGAGGTTAAAACATGCATGCTTGTTTATAATTTTATATAAATAAAACAGAAAATTTGTACTTTTACATTTTCCTGGACAAGGCAATGCTTTTAAAGAGCTTTAATTCCATTTATTTCCTTTCCACATTTAACATGATTGTTACTGCTCATTTTAATTCCATATATATTAAACTTCATTATATGCTATTATTTTATACAGTCACTATTCACTTATATTCACTTGCATAATTACCATTGTCTCTGCTTTATGTCCCTTCCTGCGGGCCTATGCTTCTATTTGAGGTTATCTAATCTGTGCATTTCATTTAACATTTCTGATTACACTATTTAGAGGCTGAGAGGTGATTTGGATGGGCAATTTAGTTTCTTAAGACTCTGTCAAATGAAGATAAACTGGTACCCAATTTACATGGTCAACTGGTCAGAATGAGGTAATGCACATACTATTCTTAAGCCACTACCTGACACATAGTAACCACTCAGTAAGTGGTAACTGAAATTGTAATTGATTTCATTTTTGCTGTTGTTATTATTTTAGATTAACTATATGCCTTTTGCTTATATATCACATATCACTCAAGCTAAAACCATAGACAACACTTCCATCTAAAATTGTGTTGTTTGCTGTTTCATTCAAGTTTCATTTGAAACACTAAATTAATTTAAGATATATTTTGAGACCATTTAATACTGTAACTAATTGGTTTATGTGAAATAGCTCCTTCAAAAATCATTGCAGAAGAGGTAGATACTTGGAAAAATCAAATGGTTAAGTTGAAACATGGAATTCCTTTGCATGGTCAACAAGGTGGTTTCAAATTTGTTGTAAAATACTTAAATTGTGTGGTAGGTAGTTTTGCATACCCAAAGCAAGACAATATTATACAACAAATGAATCTAAGATAGAGAAAAATCGTTCTGATCTTTCAGGTCACCAGTAGCAGTTCGGGTTACTGAATGGTTGATTTGAAAATGTGATTATCATTTAAGATGTCAAAACACCTGTTAATTTGATGTCAAATGTGGATGTAATAATAATAATTATTATTATTTGAAATCTAAAGTGCAACACAGTTATTCCAGTTTAATTCAATTAACCTTTGAAAAGCTAAGTGCTGTTTGTGTGAGGACCAATTATCATTTTGTTTTAACATTTTGGCTATGTATCTGGGTGCCAAAACAAGGTAACTGTTTGTATCAAGTTTGTAAATTAGTAGACCGATATATAGTTTCAGAAAATATAGTAATTATATGTTTAATGTGTGCTAGACGTTCTACCAGATTCTGGAGCTATACGAATTACATATAACCCTTACTCTCAAAGCTCTCACAGTCTAGTGGGTGTGCTGGACTTTTAATTTCAGATATGTAAATGTCAATCTTAGTGATTAATTACAATCCCCCCTCAAAAACTATTGATATCTTAATTTATAAAAAATAATCCTTGATTCTTGTGATAGTTAATTTCATCTGTCAACTTGTCTGGATTTCTGAGTGTATCTATGAGGGAGTTTCTGGAAGAGACTATCATTTAAATGGGTGGACAGAGTAAAGTGGTTTGCCCTGCTCAATGTGCATGGCCATCATCCAATTAATTAAGGGCATGAATAGAACAAAAAGGTGGAAAAGGGAGATTCTCTTTCTCTCTCAGCCTGACTACTTGAGCTGGACATCAATCTTCTCCTGTTCTCAGTGCCCTGGTTTTCAGGCCTTAGAGTTGTACTGAAATGTACACCATTTGCTCTGTGACTCTCCGGCCTTTGGACTACACCACTGGCTTTCTTGGGTCTCCAGCTTATAGAGGGCAGATCATGGGACTTCTCAGGTTCTGTAATCATATGAGCCAATACTTTATAATAGTATCCTATTGGTTCTGTTTCTCTGGAGGATCCTGACTAATATAACTCTTAAGCCTAATCTGAAATAATCAACGTTTCAGTTGAGGATGGGCCTGATACTGGTTAGGCATAGGAATTTAAATGTTACAACCTTAAAACCAAAATGAATGCATTAAATAGCCAATTTTCTTTTTAAGTATCTGTGAACCCCAGTACGGCAATGAGATGAAGCAAGATTTGTCCACGTGCAGTGGATATGTCTACCATTACTAAGCCAAAGAGGACACAGACAGAGGTACATCGACATTTTTAGTATTTTCATCCTTAAAAGGGCGTTAGGGAAAACTTATGATTACCGTATTGTGATATAATAATAAATATTCTATATATAATAAATATATATGAAAAATAAATAAATTTATTTATTTTTTATTGCTAGTTCCTGGCACAGAATTTCAAAAACGCTTGGAATTTCCTGAGTGATAGGAATGTCTTTTGTTATTCATAAGGAGCTCCTTTCAACCATACCTGAGTTTATGCTAGTAAGAGGGAGCTCTAGATAGCTTGAGGCTGGAGGCTGGTCAACGGAAAAACCAACCGTGTGATTGATTCCAGGATTTGGATTTTCAGCCCCAACTCCCTGACCTCTAGGAAGAGGGGAGAAGACCTAGAGATTGAGTTCATCACCTAGCCAGTGATTTCATCAGTTGTGCCTAAGCTATGATACCTTGATAAAAACTCTGAATGAGGCTTAGGAGTTTCCTGGTTGGATATACTAGGAGGACAGTGCATCCCAGTTCCATAGGGACAGACTCTTGCATCCCATCCCCCAAAGACCTTGCCCTACATGTCTCCTTACATTTGGTGTTTCCGAGTTGTATCCTTTTAATGAAATTGTAATCATAGGTATTACACTTTCTGAGTTCTCTGAGTCATTCTAGTGACTTATCCAACAAGAGGAGATTGTAAGAAGCCCCAGATTTGTAGCCAGCTGGGCAGAAGTGCTGGTCACTTGGGCACACCCAGGACCTGTGTCTGGCATCTGACGTTGAGGCAGTCTTCTTTTGTGTAACTTAGTTACTTTACTTGTGGAGTCTGCACTAAAAGCAGGTAGTTAGTGTCAGAATTGAAATGAATCATAGGATACTCAGTTGGTGTCAAAGAATTGGTGTCAGAGCATACTCGTTAAAAGATTATTAGGATCAGGTTATGTAAAAAGAGTAAGTTACTTTAAAGAAAAGATTAAACCAATTTTAACGCAGGAAGGACTCCACAAAGATCGTGTTATGACAATGCATGATTGAGAAATTCAAGGTAAAAAATGACACTGAAGCAACCCTAAGCCAGAGACAGCTAAACATTGTTTTACGTGAAATAAAACACGTAACTTCAGCTGGAGGCTGAAGTTGTACAATTCAACCCCAAATTTCTCGGAAGTCTTGGTTTCATCTTAAAGGTTATACAGACATTTTTTCCACTACCACTTTACATGAAATGTTTGTTTTAACATGAAAATTTAATTTCTCTCAAATATTCAAGTAATGTGGACCCTGTGGGTTGATGTTCCTGGTTTATTCTATATCTTTTTTCCCCTTGCCCCACATCCCCACCTAACCCCATGAGTACCTTCTCTGTACCCCCACCCCAATCCTTAGGCTACATGCGAAATACAGCTGGAGGAGGACCCCAGGCTGCAGAAAGGGTTTCTGAAACATTGATGTGGATAGGACTCATCTTAAGGAAGTTTTAATAAAAGGCAGATTTCTGGATGCTATCCTAGAAATTCCTATTAATAGGTCTGGCAGCGAGTCCCAGGAATCTGCAATTTATTCAGCACTCAAACTATGTTTAATATAAATAAGCCTTAGACTAGACTTGGACCAAAACTGTCCTAGGTTTTGGCCCCAGCAAAAGGTGCACTTGACCGTTTCCTCCAGCCCCCCAAAGTTCTAGCCTTCCTTGATCTATCGTACTCGATGGCAAATGAATCATGAGAAAAGTTATACGATAAAAAGTGAAGCCCTCCCTGATCACGGGATACAGTTACTGAGAGAGAACCCCGCTTTATTCATGAAGAATACTCAAACTTCCTTAATAAAGTCCTTTCCACTTTTAAAACTGTATTTTATCATAGCAATACATTAATTTTTCTGCTTCTGTGGCTAAGAGTCATTTAAATTTCAGATACTGCAAGAGTGTAACAGTATAATTGGCCTCATGTATTTCATTATTGTGACTGTCAGAGCTGCATCTTGAAATTTTCATCAGCATACTAATAAAGGCCTTAAGGAAATATAATTTATTTATTCATTGGCAGAGAAAACTATGAATTTTTTTTAGTAATTACTATGTTTTTAAAATTCTCATTACAGCACTTATATTATTCCCAAGCAATTATTTTCTTTCTACCCTACCCCCAAAACACCCTATATACTGCTATATCTAGGATAATCACAAAGACACAGACTTTTACATTAAAATCTAACACTTTGGCTGGGGCGGGAGAGCATAGGAGAAACAGTGAGAGGATGGTGCACAGTAGCCAGAGGATGAGGCATTGAAGTTATGAAATGTATTTGTTACTTTTTCCTGTTAAATGCAGGCATTAATGATAATATACAAAGCATGGGGCAAAAAGAAAACAGAAAATCTAGAGCTAATTAATATCTGGTAGTAGCAGTCTGTGTAGAAAAAAATCAACATTATGCAAATGGATCAGAACCCCTGGTCTCCCCCATTTTTAGCACAGTTGGACCTGCAGTAGAAGGATCTACCCTCCTTTTCCTCCTAGGACACTGTTGAAGGATGTGAAGAAGAAAGAAACCAAATTTTGGAGACAAACCCAGTAGCAGGGAAGAGTAGAAAAGAGTATCACAAAGATTTCAGGAAGTTTTGAAAAGGGTGTGCTTCCAAAGGAATCCTGTGCGATTCCCAAGGAGGTGGGAGGAAAGCCCTCTTCTGTGAACACACATTCAGGAAGTTTATTTGCTCCTTAGAAATGATGTACTTCGGCCCAGTCTCTGGCTGCATCTTGCGGCTTCCCACGTCAAGCTAAATCTCCTATTTTCCTACTTCTCCTGTGCACGAGCCCAGGTGACAAGGTGCTGGGTTGATGAATAAGAAAAATTGATAATGTTTTAAAATGAAGAAAAATTACTGGGAAGATATATTTCCCACTCATTTAGTGACTGTAAAAATGTGGTGGGAGGAGAGGGAACTGCAAAGGCATTTCTTTCAGTTCCCAGCCCTGCAAGGCCCACGTGCACTCGTGAAGAGTGGGGTGATCTGCTGCTGCCTTTCCCGTGCCTGCATTCAGCAGTCTCCATCTCATTCTGTACGGGATGCGGTGTTATCATTAACAATATGAGTAATACTATGGTACAGTAGTGATTACTATATGGGGCAGGAAACAGATGGCTCACTCCAAAAGGGTGATGGAAGAGGGTTTAATGAAGGGGATCTTTTCAAAGGTGCAGGCACTAGAAAGGGAAGGCAACAGGTGATGCTCAGTGTGCCAGAACTGGAAACACGGGAGGCTGTGTCATCACCACTGGTTGACCTGAGGGGCCAGGGGAGAGAGCAGTTACCCAAACCCAGAGAGAGCTCAGGTGTAGAAGAGGGCTGCCTGGCAGAAACTGGAGCAGAGAAAAGCAGTGGAGTTAGTCCAGGTCTAGCGTGGAGGGAGCCAAACAGACCTCTCTCTTTCTGTCCCCAGGAATCCTGCTGGTTCCCCTCTGCCCATCCCTATTAACCCCTGTGCTCAGACTCCGAGGGCAGAGAGCAGGTGAGAAGAGCAGAGTGGAGCTGGAGGGCAAGTGGAGAATGTCCTGCACAGCTGGAAGATACGTAAAACCAGACCTTTGAAAAAGAAAATCAAACAGAGCGTTTGTTCAATGGGAACCTGACATCTGCCCCGTGGCTTCCTCATCTGTGTATAAAGATTGACTGACCATACCCTCTCCTTTGCTGCTTATTTGTGGCTCCCTTGTATCTGCAAGTGAAGAGAGGTACGATAACTTCTAGCTGGAGAGACCTCAGCAGAAGAATACTGTGAAAGTTCTGGGAAAGCTTTTGCTTTCTTGATCAAAGCTACAGAGAAGGTACTGATGTCTTTCCCTCTTATTGCTGCTTTTAACAAGTATACAATGCCCAAAGTGGTGATAACTATCTTATAACAAAGTGACAACAAGGATAGAAGGTGCTGGTCCTGAAATCATCAAGCCATTGATCCAATGCCAATAGTGCCTACCTTCAGATATTTTAAGTGAGAAAAACAACTACTGATTGTTTTCTAAGTCTTTGTAAATTGAGAGCTTGGTGTTTGATCAGACATGGGCTGAGTGGAGTGGGTTTGACATCTCAACTGCTGTCGGGAGTAGCTGGGTGGAAGATGCCATTTACAGACACAGGAAACTATGGAACTGAAGCAGATTTGGGGACAAAACTCAAAATTTAGACTCAATAGTTTAAATTAAATTAAGGTATCCATGAGACAGTTATGAGGAAATATAGAATGGGAAGTTGTATTTCTGTGTCTAAAAGAAAGACCCAACCTAGAAATAAAAAATTTAGAAATATATAAGATGACGATTCAAGTCTTAGGAGTAAGATCAGATCTTCTGTTTTATTTAAAGAAGACTATCAAGGACAGTCTGAGAACTCCAACATTTAGAGCTTAGTCAGAAGGAGGGAAGCCCTCAAAGGCAGAGCTGGCAAAGAACCAGGTGGAGGTCTAGAGAAGAGTGCATTTTGAGAAAGGAACAGGTATCAGGTTTTGGTGCTATGGAGAAGTAAAGTAAGATGTTGGTCACTGATGATGTTTAGGAGGAAAAACTAGTTCTTGGTGGGTGATCTGATATTTCAAGAAAGTGGTATGCCTGTTATAAAAGGATGTCATACCCAGCATAGCTTTTCTCTGTGAGAACAGTGCCCAAACTTTATTTGTTACTGGCACAATTTAAATATTAACTAAGAATAAACGCAAGGACTATTTCTTTCTCGCTTCTTGTTTCATCTGTAAATGTTGTTGTTTTTAAGATCTGTTGGAACATCTATTAATGAAAAAGTCACAAGAAAGAAAATATGTAAAGAAAAGAGAAAGAGAAAAAGGAGTAAAAGTCAATTTCTTATTTCCAGAATGTCATAATTAGATTAAAATAATGGTCCTAAATATTGAGTTAGAAATGAAAAATTTTATTTAAAAATTCAGATGGTTTCTCTATTCTTTGTCATTAGACTTACTGGCCAAAAACTGAAAAATGTGCTGAAAGTCGGTTAAGGAACAAAGTGTCTGAGAGAATGTCATTGAGATGACTGAACCATAGAGACGACGATTTGAAAGTTAATCTGCCTCTTATTTAAGAATTACTTGGAGTGAGTTACTTAATCTGAGTCTTGAAGCTCCCATTTGTATGATGCAGACAAGAATGACCACCTTGAAGACCATCTGTGAAGATGAACTAAGAAATGAGGGTGTTGAACTAATCTCTAAGACCCTCCCCAAAGTGCCTTACTTGAGCCTATGGCTTCAGTACAGGCTCTCCTGTCACTCAGGAAGCACTTCATGATTTCCTCTGCATTGTTTTGAATTTGGTTTTGGTTTTTTTTTTCATTTTCATGGCAAGTAAGGCCTTGATTACTTCAGATGGCCGGGTGAACTGAAATTTGGAAGGACTGAACAAAATATTTCCTCTAAAGGAATACACTTCCAGGATGCAGGCATCTCTCCCCTATGATGGGTTAGGACTTAAAGTTCAGCGTCTTCTGCTGACATCAGTTCTAATATTCACTGTCAGCTGCTGCCTTTGTCAGCATTACATAAGAGTCAGCAGTGATATTATTCTGTTGTTGACTGGGTGCTATTTCTGCATGTGCATTGCCAAACCACACTTAGGTTTAGTTATGGTTATATTTAACCTTATTCTTCTCAGTAAACCTTTTAAGGCATTACAAAAAGGAATCCTTTCTCTCAGTGAGATAGATTTTTATAACTGCTGGAAACTTTAGGTTTCCTTCAGGATTCAATAAGAAGATGGTATGTTGATAACTCTAACCCTGGATCAGCATTTTCAAGACATGGCTCCCATTCCTCTTGGCACATCTTGAACCAATAGAAGAAACATCTGAGGTCACATGTATTTTAGGGGATTTATCAAGATACTATCTCTATAATTCCAGAAGCAAGAAACACTTAAATACACAGAAATAATCAATACACAGAAAATAATCACTAGATTCTGCCCTTTATGTACTTATATTCCTTAGAATAGATAAGACCAGTAAATGGCTTCATATCAACAATATAGCAAATAACATTTGATCTGCAAGAGAATTCAGGGAAGGAAGAGATTATTTCCAGTAGAAAATATTGCAGCTACAACACTAAATCTAGACTCCTTGGAATCTAAACTACATTACAGTCTTTTCTCAATCATTCCTTACTTCGTTATTTCCCTGTGTACTGGTATATATTCCCCTGATACCCTCTCTATTCCCAAATAACCATATGGTTTTGCACCTATAAGTCTTTGCCCATGCTCTTCCCTTCTCCAGAGATACCCTTCTCCACCTGGTAAAAGCTAATCATTCTTTAAAGGCTGGTTATTTTGTTGCCTCCCTGTGGTGTATTTACTAACGCTTCCCTTAATCATCCTGACCTATGGGGACCCTGAGCACCCTATCAAGAAATGTTCATGATGAACCATTTTGCATGATGAGTGACAGAGTTATTATTTTAATATGTGCGTCTCTCCCCTCAAAAGTGAGAGCTCTTATAAGGAAAGGACTTTGACCTATTTATTATTGTATTCCCAACAATTGTCAAAACTCCTGCAACACAATAAATGCACATAGTAAATATGAGTGGAATAAGCTAGCATATGGCATTTATGTTAGGCCTTGAAGGATTGCATATTGGCCAGACCAAGAAGAGTGATTTCCGGTTACCCTACCCTCTCCTAGGGAAATGACTGTTATACCCACAGCCTTTCTCTAAAGCGTTTCATACATACCAATCACCATGTGATTTTCTACCCTGGCCATGGCTTACTGGATCAAGGATGGAGACTGAGCCCAAAGGCCTTCATTTACAAAAGCCTCACAGGTGGTCAAGCATATTGCTCTGTCCTTTACTGATTGGTGTACCAATCAGATCCTCTCAAGGAGTTCAAGCTCCAAACGCAAAGGGACAGCGTCAGCATGATCTTTAGGAGAGGCAGAGACAGAGTTGCTGATTCATCATGTGATGAAGCAGAAGTGTTGAAGCCACAGATTCTTGCTGCTGAGTAGTCAGTTACTCTGGTTGCTGGATATATGTGTGTTCAGAACCATATTCAAGGACCCATATTCCTGACTAAACTGGCTAAGATAACACTGAGTCATTTTTTCTGTTTCATGCTACCTATAAAAAACCTAAACAGGTAGAGAAGAGAAAGTATGAGTAATAATAAAACTTATTTTTATTGCTGTTATGGACTGAATGTTTGTGTCCTCTCCATATTCAAAGGTTGAAGCCCTAACTCCCCGTATGGCTGTGTTTGGAGATGCAGCCCCTAAGGAAGTAATGAAGGTTGAATGTGTCATAAGATGGGGCCCCGATCTGATAGAATTGTCCTTATAAGAAGAGACACCAGAGAGCTCTCTCTCTTGCTTTGCGTACATGCACCGAGGAAAGACCACTTGAGGACATAGTGAGAAGGTGGCCATCTGCGAGACAGGAAGAGAACCCTCACTAGAAACCAAACCCTGCCAGACTTTGGTCTGGGACTTCCAGCCTCCAGAACTGAGACAATGAATTTCTGTTGTTTAAGCCACCCAGTCTGTGGTATTTTGTTATGACAGTTTGAGCAGATTAATAGAGATTTTTGGTTCTGTGAATTGGGGTGCTTCTGTAACAAATGCTTAAAAACACAGACATGGCTTTGGAATAGGGTGACGTGTAGAGGCTGGAGAATTTTGAAATGTGTGGTAGCAAAAGCCTAGATTGCCCTGAAGGGACTGTTGGTAGAAATATGGATGTTAAAGCCTATTCTGGTGAGAGCTCAGAAAGAAAAGAGGAGAACTATAGAGCCAACCTCTATCATCTTAGAGAATATATGTATCATCAGGAACAGAATGTTAGTAGAAATGTGGACCTTAAAGACCGTTATGGTGAGGTCTCAGATGGAAACAAGGAATGTGCTGTTGGAAGCCAGAGGAAAGGCAATCTTTGGTATATAGTTGCAAAGAACTTGGCTGAATTGTGTTCCAGTGTCTTTGGAAGGAGGAACTTGCGAAGGATGAAATTGGATATTTAGCTGAGGAGATTTCCAAACAAAGTGTTGGCAGTGCACACTTCTTTCTTCTCCTTACTGTTTGTATCAAAATGCAAGAGGAGAGAGATAAATTGAAGTGATTGTTAAGCAAAAGAGAATCAGAACTTGAAGATTTGGAAAATTCTCAGCCTATCCTTATTGCAAAAAGAAAGAGAAAATACGTTCTCAAGAGAACACTAAGGGTGTGGCTGAACAGCCACTTGATAAGGAGACTAGTATGGGTATGAGACATAAGTATAATCAGGCATCTCAGCAAAATCAAGGAATAGAGATGGGATTTTATCAGCAGAGACAACTCCAATTTGGTCCAAAGGTACAGGATGGGAGTATAGAGCTATCCAGCTGCAAATATGCGTTATCATTCAGGAAAAGGGAAGCATGAACCCAAAGGTGATTCAGGGATCATCAGGGCTTCCACTCCCACCACTGGCCCAGAGTGCACAGGCCCAAGGGGAAAGCCTGTCATCACTTTGGTTTGAAAGGATGGGGCCACTGCCAAGGTTTAAACAAGTCAGGCTGCTACCACCAGTAGCCTTGACGGTCAGGCCACCCGGAACCTTGGGGGTTGGACTTCCTACCAAATCCTGGGGGCTAGGGCCACCTGGCAGAGCTGTGAGTTTTTACAATCTTGCCCCGTAGAGACGCAGGCTACTGTCTAGGGCTGTGAGGTCAGGGTCTTCACCCCAGTAGGTCCAGAAGGAGGAGCATCAAATCAAAGAGGATTATTCTCAGGCCTTAAGATCTAATATAATTTGCCTTGCTAGGTTTTGGACTTGCTTGGGACCTGTCACCCCTTTCATCCTTCCAATTTCTCTCTTTTGGAGTGGGAATGTCTATCCTATGTCTCTCCCACCATTGTATTTTGGAAGCACATAATTTATCTGGTTTCACAGTTTCACAGCTAGAGAAGAATTTTGCCTCAGGATGAATCATACCTCAGGTCTCACTTAGACTTGATTTAGATGCTATTTAGTTGAGACTTTGGACTTTAGATTTTGGACTAGAAGGTGGAATGAGTTAAGACTTTTGGGGCTGTTGGGATGGAATGAATGTATTTTGCATGTGAAAGAAAATGAATTTGGGGAGGTCAAGGGCAGAATGTTATGGACTTAATATTTGTGGCCCTCTAAAGTTTGTATGTTGAAGCCATAACCCCTATTGTGGGCATATTTGGAGATGGGGCCTCTAAGCAAGTAATTAAGGTTAAATGAACTGATAGAATTAGTGTCCTTATAAGAAGAGACCCCAGAGAACTCTCTCTCTCTCTCTGTGTATATGTGCACTGAGGAAAGGCCATGTGAAGACATATGAGAAGGCAGCCATCTGCAAACCAGGAAAAGAGTTCGCACCAAGAACTGAACCCTGCTAGACCTTGATGTGGGACTTCCAGCCTCCATAACTGTGGGAAAGTAAATTTGTGCCATTTAAGTCATCCTGTCTGTTATGGCAGCCTGAACTGACTAAGACAATTGCCTACAAAAATAATGTATATTAATTATAGAAAATTTGAAAAATATAAAAACACACAAAGAAGAAAAAACTTAACCATCTAAATAACCCCAAGAGATAATTGCTGTTCACATTTTTGGTATATAGCTCATACAAGCACTTAAAGGGTACATTCGAGTTTGAGTTCCTTATCATCTAGCTAGTGAGAAACAATTGAAGGTGGCAGTCAAAAGTGTGCTTCAGAAAGAGATCTGGCTGTTCTCTGGGTAGGATTGTAAAGTCTAGAGATAATTGGGACAAGTTAGAGGTTATTTAATCACATTAGGCTATGCCACAAAGGTTTTAAATAGGATATTGAAATACGAAAAATGAGGCATGTACATAAGACATTTGAGAAGCACAAATGCTATTGTATGACAATGTCCGAATGTGAGGATAAGGGTTATGGAGAGAAGTCAAATATGATGGACCTTTTGGGTACCAAAAAATACAAACACTAAAAAAAATTTAACACATTTATATGAGAAAATGTGGAGACTATTGCTAAAAAATTAATGCTTTGGAGATATAACTGCACAACAATACATATGATTTCAGAACTTTACATGAGTTTTTGTGTGCTCTTCTGTTTCGCAAACTGGTATTAGAATACTATATGGTCTTCATTGTCCAGTGGTTACAGGTCCCATGCAATTTTGAAATCCAGCAGAGCAAATTCCATGAGGTTTCAAGGCCTAAGAAAAATTCTCTGTGGCTTCAGGCTCTGCCCTCTGGTCATGTAGCTCTGCTCTCTGCACCCATGGCTCAGTCCTCTACCTCTGCTCTTGAAGATCTAGCCTCTGTGCCCACGGCTCTGACTTCTGCCTCTGTACCTGTGCTTCTACTGTGAGTCATCTCCTGTTTTCTTGAAAGGTAGCATATATTTGTAGCTGAATAGTTTTATCAGCCTGTTTCCTCCCTGTAGAATTTTTAGGATTCTGACAACTTTCTTACATTTCATCCTATCTCTGTATCTTTCAGGCTGAGATGGCAGTGTTTCTGCTGTTATAACATTGTCAAAAATCTTGTGGTCTTCTATTATCTATGTCACCTAGATTTACACTATTAGACAAGAGGGTCCTCCACAGATCTTTCTTGGATAATCCTATCTGTATTTCTGGCTTCCGCTAAGATGGCTGTGTGGATCCATGAGTCACACAACTGATGTCTTCAACTAGCAAAAGGTTGTCCAGCAAAAGGTTGTCATATTGCCTTGTCCTCTATGTGCATTAAATATCCCTCTGCTTCTCCCTTATAAGGATGCTTGTGACTGGATTTAGGGCTCACTCGGATAATGCAGGATAATCTCCCCACCACAAGATTCTTAGCTTAATCACATCTGCAAAAAAGAGGCTTTTTCCAAATAGGGTAATATTCACAGTTTCTGGAGATAAGGATGAGGACATAATTTTGGAAGCTCTTATCAGTCTTCCATTTATATCTAATTGGACAGAACTTAGTCACATTTCACAGCCAGAAGAAAGGAAGGCTGGTAAGTGCAGTCTATCCAGGGAGCCATGTGCCCTGCTAACCCTGAGGGTGCTATTACTGAAGCAGAAAGGTAGAATGGATATCGTGGGGACAATTACCTCTCTCTTCCTCAGCCATTTTCTATGTATATAAACAGAAATGTTCTTGGTTCTCTGGGGCATTGGAAAAATAAATCACTTCTTCCTCTGGCGAAGTTACCATTTTGGTGCAAATATAAGTATCTACCAAGTCAAGTCTCTCTATTAGGCAGTACTGAATTAGGTTCCAAATGGTAGCCAAATGGTAAATAACACATTATTGGAAAATGACATGGTCTCTGTGGGTTGAGGTGTTTTTTACTGAAGCCTTTTTGAAGTAAATAAGGTGTGAAATAAGCCTTAGAGAATAAGCAGAGTTTTAATCACTAAAAGTAGGCATACTGACAGCATTGGTCAAGATGCTTCTTTCGAAAAATATAGTCTTCTGTAGAAGCCTCCCTAAAATTGGAAAGATCTAGACTTGACTTCTTCATCATCAGTCAGGAACTGAAGTTTCTTCTGTCTTATTTGATAAATTGTGAAAAATATCTTAGGTGACAAAATGGGTAGTGTATGTTCAGCAAATAGAAGAAGGTAATACTGCATTGGAGTAAAGAACAGGAGCAGAATAGGAGTAAAGGATAGAGCAGAATAGGAGTAAAGGATAGGAGCAGAATAGGAGTAAAGGATAGGAGCAGTTGCTAAGAAAGTAGATCTCAAGAGTTCTCATCACAAGGAGAAATTTTTTTCTTTTCTTTTTATTGTGTCTATCTGAGAGGATGGATGTTAACTAAACCTATTGTGGTAATTGTTTCACAACATATGAAAATCAAACCATCATGCAGTACACCTTACACTTATACAATGGTGTATGTCCATTGTTTCTTAATTAATAAAACTGGAACAAAAGAGTAGGAGCAATTTCTGAAGACCTTCAGAGGTTTCGTGAGAAAACATTATAATCAGTTTCGAGAATAGGAAAGATGAGTTTTGTGTTTGATATTGATGGAAAATGTTTTGACTGGTTCTCAGAAGCAGAATGTATTCAAAGTAGGTACACACTTATTCCTCGCTCTACGGAACAATTGGGGGATGATGTAGTACAGAGAGAGATAACCTTCCCAACATTGGATCTCGGACTAAAATTTAGAAAACCTCTTCTCTTCTTCTGGCCCAATTTTTTATTGCTTGCCGGGTTCCATTGCTGGCTTGCTTCTGTAGTGCTCAGGCCTGCATCCTTATGTGTGGTAGAGTTTGCTGTGCAGACAGGTAAGAATAAACGGGGCTAGATGAAGAGAAGGCAAAGGAATGAAGGGGGTCACGGGTCAGGGTACAAACTACAGAGGGTTTGTATGCTGGTCTTCCTATCGCCCACACCCCAGAAGCTCACACAATAATCAGCGGTCAGCTTGCATGTGATCAAAGTAATAAAGTAGTAGTAATCAGTTGCCAATTTACATTGTAATAAAGTAATGTGCAGGGACTGGAAAAGGAGGGCTGTGTCTCTGCTGATGGCGTTTATTAATTTTCTCAAACTCTACATTGGAAAAACCGTAATGCCTTTGGTGAATTTATGTTGTCAGAAGGCTGAGGAATCTTTTATTTTTGCAAATTTTGTAGCCGGAGTAAGTCCTGAGTGTTTCTTTCCCCCCCCAAGATGTGGAAGAAGAAAGCCTCAATTGTTCTTTACAGGTTGCGTGGAAACCCTGAGATGGGCTGCCCAAGACTGGAGCTGGTGGAATTGTTCTATAATTAGTCAGGTGATACAGAACAAGCCCTAGCTTTTTGGACTAAAAATAGGATCACCGTAAAGGAAATAGACACCTAGAAATCTACAGCCTCAGCTTGTAAAGCCAGCTTTCCTATTTACACGTAAGAGATGTATGTTTCTGGGACAGATTCCATTGGGAATAAAGGGCCTGTTTGTTAGCATGTGTAAGAAGCACAAACCAGCATTGTGTGTACGATTCAGAGCTTGCCACTAGAAATGGATTCCCCTCTGAAGGACCATTCATAAAGGCCTATGGCAAGGTCTAGGAGTTGTGAAAGGAGAGAGAAAAGACTAGAGGTGCTGACAGACTTCTATGCATCCTAATAGGAAGAAGACAATGTCCCATTGATAGAAAGGGAGCTCAAAGAAATTGGGTCCAAAATTTAAGTGCTATAAAGAAGTAGGATATATCAAAGACCAGTGCACGTGTGTGTGCATATATATAATATATATATTTGTTTATTTAGTTTATACATATATGTTTATTTTATAGAAAGATTGAGATAAAAATTCAAATAATATGGTATTCTACAATACATATAAGATGTAATCATTTTCATTCTCATTTTTAATAGAGTGAAAATACTTCATATGATTTCTAATGAGAATTCAGGGGGAAAATTTGAGCATAAAACTACTTACATGGTATGTGCTGTCATATCACAGTTACAAAGATGCTAGGAAGTGGTGGAAAGTGTTACAAAAATGCTGCTCCTGAGATAACGTTAACACCTTCCGACGGAAAACTCTAAGACTGGGTCAATAAAAAAACACAATGAATGAATAAATTATCTGGGAATAGGAAGAAAAAGTTGCCCAATCCTTTGACATCCTCTATTATTCCACTTTGTCCAGACCAGGTTCACTGCTTCTCTGGACTTGGTAAATAAGATCCTAAGAGGTGTCCTTGCCTGTAGTCTCTTCCATCATCAGATGACCCTAATCACCATACCCTACTTCATTTCAATTTCATGCTCAAAAGAGCCCTGGGAGGAAGGCAGGACAGGGGTCATTACCCCATCTCCAAGCTTACAGAGGTTGGAGCCAGGGTCTCAAAAAGAATGTTCAAACCAAGGCCAGAACTCAAATTTTCTGACTTCTGTTTCAGTCTTCTTTGCCACACACTCTACTTCGTTACACTCCCACAAACATTCTGATTGTGCTATTGTTCTTATTAAAAATCTTCAGTGACTCCGTGCTTCATTTTGAGTCACATTAGCCCTCTGCAGCCTGCTCCATAAAACTGTCGACACAGAGGCTCAATCCATCTTTAACCCTATTTTCCCCTATGCCCTTCTCTCACTGAGTATCCCATCCCTTCCCCGGGCATCTCTTGTTTCTGTGCGGTTGTCTACATTCTTTCCCCAAACACTGCTTTCTCTTCCACACATCCTTCTCGTGTCCTCAAATAAGAGTCTTACCGCTCTGATTGCTTCCACTGCGTGTAGCCATTATTTCATCTTAGCACTCACCAGTCTCTCTAGAATTAGACGTATTCACATACATGTTTATACCTTCTTCCAGACTGAGTTCTTGGAGTCCAGATTCTGCTATTTATTTTCTTCGTATCATGTCCCCATGATACCGACCCTGGTACCAGTTTCCCCACATTAAACCCAGCATATATGGGGTTAAAACCAAAACATTCATTCCCTGCTTACTCTCTGGCTTCCTGCCTCCAGAATCCACTATCCTCCATGGAGACAGACACCGTCAAGGACAAGCACCTGGACCATCTCCTCCCCGCAAAGAGATACGAGCTGGTGGGAAAGCTGCTGACCAGCAAGGTCATGAGCTCCCTCCTCTCTGCAAGTGTCACAAGGCCAAAGACAGGCGGGTGGGAAAGCTCCGAGCAGCAAGGCCATATGCTCCCCCTCCCCTAATCTAAAGCCCCAAATAAAAACCCTTCCTTTTAGCTTTTCGGGGAGATTGGGATTTGAGCGTTAGCTGCCCTCTCTCCTTGCTCAGCGCTGTGCAAAAATAAAGTTCTTACTTTCTTCCACCACACCCGGTGTCAGAGATTGGCTTGCTGCGCAACGGGTGAGCGAACTCACTTCGGTTCAGTAACACCCATAGTTCCTATAAATTGTGCCTTGTAGATAGATGCTCACTTAATATTTCTTGAAATCTGACATTCGTTGAACTGTTGTCATGTATTATTTTAGCTCATCATTTGTGCCTGCCTTTTCTACTCAACTAATTTACAAACTCTGTGAATACTGTTCTTCGACTTTGTAACAGCTTAAAAGTATTATGATCCAAATTTGGGTGATAGAGTGGGAACTGATACATGCAAGGATGACTTTTTTAAAACAAACGTGTGTACCAAAACTTGTGTTTGTGGCTTATATAATCACAAATATTATGTTGCTCCTACCACTGCAGGGTAGGTAACACAGAGAAGCATTTGTTTTACTTATCTTAATTATGGAAATTCCAGCAGATAATAAATATTTTAAGCAGAGAGGTAACAGATATTTTACTTGACAATAATTTAGGATTTAGCCAAGATTCTTGTATTGTTTGGAAAATAGCATCTGGAATTTACTAAGGATATGAGATGCTTCATGCTCCCAGACAAAGTGTAGAATATTGTGACTTTTAGAGGGAAAATTCACTAAAGTTTGCGCATAATCACTGACACACTTTGAGGAATTATGTGTCTTAGGCACTTTCATGAGAGCTTCACATGTGTTATTTAATTCTCACACCGACTTAAGAAGCAGGCTTAATTATTTGCCCCATTGTTTGACAGATAAGGAAACAGAAACACGGTGTTTACGTAAGTTGCTCAAAGTCACACGGTCACTACATGGCAGAGCTGGGATCTGAGTCCAGCCAGCCTGACTCTGGGCGCTGCACACTTATCCACTGGGTGATATACAGGAGAGAAGGTTGTTTTCTTTCTGCATTTGTGGGCAAGGCCAGCCAACCACAAACATCATCGCTGCCCCAGGTCAGCAACCCCGAGTGGTGCCAGGCAGCAAGGAGGCCATTTGGTATGCCTAGCAGAGCTCTCTCCTCCTCACACACTGTTTTCAGGGACTGGTCTATTCAAAGCATTGCTAGGAAGCCACTCAGTTCCTAGAGAGCATAGGAATTGAATAGGAGAATGATTCAGTCTTCAGGTGAAGTCCCAAGTTGACTAGAGTTGATTCAGTTTAACGAGGTGTCAAGATGTAAACCAGGATATTAATCACACTTTGCCCCTCCAGCCATGACTCCTGCCCCTTCATGGGAGCTGGAACCCAAGTGCTCAGGGAAGAGTGCTCTGTGTTCCCAAGAGCTGCTCCTCAGGACTGCTTCCGTTGCTCTTCCCATTGCCACCAGTGCCTTGCTTCTGTCCCCAGTCTGCAATCCTTTCTGCTCTGTTCATCCTCAAGCCATGTGCAAGCTAGAGGTAACATAGTGCCCAGAAAATACAGGCTTAAGCTGAAATTATATGGCTTCCATTTTAAATCCAATCAACCAATGTTGAATAATTGCAACTGGTGTCATTTTGTTGTTGTTGTTGTTAATTTTTAAAGTTCATCTTGGTTACACATATGGCTATATAATGTAAAAATATGTATGACTTAAAAAAAGTACATGGTGTGTATATAGTATAGATAGCTTGCATAATGATGTATATATAGATGATTGATACAAAGGCTGGATAATAGATATCAGATAGATAGATTTTCTTAATTGATTAATCAAGTCTAATACACCAAGGTTAGAATCCCAGCTCTGCCATTTACAGCTCACTATTAACTTTTTAAAGAACTTCAAGCTCTAAAAGAAAGATAATATAATAATATTATATTATTTCATCTGTAATTTAGAATTCTTCTTTTCTGGCTATTGAGTTCCCTGGCTCTTAGAAAATTTGGTTTGAGGAAATCCAGGATCTCTGACCTTAAAATAAAAATCCTGTCCTCCTAGGAAGAGGCCCAGATGTCAACAGAAGAGAGAACCATTCAGCAGCAATCCCCTCATGCCTTCTGTGACAAATTTCCTAAGTTGATCTGGAATCTATATGACAGATTGTTGGTGCCAAAGGCTAACAAACTTCATCTATGTGAAGTATGGACCTTTGGAAAAACAAGAAAATCCAATTAAAGAAGAAAACCCAGAATGAGGAAGGCAAAAGGTTTTGGTTTGTTGTTTTTATTTTGCCAACTCAACTAGAATGCAAGAATCAGAAAGTTTATATCTAGAAAGGGAAATAAAAATACATACAGATCAGTCTCAAAGCTTTGCCTTTCATTTATTGGTCTCCATGCCCAATTATATGCCTCCCTTTCAAATCAATGTATTCATTTTTATTTTTTTTTAGCCCATGGAAACCTAATACAAAATGGCAGGAACATAATTCTAATTTATTTCCATTTCAGATTTTTATACCTGTAATTATGTTTGTGTTAAATTAGATGAAAATGTCAATCCACCAATTTGCTTCTTCCTTTGTAACCTTTTGCATACAAAGTTTATCATTCTGACAAATAAAAGGCCCCTTCAACCTTAACACCTAAGAAGAAATGCAAATTGTATTTTTCCAAATTAGAAAACAACTATCAATCATGTCATTTAAAAATTAGGTGAGGTAGCCAATGAAGTTTGAATTCTCTAGCTGTTTGGAGTTTGTAGGATTAAAATAAGACAAGTTAATATTAAAAGAGCAAAATTAGCGTGTGTAGATATTATAATTGTTAATTCATGTAACCCAAATATCAATTGAGGGCCTGAATAGACTGCAGATTCCCTTTTAGGAAAAGCATTTTGAATCTTTTGCTTGGTTTCTAAAGTGTGCATACAAGTCCTAAAATACAGAATTCTAGTTCAATTTCAATGAAATAGAAGCAAGCATTTTCCAAGATACCTTACCCTAGCTTCGTCCCTTCCCAGAAACTATCCCATTTCTTATTTATATGTAACATTTCATTTCACAAATTGGTACATCAACCTTGGCCTTTCAAATATGAGAACCTGTTTTCCTGGCTGTTAGCTGTCTAAGAGCATGTCTTTCCAAGTGTCAAGCCAAGCTAAGCAAGTCCCAGAGGAGAGGAGCTCGTTCCTCCTCTCCTCTCCGGTACTTTTCGTGGCTCCCTTTCCATCAGAGGCCTTTCCTTTGCTCTCCCTCCTCTTGTACTCCAAGATTACCACTGTCCCTGAATTTCCTGCAGGCATATATTATGATTCCTATTTTACAGGTCCTAATCTAAAATACAGAGAGCTTAAATGACTGAGCCAGATTATAATGGAGAGGCAGAGGGAGAGGTGAGACTAGCAGGTCCGTATTCACACTGACCTCAGGGTCTTGAGTTTTTCATTTCTCAAAGGCAGGACTTGTGTTTGTTTCTGCGGCTTTGTACAGTTCCTATGAAGCACGTCTACCCAGAGGTTTTTCTTTAATGATGATGCTATGCCTTGGTGTGAGTGATGTTGACAGCTGCCTCCATGGTGAATTTTATAGGACCCCCCTCATCTGTCAACCTAGCTCCCTTCCTGTCCCAACACAGTGTGTTTGGATTAAGTTTTGTCTTCAGCATGTTATGTTCAAATGCAAATAAGTTTCCCTGGAAGGATAACAAATTATTCTCCTTTAAATTTAACGTATGTCATTTAATCATATTCTCAGAGAAAAAAGCAGATTCTAAATCGTGTCTTTCTAACTCAAACACATGAATCTAAAATGGGAGTGGGTGAGACAGACGTATGGATGTACTTAGTACTGAAAACCTTACCTATGCTCCCACCCCTCCTCAATTCTTGACCCCTGCCACTGTGCTCTCTGGAAATCAGGGTCCATTTTCAGCATAATGCTTTCTACCCTCCATCTGTCTTCCGAATGTTTTCTCTACCCTCTGACTAAAAGGCTGACTCTCCCCCTGAGAACCTAGCTTTGCTGAAACTCCCTAAGTGGCCATCTTACCTTACACAGTCCTTGTCCTTCTGGGCCAGGAGGGGAAGGAGGCTAGATCTCCTCGTTGCTGCTTTGAGCATTTTGCCTATTTCCCTTCCCTTCTCCCTGAAAACCCATTTTGTACTTTCCTCAAGAGATTACATCATACTCTACCTTTCATCGTTGCTGTCATCTATCCCCTCCTGGGTCGCCCCGTTTCTTTTCTCGATCATTTCAGCTCCAATACTATTCTTGCTTTAATTCTTGCTGAATTCAATATACAGATGGATGATCATATTAATACTCTGGTCCCTCTGTTCTTTGAACTTTTTAAACAGTCTTGTCTTCTACTTAAGTCAATTATTCCCATGGTCATACCCTCCAACCTTTCTCAAAGAGGGCTCCTCATTTGATCCACAGGATACGGTAAATAATTTGAGTGAATATTTTCTAAAATCTCTCCAGGATAGTACATAACTAATATCATTCTAGATTCAAAGGAGTGAAGTTAATTCATTATGTATTTTAGATACTTATGGCATTAAATCTTAATTCTCTCAGGGAATCCCGGTTGAGAGGTCCTGCACCAAAGATTGCAATGCTGCATAATAATCATTTGAGGATTCTATCTCTGACAACCTCCTATCTTTCCAGTTTCTTCTCACTAGTAGCCCATCCCCCTGTCTCGATCTCCTTAATGACAGCTGTGAAGTCTTTTTGTATAGAGGTGACACATTCACAGGTTCTGATAATTAGGAGGTAAGCATCTTGGGGGCCATTATTTTCTTTACAACATGGCCCAATTTCAACAATCATTATCAAGATTATAGATGGTGTTATGTTCTTTCATCTTGAGGCATAAAATGTCTATTTGTCCCTCTTTTGATGATGTTTAATGCCTAGTAATGAACCCACTAATTCGTTCAAGTTTGCAAAATAATGCTTTTCAAATTTTTCACTTCATATTAATGGTTGAACTAATCTATAAAGAGATACGTCTCTTCATCTACTATCTTGTTACCCATTAGTAGAGTACGTACAGGAAAGGGAAGATAAATGCTTGATACTGTCCTTTTATTTACCAGTTTTCAAGAAAATGAACTTATTCCCTATCATTCTCTGAAGGTGATCATTTTTTTCGGTATCATTGTGAACTCATGTCTTGAAACATATTTGACAGGTTCAGTCCATTCCAACTATTGTGTTTTTTGAAGCACAGCTTGTTCCCTCTTTGTCCAGTGTAAGCCTATTCAAGTTAGCTCCTGGATCCAATCCAGGATAGCACATTGCATTTGGTTGTCACGTTTTCTCAGTCTTCTCTGGCCTACAACAGTTTCACAGCCTTTCCTTACTTTTCATGTCCTTTACAGTTATGTGAGTTCTGGTCAGATACTTTATAGAATATTCCTCGATTTCTCATCATTAGGTTGGTTTTTTTATCTTGGAAAAAAATACCACAGAGGTGAAACGCCCCTCTCATCACGTCATTTCTTGGGATAGGTGATATCAACACGACATTAGTGGTCATGTTCACCTTGATCACTGGGTTAAGGTCTATACATTTTTGTTCAATTATTAACTGAAAGTATTTTCCCTCCACTCTCCTTCACACAGCTCCAAACGACATGCACTTAGTTTCTTTGATCTCTTTTAAGACATTAGGGACTGCAACTTTCTTCCTAAGGGCCCAGACATATGTGTTTTAAATATTCAGAATTTTAACCCTCTAACTAGAAAAAAATAGGCACCTCCATGCGTGATATGGTGTAACGATTTGAGGGATATACCAAATGCCATTCCAGGAAGGCTTGGCTTTTTGATATCCTTCAATTCATAGTAATAACATTCATATGGTGAGTTTTCAGAGACTACATAGTGTAAAATTGAGATTGTACTAAAAAGTTTAAAGGGGATCATAGATTCACCACAGAACTTGCTTAACTGACGTCTGTCAAGATTTGGTTTGATCCTAGTGAAACCCCAGCTCCCAATGCATCTCTCCCCAAAGGCTATTTCAGTGACAGCAGAAAACTGAGGATCTTACACTCTCCTGACCCATCAGATCCAATTTGGGCATACATGATTTACTGCTAGCAACATCTTTTTTCCTGCTTTAACATAAAGAGCAAATGGGACATTTCAAATACATTACTGCAATTAGTTCGTCAACTTGAACACATTAGAAAGTGGAAAGGTAATGTTAGTCACGTGTCTCCACCCACATTACAATATAAAGCAACAACTTTGCTAGTCCAGTGGAAAATCAGACACTGTTTGGGGTGACAATGTTTGCATTAAGCCTGCTTGTTTTTGTGAGTTTAAAATGGTAATCTATAATAACAGACCACACATTTTTGAGGAACTCCAAAGACTATTGGATACTTTTCTTTTACACTTGCTGCCTCCTTTTATCCCCACATATTCCCTGTGAGGCATGGTTCTTATGCCTATTTACAAATGAGGAAGTGGAGGCTCAGAAAACTTAAGAATGGTACCCAAGGTCACGTATCTTGCAAGTGATGCCCGTACAGGTTCATTAAATCACTCTTTCTTCCCATCTAAGACTGATGCTGTGTTTTTGCTTTCATAAATATGATTTATTCCCCCAATGGAAAAAAATCTAAACTCACCAGTTATGAGAGAAGGATATCTAAATTAAGGGAAAATCTGAATAAGAGATTATATAGTAATAATTATCTACTATTTATTTAGCACTGGCTATGTGCTAGAGTCTACAGTTAATTCTTAAACCACCCTATAAATTCTTTCCTTTTTAATGAGAAAAAATTGAAGTTCAGGTGGATGAGTTAATGTAAATGATGCTAACTCTTGTAGCACATAAATCCCAATCTCAGTGGTTTAAGATAATAAAAGTTATTTCTTGCCCCTGCAGG
Organism: Equus przewalskii; assembly: GCF_037783145.1. Classification (NCBI taxonomy): domain Eukaryota; kingdom Metazoa; phylum Chordata; class Mammalia; order Perissodactyla; family Equidae; genus Equus; species Equus przewalskii. Next base: position 13,190,956 of record NC_091846.1, on the reverse strand, counting down.
GTCCAATATAAATGTTCCTGGCTGGTGAACAGCCTTCCGTGTGGTCAGTCAGGGCCCGGGCTCTGCCACCCTTTAGGGACCTGCAGTCTTCTCCGGAATGCTCTGTGTGTTCCTGTTAGAAATACTGTTTATACAATTAATATAGGCTTTATAGGGTAACACCAAATTAGATTTCAGTCTTGTTCCTTCTGTGTTATATCAATTTCAGATTGATGTTCAAATTAATGCAAGCTTCCTGGGCACAGGAAGTTTTAATGCACTGGAACTGGAAGTGGCCTATATTTCTTTTGTTCATAGTGCATTTGCCAGAGCTCAGTCACATGGACACTCCTGCCTGCTAGAGAGGCTGGGAGACATAATCGAAGTGCATGCTCAGTAGGTAGGCGAAATGGGTTTTGGTGAACACATAGCAGTCTTCCACCCTTAGCAACTTGCTCAAAGTCATATAGGTAATACTTGGCGGAACCAAAACTTGAATCTGTTCTGATCCAAAGCTTATACTCTTTTCACTACATTATACTCCTTTCAGATATTTTTTAAAAGAAATTTAGTTTTATTATTTTCAAGAATAACTCAAATTTTCTGTGGCAATATCAACTATGGATATAAATAATATCACTTTAATTATAACAAGCCATATTGGGCTGAATCCTTAAACCTCACTCCTCAGTACTGCCAAGTACCTTCTCTAGTCCCCACGTTGTCCCTTGTCCATGATTATATCTGGGACTCCCAAATGTCTGAGTCCCATGTGCTCATGAACATGTCCTGACTGTCACTGAATGGCAGCCACCTTGTTCTTCCCTCCAGAATCAACAGTGCTGTAAAATCACCAGTGCTTCATAAAGGAAGACTTTTCTCCTTACCCTTCCCTCCATTTTGTCACCTAATGAGTCATCTAATGACACAAGAGCCCAATGACATACACTCACTACTGAAAATACCTCCTTCAGGTTCTGTCTATCATCCTTCTCTCTTCAGTCTTCAGATGGTATCCATGAACCTGCCAGAGAAGCAGATTCTAAAGACACATGATTCTACCCTCCCCATCACCCACTGCTCCAGTGTGGATCCCTTCCAAATAAGAGCTCTAAACTTCAACCCAGGTAAATGAACACAGGTAAATGAGGGTCAGTTCTCCCCATCAGCCCAGTTCACATGCCCACAGTTCTCAGTGCAAGCAGTGGACCTAGCTTAGCGTTAAGCTGTGTTTCTGTGATATTGTGATTTATCATAAGAAATTATGCATTTGGTTTTTATCTTGTTTCTGGGACAGAGCTCCTAAAACCCTTGGAATTTCCTGTGATAAGAGTGGTAAAGTTGTCTTTTGTTATATTAATGAGGTGACTTTTGGAAAGCCCCTAGCTATCCTTAGGATGGGGGCTGATTGCTAGGGGACCCAACCATGTGATTAGAGGGTTGGAACTTTCAGTACCACCGCTATTCTCCTCCCCCTCCCCCAGACCTCCTGGGAGGAGAGAGGGGCTGAAGAGATTGAATCAATCACTAATGGTCAACGAATTAATTAATCATGACTATGTAATGAAACCTCCATAAAACCCCGAAAAGATAGGGAACAAAGAGATTCCTGGATGGTGAATACATGGAAATTTGGGGAGAGTGGCATGCTCCGAGAGGGCATGGACGCTTTCTTCATAGCTTGCCCTACGCATCTCTTCCATCTGGCTGTTCCTGAGTTATATCCTTTTATAATAAACCCGTAATCTAGTAAGTAAAATATTTCTCTTAGTTCTGTGAACCACTCTAGCAAATGAATTGAACCCAAGGAGGGGGTCCTTGGAACCTCCCATCTATAGCCAGCCATTCATAAGCACAGGTGACAACCCAGACTTGCAATTGGCAGAGAACTGTTTGGTGGTAGGGGGAAAATCCTACATGCTGGAATTGGGTGCAGAGCCCTTTGTTACCCACTGCTTAAGGACGCATAGTACTAGAACACAGATAACCAAAGGCTTTTAGTGAACATTCTTAGGAGACTTGTTTCGATAAACTAGCAGGAATAGCTTGTTTGAAACAAAGAATGCTTTTTAATTGGCATATCAGTCATTTGAAATTGGAATCTTGAAGTTACTTAAAGCTATTTTCCTCTCATAAGCATTTTACACATTCTCCTTGAAATGCTGTTTACACAATTAACGACGTTTTTATAGGTAATCCAAAAATAGGTTTCATTGTGGCTCCTCCTGAGTTACATCAATTTCCAGATTGATGTTCAAATTAATGCAAATTTC